>NC_141691.1:435412247-435729601 GCF_964263255.1 Lissotriton vulgaris
TTCTCAAACTATCTGGTGGTATGAGAGACATCAGAAGAAAAGCAATCTACTTTAGGAAACCCTCAATTACAAAACATGATGTGCATTAAATCTCTCTTTTTTTTGAGCCAGCAATCCACGTTGGAACTATCTTTGTAGCATAAATCGGGACAGAATCTACCCTTAAGTCATTCTGCAGTCTCCTAAAGGCTCATCTCTTCAGACTGTATCTAATCCAATGACACAATTTAATTGGCCTTCATATTCTCTATCTCCACTTTATTTATCACTAAGTTTAGCAGATTTTAATGTGTCACCTCTATGTGACTGTCTGGCTCTCGTTTTCCTTTCCTTCACCACTTCTTCCTCCACCCCCTTTACCTCTATTTCCCTGTGTCTTCATAATTTTCCTACCGACCCTTGTTACTTGACATACCGCCTAACCATGTTCATTGTTCCACTCTTGCTCTCCCTCCACCCTTCTCTCCTTCACTCGCTCTGTGCCTTTACCCTTTTTCTGCCAAGCACCCTTATTCTGGTCTTTACCAACTTTCCCTGGTCCCCCTAACCTGTCATCCCTTCTTGCTCCTCCCTGCCTGCATTTCCCCATTTTTTCCACCCTACCTCTACACTTCTCCCTCTATTTCTCCACACCTTCACCAGTTCCTGCCTATTCCTCCTTCCCTTGCTCCTCTCTTCCTCACATCTCCGCCTCATATGCATCACCAAGCCTCGCCCTATCCCCTGCATGCTTCACTTTTTCAACACTACTTTACCTCCACTCTCCCCCACCTGTCCCTTCTCCTTACCCCCCAAGCTCCTGTCCCACTTTCCATCTCCCCTTCAGATCTTTTCCCTGTCTTTATTTTCTGTTCTCCTCCAGTCCATGTCCTTTCTTCCTGTCACACCTCGCTCGCACTCTTTCTCTCTCATTTTACTCTTTATCTCTCTCTATCTTGGCCCTCACCTCCTCCTTCCCTGTGTTATCTTTCCCTCATGACCTCAACTAACCCCTTTCATCCACCCTCCCCGTTCTCCCCATGCTTCCCTTAGCCCTTCTTCTCCTGCATTCTCTCTATTCCTCCCCCACTCACAAATCTTTTGATCGCACCCTCCTGGCCCAAGCCCCACCCGCCATTCTCTTCGTCCCTCTTTTCCATATACACATCTCTTCCCTCCTCATCAGTCATGGTCTCCACCTCCTGATCTTCTTCCTCCTTCTTTTGGCGTCCTCTGCTCTGGAACTCACCTTCCCCGAACAGGCAGACCAAACTTACCCTTCAGTCGTTCTTCTGTCTACTAAGAGCCATCTTTTTAAATTCTATCTGACTCTACTGGATTAATTGCGGAGTTTCCTCCAGCCCTGGTGCCCACGTACTCTTTGGCTCCCTCTCTGCCTCTTCCCCATCACCCTTTTGTTTCTCCAACTTCATATCCTCCCTATTGGTCTTCTGCCTTCCCTGCTCTCTGCTTATGCCTCCACCTTGTCTCTGGTCTTGCACCACTCTTAGCCCCTCTCTTTCTCCCCGTCTTCCCCTTTCAATGTTTCATTCTTCTTTTCCTCACTACACATCTCCTTTTCTGTTTTAGCATCCTCTCCCTTCCCCCTGGCTCCCTCTCCACCCTCATTCCCATGCACATGGTCCCCTACCTCACATGCTTTCCTCATCCATGTCCCTTCCAACATTTTCCACTCTCTTCGTGCCACTACCTAATGCTCTCCCACTCCTTCCTCTTCTCTTTCATACTTCCATTCCAGTCCTGTTTCTTGTTTTGATGTATGATCTTTGTGTCATTGCTAATATTATGTAAAGAGCATCTAAACCTTAAAGTTCTCCTGCTCTGTATTAAAATCTTAAATAAAGTAAGTTAACCTTCCACATTAAAGGTCACCCTTGAGCTCTGATCCAGCTGGACTCTCACCCACATTTAATACCATCGACCATAAGATTCTAATCAAACAATTATCCATTTTGATCCACATCAGAAAAACTGTACAGAATTGTTTTGGTTTCCTCCAAAACCACTCCCAACAAGTTTAACTTGCGCTTTTCCTCTCAAGAGAAGCCAAACACCAAATAAGGTGTTTCCCAGGACTCTACACTGTCACAAAGACTATTCAATGCAACCTCGCTGTAATATCAAATACCCAGTTTCACCTCAAATTTCAATATGATCAATTATACCATGCTATTCTATGATTCAGAGCCTATCCCAGAATAACTTTGGCTCAGTTGTGATATAAATGAAATCCTGCTCCTGGACTTCATCAACCATTACCTATTCCTAAACCTAATTAAGTGGGCTCACCTCAAAACACCAGGAACAAAGGTCACAATATACAGATCTTTGATCTCCCCCACTAAATAAATGTGACCCCCAACAGTACATTTGATTATTTTTGTCTACCAAAATGGGTTCTGCAATTGCTTCTTTGCTCTCAGAAGCTTTCCCTAATCCACAGTGTGGTTATGTCCCGCTTGGACATAGTAATGTCCCACTTGGTTTAGGTCATATTCCTCTTGGGCATTCACATCTCCCCCATGCATATCACTCAAAAGTTTAAAAAAAAACACATCACATTGTCTATGTAGTGTCTCTACTGACTCCTGGGAAATGAATGAATGACCTTAAAAAGTATTTAAAACAGTCCCAAGTCAATCACTAAGCTATATCATGAAGCTATTCATATTCTATCTACCCATCACAATCCTCAAGTGTAACAATAAATGTCTGCTGTTACCTGACCTACTAGAAATTTGGTGGAAGGATTTGTCATATACAAGGTGTTAGAAGTTGGGTTTCTGGTTGGCTGAGGTATACAGCCAAGCCAGGTAGATTCCACCAATCTAGGCAGGGTAAGCTAGGTACACAACTCAGATAACCTGTGCTCATCCTCTTGTAGCTTGGTGCAGAGCAGGCAGGCTTATCAAAATAGGCACTGTCTAAAATATTTGTGCAACACACACACAGCAACACAATGAATACACCACAAATATATTCCACACAAGTTTACAATAGATTTTCTGTATTATAAATAAATGCAGACCAAAAAATGTAAAAGATACTAAATGCTTTTCAAGAAATACATGTTTAAAGAGTATAAGGAATCACGGTGCACAATAGTTCTTGAGTGTCGATGAAGCACTTACGTTCAATAAGTTATCTTCGAACATCCAAATTGGTTTGCACTGCCTCAATCTCTCAAGGCAGAGGCTTGCTACAAATCCAGCCGTAGCCACATAGTCAAAGAAATTCTCAAAGGGGTAAATGTGCAACAAGCTCTCGACCAGTCCCTCAAGGCCATCCTGTGAAGGGAGGGAGTGCAGAGAGCTGCAGGAATCTCATTGGTCTTATGAAACACAATACCTGCTACGGACACTTTGAAATGAGCAAGGCGGGTCACCAGCGTTAGGGCTCTCGAAGGGGCAGTCTCAGTTCCAGGGGCCGCACTGAGTCAGATGTACTTGTTCTGCTGAGTCGTCATCAGTGGAGCAGGACACAGGTTTTCCTCGGCAATGGCACAAGGGCTTCCCTCAGCGCTGCGCAATTGTCTGCTCAAGCCAGGCACAAAGAGGTTCCAATGGAGCAAAAAGGTGCCCGATCTCTCTTCCAGCCAAGTGCTTGATGGACCACAGAACAAGTGGTTGATCCGGTATGATCCGCTCATGTACCAGAAGGACTGCCTGACTCACGATCGTCAATTGAAGTAGGACACGCACAGGCTTCAAACAGAGCAGAAAGGCAACTAATCTCTCTCACAGCCAAGTGCTCGTTAGATCACAGCACAAGCAAACAATCAGGCACAGTCTGCTCACGTAAAAGCAAGCCCTCGGAGAAAGCTTTAGTTCAGCACAGCACAGAGGTAGTAGGCAGCAAAGGGTAATGGCCTTGTGCTGTATGGCTTTGAATGCAGACTGCTGTGGTCACAAGGTGTTTGAGAGACTGACAATATAGGAATAAAACCATCAAGGTGGGCTTAAACTAGTTTCCTTGAAGGAAACAATGTTGGTCCCTTTTTTCCTACCACCGCAGGTACATTTCTGTGTGTCAGGGTTTAGAACTGCCTCTGCTCACCACAATGCACTGTTACAGTCCCAGAAAACTTTTTTTTAAAGGTGGGTTGGCTCTAAATCATGGATGATCCCACAATTACAGGTTCCCCTGCTAAAATTCAGAGCCATATTCCCACAGTACACATTAAGACCTCCTTAGTAATAAAAAACTAAAAAGATCTACAAAGCTGCAAAAAAAAAAGTTTTCAACTCCACCGTCCTGTGATAAAAAATTTAGGAACTCTTGCTCTTCGACACCCATGGTTACTAAGTGCAGTATATTTTCTACCTCATCCTCACAATCCCACTGTGTGAGCACCTAGAAGGTAAGGTGTCTTTGTTTGGTCTACCTCACCATGCTCCCAACTTCCTGAAGAGGAAAATAGCCAGTTAAACACCCTCCTTTGGGTATTAGATACTGGACTTGAACCCAGGTTTACAGCTCTGCTCACTTGTTCCTCAATCTTGTAGCCTTCCGTATCCTTACTCTGTTACGGATTAACTGTCGACCAGCACTTTGGAGGGGGTTTTCATGTGCGGGGATTTTAGTTTATTTATCTGAAATACATAATGATAGCAAAGTATGTTTTTCCTAGAAACTGACAATATAATATTTGTGGGCATAATCCTAAATCGTTACAAATTCCAAAATCGAATTTAAGTCTGCTATTTAATGCAGGGGTGGGAATTCTTGCTGCTGATGTATCTTTTGTTCCACGGGGCACCTGCTGCAATAACTTTCATTAGACATTTCATTATCCAAATTGATAAAATCGGTACTATAAAATTCACCAGTGTGGCTTGCTGCCTGGAGTTGTGGAATGAGTGTAGCAAGTGTTTCTGCAAAGACTTAATGAGTGAAGGGAATCCATACTAGTAAGGCCTCAGCTACGACCACCATGACATAGCTGTCCTAGAATAATTTATGAGTGAAGAACATTGCTGTATCAAAGTATGTTACAACAGCGTATACAAGGCATGCAAAAAGGTAATGTGGTGGAAAGGATTAGTAGAAAATTAAGACGTGTAATTTTATAAGAACGTGTGGTTTTTCAGTAACCAAAGCAATTATCATTTCATATCTTAAATTGCATGTCCTCATCCTGTCAATGTACAAGAGAACCTCTGAGGAACGCATTTTAAGTGCCTATGAAGTCATATTTCATTTGCAATGAAAGTATCTTAGACTTACATCTAGTGCTTGCTTTCTACTTCTAAAAATAAATGATTTGTCTGCATTTACAAACAACATGTTCTGCTTTTTATTACATGCATAAAATTAGTTTAGAAAAAAATACAGGAAGATCTGAATATATTCAATAGAAAACAATAAGCAAGGTACCTAAGCCGGCATCAATTCACAAACAAAAACAGCGTGCATCTGTTGAGAGCAGGTATGGGTAGTAAAAGACAATGATGTCAAAGGTGATTGTCTTTCTTAAGAACATTTTATTCATTTTGCTTGCTTCTCTATGCCACTTGTTAGTTACTGCCTACCGATTTGTAAATAGTGTCACCCAGCAGTTAACAGGGATAATAGGGGAAAGGAAGTGGAATGTAGAGACCAATATAGATTTTAAAATATGACAGATCGTGTGAAATAGCATTCACATGTTCAAAATACTTTTAAGCCCTCTAAAGTTCTAGACAAATACTAGAAAAAAGTGCTTCAAAAGTGCCCTGTTTTGCGGCTACTTGAGCAAGGCTTTTGGGTAGATAGTGAGCTCCCAACATCAGAGGAGAGAGTCAGGCCTGCTTGAAACGTACTGAAAATATTTGACTATTTCATGCGTGCCCCTCCAGAAACTATGGATTTTTATCAAATCTATGCAAATATTCTATAAATTCAGGGCAGCCTTTTATGTTCATCAATTTTAACTATTTACCAAACTCCACTGACCAAGGCGCCCACTAAAAATATTATCTTGCTCCGGCTGCCAAAACCAGCACAAAACCCTGCCTCCATCACCTCAACAGTAAAGAAGGTGTCTGTTAATAGGGAATACAGAAGATTTAATCCTCAAAGTTAAAAAGAAATAAAAATCATAGCTCTAGCTAGAGTAATTTACTTATGTAAAAAACATGTTGCATTGAAATGTAATTCTTGAGAGAGTAGTGAGAAGCTATCATTGAAACGTGGCACTTAGGCCCCCAATTCACATTTTTAAATTAACTCTACAAATCTTTAGAGTACACACAAATAGCACTAATGTAATCTAGGTAGGTAAAGAAAAACTATTAAAGATTCTGAAGTGACTGACTTAGATAACGAGATAATGCTTACAAAGAAATAAACGCAATGGGAAGTGATAAAACCCTTGATTCAAATACTGGAAAGAAGCAAGTGCTAGGTTTCCTCACTCCCTAAAAAAAACGTCGCTCTAGTACTTTAGTATGACGGCAAATTGCAAACGCCCACATGATCAAATGTAACTGCTTTAACATTACATTTTTCAAGCTACTGTAACATTATCATTAACAATCAAACAGTACAAGCTTCAGGGCAAGATAAGAAAAAATAAACACCTAAACAAAAAGATAGAAAAAGGCATAGAAAGTGCTCAATATAAAAAATGGAAAACAGTATTTTTTAATTGACTATTTGCAGTCAAATAATTTAAAGGCTGGTGTATTCTGTCACAACCCCTTTCAGAGGACGATGGGGCAAGCAGGAGCTATTTGTTTGCGTAGCACTTTTCACCCTAAGTAGGATGGGTATACCCAAACGTGGGTCCCTTACTCACTGTGTCACTGGATTCAAGCTAGCCTGGCTGATGAAGGGTAATACCCAGTAACCGGTCCCAGGATGCTTTTTTCCGGTCCAGGGAGGGCCTGGCTTGGCAGTTCTGTCTGGACTGTTCCCAAGACTGGTTTGCATATGGCTGGGTCTAAACTGGGGTGGCATGGTGAGCAACAGAAAAATGGATTTAACCCAGATCTCTTGACTGGGGGTGAATGTATGATTTATTCAGCATCCCGTCCATCATTTGTTTGCCTAGCACGTAATGGTCTGTTGGGTAGGTTTTTACTGTTTTCCTGATATTAACAAAAGCATTCCCTGCAGCAAGTACAAATAAATGCAATTTCCTATACCTTACAAAACACATATATAAGGTGTCTTTAAAAGTACGTTCAAATCAGGCCTGATTTGGAAATGTAGGCCACTGTTTTAGCTACCTGATTCGCTAATGGAGGCCAGTTTGTGGTGCTCAGTTTATTTTCTGTTCCAATCCCACCCTGACCTACAAGCCACTTGCCTTTGAAGTTGGAAAATACTGTCTACCTTCTTATTGGAAAGTAGCAAATGCACCATACTACATTTCCAAACATATGGAACTGCAATCTTGACTCCCTCGCTTCACTAACCCTGATACAAGTCCCTAAAACATGCAAAGAATATTTCCACCCTATACACTGCTTGGGTCGGAAAGATTGGCAATAATGGTAAGCAAAGGGCCCTTTGCATCCTAGGCCCAAGAGGCCACTGCACCTTCTGCACTAAAGCTAGCTACCGTACCAAATAAAACGTGGACTCGTTTGCCAATATGGCATATTTTATACATTTTCTGTACATTTTCCGCCATGCGATCATCCATCCTTTTAATTTCCTCTACCACACTGAAAAATATTTTCGACACCCTTTTCTTTAAAATAGGCACTGAAATTGCTGATGTTTTGATCACTCAGTTAATCCTCGAGTGTAGATAGTCAGAGACATTTTGAAGCATAGGCAAAGTGAACAAATGTTCAGGGCCCTCACTTTCCAAGGGGCACCCTGGTGAAGTGATCCTTCCCTCACCCTCATCCTTTGTCAATCTACCTGTCAGAACCGCTCTCTACCAACCTCTACATCTCTTTCTACTTAGTGCCATTTTAAGGAATGTTTGGCTCCTGCACAGGGCATATGGCAGCTGTTTTTGGGAGAAGGTACAACTCAACATTTTTAGCATTATGCAGGCCTAAATGATCAGACAATAGGTTAAAAAATTCAAAGTTATTACGAACAGAGGTCTCAAAATATGTCTTGCCTTGGGGCCCAAAATCTTTAAAATGAGACTGTAGGCAGCATTGGTGCAGAGCATGCACCAGGTTTGTGGTGAGTTACGGGCAGTTCCGGAATACCAAATAGGCAAAGTTGGCACTGGCCCATGGGCCTCACTCCTTTAAGGGGCCTGCGACAGTGGATCAAAATAATATTGTCTTGATATTGAAAGAAAATTACAATCAAGCTTTCTTAAATTGTTTACAAAAGATAGAAAAAAAAGAATCAATTCAAAGAAACGAAAACTTTACATTAAAACTGCACTGAATATGATGTCTTGCAAAAGGTAGACTTCCAAAATATCCTGAAAGATTTCACCACAAACAAATTGAGGAAAGTTTTTTTTTGTTTCCTAATTTTTTTTGTTTAATAACATTAATAATTGTTAATGTTTAGTTTTGTGTAATAAAATTGGTTTGTTAAACTTGTTGGTTGGTAAAATTAGAACCATTTTGGGAAATAATTTAAAGGGGGGCGAAATTTCGACTCCTAGGCGCCTCCACATTGTTTAATCCAGCACTGGTTAGGGGTCAACTGCTTAGTCATTAATTTTCACACATCAAACGGGGTTGAGGTGCAGTTTTCCCGTTTTAACCAACACACCAGGCCAAACGGGTGTCTATCTGAAGCATGCCATTCAAAAATGATGCGGGCGTCCCCAAGACATCGTTGAAAACATACATCGTTGTGACCCGTCGCATTTATCTGAAAATGAGGATTGTTCTAATAAACATTTTCCCTAACTTGCTTTCTAGGCACGTCCTCCGCTGTAGAGAAGGCGCTTGCGTGAATTGCTTTCACACGGACTGGGCGTGCTTTTTCTAGTGATGGCTGCTTTAATACGGAAAGAAGAGTTTCCGAAAGAGATAATTTATTGAAACACGGCCGCGAACGTGAGAATGCCAGGCAAGGTCGAGGGCACGCGTCATTCGTGTGGTGAGGGAGGACCACTCTCGACAAACACAGAGATCGCTCCATAAACATTAACACCTCTGATTGGATGAGGCCAAGCTTTGCCCTGAAGAAAACGGGGCTCCTACCAGGAAGCACGCGCACCAACACGTATCTACAACACCTCTTGGGCAGGGCTCACCCGAACAAAGAGCCATAAATAGCGAGAGATGGGATGTTAGGAACAAATGCAATCCTGTCCGAGCTTCCTGAGGAGCGGGCGCCTCTAATAATGATGCATGGCCTAATTAGCAAGTGGCTTCAGCTCCCTGCTTACAATGACTTCCCATAAATCGACTCAAATGCTGCAAGTGTGGTGGACTGGAGATGGAAAGGGAAATATGAAGTTTGTTTCAAGTCCTGCGAGCTGTAAAGACAATTGGTCTCATGTGAAGGAGGCCAGTATCAGTCATGTCATCCCTTTATCATTGTGTGCGCGGTGCTAAAGGCAGGGGCAGGGGGCTGCGTGTGCTACAGAGAGGATTGTATTTCTCTCTAATGGTGCTCTATTCCCAGCTGCAATCTCATACTACAGCCAAAATGACTTGAACATCAAATAAAATGAATGATAGTTCAACGCTTCTGGGGAATGGAGGACGGTGGTAGTGGCGGCGGCAGCGTTATAGAGCGCAATCCGCTGCTCTCCAGGAACATGTGGAAAACTGGCACTGCCCCCTTCTGTTCGCCAGTGTGCACAGACCGCACTCACTGCCCCAAAGAAAACAGCAGGTGTGCACACAGATACTTCACAGAAAAAAAACGTTGTTAAAGGTAAGTTAAAGCTACTTGTACTCGTAACATGTTAACATATATTTAGGAAAATCTCAGAAACGCCTTTAAATTAACACAGTTAAGGAGAAATTACGTTTATGGAATAAACCTTAAAAAAAAAAAAAAACGAAAGTGGCTGTTTAAAGTAAACGACCCAAACCATAACATGTGCTTCCGCCATAAAAATCATAAATCGCTAGTTTAATGCATTGCTCGTGACATCACATATGACATACATGGCAATGCTGGTGACATGTAGCACTTTAAATTTGGAATTACTATGGTTACAGCATTACTTCTGTGTTTGGATATGTGTAATTAATTTATGATGTAGTCATATTTGTAAAGTGCACTATCATCAGCGAGGTGGTGATGTGTGTGGCTGGCCTGGGCAAGGTGCTTAGGTAAATGGGCAGCGCTTCAGCTTCTTGCAGAATTCAAGAAGACAGCAGGAGGCTCGGATGTGAAGTGGGAGGTAGTTCCACGCTTTAGGAGTGATGTAGGAGAATTCCCACCCTCTGAATCTAATTGTGTGTATGCATGGGGAGTGTGCTAGTAGGAGTTCTGCGGAACATAAGTGCCAGGGTGGTTGGTAGAAGAAGATGTGGCCGTTCAGGTAAGTGGGGAATACGTTTTGTGGTGCCTTGGACGTGTGGATTTTAATTTCTGTTATATATTGATGTATGTATGGTGAGGTAGTAAGTCATGCATTTGTCATGCAAGTGATGATTTTTATGGTGAAGTTCCACAATTAGGGAGAACACATAATTAATAATTAATAATAGATAATTAACCCCAAGTAATCTACAAAGTAACCTCTCTTATGTGCTTACAAGAACATGGTGCACAGTTTACTAAATAACGCAAGGACAATGCAAAGTATGCACTCCACTGGGAAATGTACAGATAGTGAATTACATGTTATTATGTCAATTACATTTTTTGTTCAGATCTGATGATTGTTCTGCAGGGCGTCCCCTGCTACTCACAGGAGACGCCCTGCTACTCACCGGGGATGCGCTGCTACCCACCTGACTGCCTGCTGTTTTCCGCCCACGCATAGGAGACCACAAGCCCCAGGGGGCACCAGGAGCCGCGCAGCAATCTCGCGCCTCCCGGCGCTTAAAGCAGCTGCAGGGCTCCCGCTGAGCAGAACGCCCTGCTACTTGCGGCGCGGGACATGCGCGGGCTCGCCCGGGGAAAGCCCGGGCCAAGGGCGGGCCCATTCAAGCCCGTTGGGGACCGGAGGAGGCTGGGTTCGGCCCCTCCTCTAACACCTTCAGCATCCTAAGGTCAGCCTCATTGTTTAACTTTTCTGTCAATTGCTGACGAGGGGTGCGATATTTGGTGTCAAACTATAGTGTACTATAGTGTAATACCTAGCCTACGATGTCTGCTCGTGGGACAGGGAAGGGAAAGAAAGCCATGATGGGCGGGAGTGTTGCCGGGACACTTGACCAGTTCATAACCAGAGCTACGTCAGCGAATGAAATTGTACTAACTGAGCGTCGCCTTTCATTGAACCCTGTGTATACCAAACGTTCATCTTTGGGGGCCCTGATGTCGGCACACTCACCGAGCAGCACATACTCGTAGAAACCGACCCGAGAGATCTGGGACAAAGTAGCAGACAAGTGTCTCAGGAACCAGTGAACACATATATGGTTCGGGCCGTGCTCCAGTGTCCCACCCAGGGACATATCCCTGATAGACATTGATAGCGGTACAGCTACTCGTGCATCCACAAGGTCCGCACCCAAAACTTTGCCCCAAGCAGCGAGCCATGTATCGGGACTGGCCTCCAAGAGGAAGCGAGGAGGTGGCGCACAGAGGGGAAAAAACCCAAAGATGCCCAAAACCAATAAAAATGGCGAGTTGGCGACTACATCTCCGACAAGCACAGAAGCGCCCCGGGCGATTACTCCCTTATCTTATACTCCGTCTATGGTTCTTGTTGATTGCACCTTGCCCCTGGTTGAAGAGGGATTTTGGTCTAAAGTAAGAGCGCTTATCACGTCATCTATGCAGCCTCTCTTTGAGAGATTGTCACTAATTGAGGACAGATTGGTAAAATTTGAACAGTTGACTGTAACTAATTTTGATTGCATACAGAGGAGTTTGGGGAGGAGTGCACAGTCGAATGAAGTGACAACGAATGTGACCAGGGACTCTGTCGCCTCCAATCCCCAATTGCTCATCCCAACTATATCTAATACAGTGGATGTTCCATCTTGTGGGAGTGATGTAGCCGGATCTCCCACCTATAGCGGTGCAGTGATACATGGAAGAATAGGCTGTCCCCAGGGCGTGAGAGAAGAGCAACAATTTCTGGGAAGGGGTCTGGCCCAAAAACCACTTGGAAGAGCCAGGGAAATACCTAATACCAGTGAATTTAAGCACACCCTGCCATGCATTAATTTACCCCCTGATTCTTCACCATATGTTATCTTATTGACTGGGGTGCCTGAATTAGACAAAGACAGCGTAGAATCCTACACTAAATTAAAAAATAAGTCTATTCACTGGCTGAATAACAATAGACCCCTGCCACTGAAAGTGCATAGTGAAATGCCCGTAGAGTAAGTTGGGTGGGCCACAGAGTGAAAGACACAGCGGTGATTGCATAGTGATTAATTTTAGAGATAAACGGGTGGTCCAACATATTTGTGATTGGTCTTACCAAATGACGAGAACTAGTATTCCGACTTTTGACCTAAGTTACTTTTATCCTCTCCCAACCCTAACAGAGCGATTTGGATATCCAGACAAGAACTGGGGAGGGAGAGGTCAGCTAGGTAATGTCTATAATAGAGGAGGGAATGATGGTATATGTCTTGTACCTAGTGTCCCTCTCAGCAACAGATTTAGTGTACTAGACTTGGTGGATTGACTGATTCCAATTGACCCATGTCCACCTACTATGGTTAATCAGTTGTGTAATAGTTCTTTGGGTGTGGGAGCTGAGGTAAATAACCAAAAGGCCTTGCTAAGAAATGAGTTGGTGAACCAGGAGACTAGCAAAACCGCCAAAGATAGTGATCATGAGGAGACGGTGAAATCCTTCGATGTATCCCAGAACAACACTTCAATAACTAGTGAGGTGTCATTAAACCACCAAACAGTAGCGACCGTTGATAATAATTATGAGGTCCTAGAACCTATAAATATGGGAGAGCTGGAGGTGACCCCCGAGAGTGAGATCATGGCCCTAGGATCTTGTCATGGAATATTGCGGGCCTAAGGGCCAGATTGGATCTCCCCGACTCGGGTGATTTTATAGACTCCCACGAGATCTGCTTATTCCAAGAAACTTGGGCATTAAGACCATTATATAGAGTAGGTTTTGTAGCGTACTGTGAAGCGGCGGTGAAGGGTCCAAGGGGTAGACCTTCGGGGGCTTTGTGATTTGGGTGGGCACCCATTTGGGCTGTACGGTGAGAAGGATAGAAACTCTTTGATATTCCATGTATCCTTCTCACCCATAGAAACCTTCCAAAGTTGGTCATTATCAATGTCTATTCCCGCCAAGTAAAGTACGGGCAGACATCCTCAACGCTAGATTGTCTGGCTGCTCTTCTTACTACACTGTCTAGGAAATGAATTGGCGGGGATTTCAATTGTCATTTTGAACCCCTAAACGGCTTACCAACACCTATAACTAGTGAGGAGGATTCAACCTGGTCAATTCCTGTCTCCAATGCCTATCCGATAAGGAGGTGGACCCCATTAGTATTGCAACTAACCTCTCTTACCTTCACCGATTTGTTGAGGGTATGTAATGGTCGGTTCCCTGATGACAATCCTGGGCACTTTACTTTTGATAGAAATGGCCAGGCAACAATAATTGATTACATTTTGATAGATGTGGAAATCTGGCACAAGGTTGTGAAGTTTCTTGTCGACCCCTGCGATGAAAGCAACCATAACCCGTTTGGTCGTAACCTTAAATAGTCATCTAGTAGAAGTAGGACAAGGCCTGGATAACCACCAGACAATTTAATAGTGGCTGAAGGAGGGAGAAGAATTTGTTGGGGTTTAATAGCCCAATCTCCAGAAGTAATGTCAAATATGTATACTTGTATTATTCCTCTGTTAGAAAAGCCAAGTTTTGTATCTGGAAGTGGTGCCAATCGTGACCCTGATAAAGATTTAGGCAAAATCCACCTGGACTTGGTTGCAAGCCTAGCGAATGTTTTTTATAGTAGTAAGCCCAACAAGGGTAACCATCGCAGAGAAAATGAAAACCTTGGTACAATAGGCCATGTAGGGATGCAAAGAGTGCCCTGTTGTAAAGCCTTAAGGGGGGGGGAATGCAAAAGAATAAGGGAAGCAAGGGTGTTTTAAAAAAAAATCCTTATAGCAGCAAAATCTGAATGGGAAATGGAAAGATGGCAGGCTATCAAGAACGCCTTCGACCATAAAGACATAAGATGCTTCTGGAGTCTAGTTAATACTGGAAAAATCGAGGGCAGGACTACCATTGAGCCAAATATTGGTGAGGAAGCCTGGCGTGTCCATTTTAAAGATTTATATTCAAGCTTACATAATGGATCTAGTGAGTTAGGGATGCCGGATCGCTCCCAAACCTTTGATTCCCCCGGAGAGATACTTCCCTGTACCTTGGCTGAGGTATTAGCGGCCCTAGCCAAAGTACTACCAAATAAAGCTCCTGGGTTGGATAGAACTTCCAGGGACCTGTATAGAAACAAACAGGAAGTTTGGGCCCCATACCTCCAGACATTATTTAATGCTATTCTCTATGGCATGCCACCCCCCCCCCTACGTGTGCTGGGGCAGAGATTATCCCTATCTATAAAAAAGGGTCCCCCATAGAACCAGCAAACTACAGGCCAATTAGCCTATTTGACGTAACACAAAAGATTTTTGCCAGAGTATTATTGGAAAAACCTCAGGAATAGATGGAAGACCTTAATGTTTTAACTCCTCTACAAACAGGTTTTAGACATAAAACATCAACCATAGATCAGTTGTTTAGGCTCCAATTGATGCATTGGAAACATATAGTTTGGAGGGTGGTAGTCTGTACCTTACATTCGTGGATCTTAAATCTGCGTTTGATATGGTAGACCGTGACCAGCTGTGGGGTATTTTGTTGGATATGGGAGTACCACCATACCTTTGTCACCAGCTCAAACGCCTCCACGAAGGAACTTTTGCTAGGGTAAAGTTCGGCAAGAATGGGAAACTAACAGCTCCATTCCCCGTTGGAAAGGGGGTGAGGCAGGGTTGTGTGCTCGCGCCAACCCTTTTCTCTTTCTTAACAGGTTAATTGGAGACCTTCTTGCCGTTAAGGTTATTGACTCCCCAAAACTAGCTAAACACAATTTTCCTGCTCTAATGTTTGTGGACAACACCCTGCTCCTCTCGAAATCACCAATGGGGATGCAGAGTATCTTAGAGGAATTTATCCTGTTTTGTAAAAAGAGGAACTTGAAAGTAAATATTAAGAAAACAAAATATATGGTCTTCCATGCTGATTCCACAAAATGTCCACACCCTAGAATGGATGATACACCTCTGGAAAGGGTCCCTATTTTTGATTATTTGGTCTCAAGTTAAATGGCAAAATGGGGTGAGGACCACAAATCAATAAAGCTAATTTAAAGTTAACACAGGCCATTGGGGGGATCTTAAAAGTTCATTAGAGCTGTGCCCTAAAGTTTATAAGCCCGCCTGTATAAATGTATAAGGTTCAAGCAGGGGGGGCAACTATGTATGGGGCCGAACTGTGGGGACATAGCTTAGCCAATGTCCTTACTGTAATAGAAAATAATTTTATAAGACAAATCTTGTGCATGCCTAAAAGTACCCCCTTAACACCATTAAGGATAGCCCTGGGTTTTTTGTTCCCATTGCGGACCTAATTGCTTCACGCCCACTGCTCTACTGGCGATGGCTGTGGAGTACGCCAGAGTTAGGACATTATAGGGAGGAATTAAAGGCTGTAATGTCTACTCTGGGGGCGGGCAATATCCCATGGATGTCCTTTATTAGGGACTCATTTAGTGCGTTAGGGAGGGAGGACTTATGGTCAGCACCGGAGGAGTCATGCTTCGCTATTTCTAAAAAATCTTTGGCAAGCGCACAGAAGGATTATAATCTGGCATGTATTTTACAGACAGTTAATCCATCTAGTTTAATTTATGGGTTCCTGGATATAAAACACCACTACAAAATGGAGTTGGATTCTATACATTAAGCATGAGCAATGGGACCCCCTCAAATATATCAATTAAGGCCCAGGAACCGAGGGGAACAAGAATACACAAAGCAAAAGGGGTGTTCCTACAGTGGCCGTATCATTCAATAATGTGTGTACATCTCTAAGTACTCAAAAGGCAGTGACAGAAGGAGATAAAGTGTAAACAAAGTTCATTCAAAAAATATTTATTTGTTCTTTTTTTTAAGTATATAAATTCATATAAATACTGTTATTAGTCAAAAAATCTTATTTTTAAATAATGGGTAATACATATATTAATTGAAAAAGTTCATAAAGAGCAAAAAACAGTCATAAAAACAGCAGCAAATTAGCAGGTCCCCTGGGAAACAATCATACACAGCAGCTCGCTCACGTGCTAACAATCATTCTACATTCACACCACATACAAAGATGGAGAAGGAACTGGATTCCAAATAGCAAGATGACTACGCTAATGTAATCCAAGGGCACCAAGATGTGATTGTTGGCCCTTGTAGCGGGACCCGCTATGAACTTTTTCAATTAATATATGTATTACCCATTATTTAAAAATAAGATTTTTTGACTAATAACAGTATTTATATGAATTTATATACTTAAAAAAAAGAACAAATAAATATTTTTTGAATGAACTTTGTTTACACTTTATCTCCTTCTGTCACTGCCTTTTGAGTACTTAGAGATGTACACACATTATTGAATGATACGGCCACTGTAGGAACACCCCTTTTGCTTTGTGTTGGATTCTATACAACCACCGATAGCAAAGAAATTGTTCTTGCAATTTAGATATGGGACGCTCCCGCTCCATATGCTAACCAACAAGTGGGCGGGCGCCACTACTCATCTTTGACTAGGGTGCCTAGTAGAGGAAGAATCTGAAATACACGTGTTGTTCTTATGCTTGGCATATAAGTGGGCCAGGTCAAAGTGGGTTATTCAACTCTGTAGAAACCTGGGTATTAGAAACTATAAAGAATTCTACAGGGTCCTAAAATCTGACACCAATCCGGTCTTTGTAGTTGCAATTTCCAAATTCCTATTTGCTATGTGGTGTAAGCGAAGGTATCAGTTGAAAAACTGATGTGGGAATTACAAATACCCACTCCTATCTGACTATTACTGTGACCCTGGTTTTTATAAAAACATAGGCTGTAAGCGCAGGTATTGGTCTAAAAAACGGATGTGAGAATTAGCAATACCGGCTTCTAATTGACTATTATTGTGATCCTGGGTTCTATAAAAACATAGGCTGTGAACCTTTTTTAGCATTTTTAGTTTAAATTATATTTTTAACTAATGTTTTTAATCGATTATATTTTTATATTGTTTTTTTATTCTCTTATTGAATTTTCAATTACCTGCTTTCCAATGGGTGAATACTGCTGCTCTGTATGTTGGTACCACTTCATTACATAGCGCCCTCTATGATACTGTACTTCCTTATATGATTTTATATGAATTTTAAGAGGTTGTCAATTTGTATGTGCTTTTATCGCTGTAACAGCCGAAATAAATTTTTCATGATTGATTGATTGATTAAATCACTGTTATTAAAACACTAAAAAGCTTAAACATTTCATTTTTTGGAAATAAGTTTCACCATCTAACCTTTTGTATATTACCATAAAATCCACAGGATAACATTAACTTCTCCCAGCTTTCAAATCATGTCTTTTTTCAGGGGAAGATAGAGTAAATTAAACCCTACTACTTTCATTCGTCCCAAAAACGAAGAAAATGAGGGCGTTGTGTGAGGTTATTGCAAACATTCGAATCCAACTGCAGTTGGTTATATTTGATGATCAGTGTCACAAAATTGCTCTTAAATAGTTTTAAACAATCCCCATACACACTCAACCCCTTAAACTTCAACTTGTACATGGAGATGCACTTATTAAGGTCCAGAAGAATGCCAGCGATTAACTCTGTACTTTCCTAAAAGCATGCCAGGACAAACCCCATGCTCTTATGGTGACACCAGCCCTGAAAATTCAATCTTAATAACATTCTAAAATAATCCACTATGCACCTATCCTATTTTGTAAATATATAAAAGTATGTAAACTCAATACACATAATAATGAAGAACGTATTTGTTGCCAACTTGAGGCTCTATACAGAAAATAAAAAAGAGCTATTCACCACCAAGTTAATCTTCATAAATCAATCAATAACACTTTATTAGACCATTTGGCAAAAAAGCACATAATAAAAACACAATTTACAAATATAAATAAGTATTTAAAACATTAACATAAGACCAGGATAAAAGGTATCACATCGAAAGAAACATACTATAAGAAGATACATTGCACAAGAGCACATATAGAGAACTGCAACTCAGACACTATAAAGCCCGAGTGGCACCATCTAAATTGCCCCTACAACTAATAAACTATCATAAAGTTGGAGATCCACCTGAGATACAATAATGGTATGGCAAAAAACCCTGAGACCTAATTAGGGCAAGGCATACGTCTTCCTGATTTTTATGACCCAATGGATATAACTGACCACTGAATAGCAGGTAGATTAATAGTTTATACGCTGTTCGCTCATTCTAAGCTTCTCTCGTCATGAAGTTGCAGTAGCCATCCAACTGAGCACAGGGGGAAAATCCCTGGGCCCTGATGGAGTCCCCATCGATTTAATAAAATGTAATTTGGATAAATGGGCTCCCAAGTTAACTAATTTTTTTAATAGTTTTACCCACTTTATCATACCAAGATCCTGGGAGAACTTCACTATAGTTCCAATTAAAAAAAAAAAGTTGATCACTTAAAGCCCCACTTTTATCGCCCAATTTCTTTGATGGATATACCGGCAAAGATTCCTGGTCAAGTTCTCTACAATAGTATTCAAGACTGGGCACTTGAAAACAACATTCTGGACCCCTGCCAATACGGCATTCGGGATGGCATTGGCACTGTGGAGCAGTGTCCAAATTTGAACCTGGTGATTGGCAATTATACAGTGGCCAAGCAGGCTCCTTTATATTTAGGTTTCATGGTCTTGTCCATGGCCTTAGATTGCATTAATTGCAACAGGCTTTGACAACTCATTTGTGATATGAGACTTGACGAGGCCCTAATTCATATACTGGTCTTGTTTAATTTAAACACCACGGCATAGGTATGGTACAGTCAAAGAGGGGAAGTGTCAGACATTATTCAGATCAAGAGCGGAGTGCACCTAGAGTGCGTACTTGCACCATGATTATTTATTTTAAATATTAGTGTTCTAAGTACTCATTTGGCAGCCAGCGCTTTGGACATCCCAAAGATAAGTGCTACCCCGCTCCCAGCACATTTGTAAGCGGACGACGTAGTTTTGATGGCCCATACACCAAATGCCCTGTGAATGTTAGTTCATACTTTTGTGAATTTTATGTCTATGCTTGATTTATCAAGTAACCTTTTAAATTATTTTATAATGACATGTGGTCCAAAGAGATCTCAGGCTTTTAAAATCATAGTCAGTTCAAACACCTTACTAAGTACAAAATACATTTCTTACCTGGGTGTCACTTTTAGTGCAACAGGCTCTTGGGTGCTGCACATTTTACAAAGTAAGGCAACATTGACTAGGTCAACACCCTTCTAGTGGGTGGTCTCTGGTTCCAGTGCTACAGATTTGTGCTGCACAATGTACCCAACAGCCTTCTATGGGGCAGGAGTTTGGGGAATTGCTGATTGTACAGCAATACAGAGGTAGGAAAATATTTTTTGCAGGAGAATCTTGGCATTTACCGCTTCCTCTTCACATTTTATCGGCCATAGTGACCTGGGCCTGACCTATCTGAGTGATTTTATTCGAACTGGCATGGAGAAAGCCTTTTGAACAAGGGCCATAATTACCGACTCTTAGGCATGTGACAAGGGGCAGCATGCTAATTCCTTGACTGGCATATGTGAAAGATTTATTTGATGGGGTTGGACTTTCCCATGCACTTATTGATACAGTCTCATGCATTGCTATCAATAAACAACAGGTGTCTGCAATGTTAGTAGCTCAATTGTACGATAAAAGTGTCAGGGACTGGTTTCAGAAAGTGACTACTGCACACTATTGCAAGCTATTTGATGTGAAATGTGGGGGTCAACTCAGACAGTTGTTATGAAAACAAAGAACAAATTGGGAGCGCTGTCTTTTGTTTCAGTTAAGAGTGGATACGGTAAAGTACCTACTTTTTTTCCCTATAGGGTATAATTCAGGTTTAGACACAAGTGTTTGCCCATGTAATAATGCTCTATAAACAAAGAAAGAGTGTTCAAAAGTGGTGTTAAACCACAGTCAGGAGCAAGTAAACGGCTTCACTTAAGACGTTGAAGAAAGCCCTCACTCACCACCTAGTGATGACATGCTTCATCATTGGGCCCCACCAAAGAGACAGAATGTCTCTTTGGTGTGCTACAACGCCAGATTTACTGCGGAGCGGGTTTGGGGAGTTCAGGCGGTGTTGTGCAAAGAAATAACTAGTGAGTGGTGAATGGTTAAAAAATTGTCCGTAGTGTATCAAAATTAACTTTATTCTAATGATCACTAAGGACGGTAAGTTAAAAATTATGTGTTGGAAATTCGTCCACAATTATTGAGTGGTAGTTTCCTAGATATCAGTCGACATGTTTCAGCCACGAAACGGTATAAATTTACCTGGCATTCATCAGGATTCTGCGTGTACTAAACCCTGGCGGTATGAACTCTCTAAGGCCCACCCTAACCTAGGGATGTGAAAGTGAAAATTAATAAAATGTGAAAGAGCAAAAAAAATAGGAAGAGAAAATCGTCTCCCTAATTACTCTTGGTTTAGGAGGCTTCCAGCTTTACGGTTTCTGCACTTTTATGGTGTTAGGAATTCACACCATAGGTCACAGGAGGGGGGTGGGAACGTAATTGGCACACTGCCCTCGACGCTCGGCACCCGCTGTGTACCTGCATCTATTCTCGACCGGACCCCGACGATCTGAGCCGTGTAATAATGCTGCCAAACAATCATTGGTTCACTTTCTTTTCTTCTGCACATTTTATGAATTGTATACCAAAGGTTTTTGGGCCCATGTATGAGATCAAGGAATCTAAGAGGTTGTGTTCCAGCATACCATTTTCTCAAGCGACTCTCAGATGAGGAAAGTTGAACTGTTGTAACTGAATATTTACGTGTTGCTGTACGGTCACGCGGCACTAAGCACTTTATCTGAATTGTGCTAACAGTATTTTATTTCGATTTTATTCTGTGATATAACCTTTTAATGAAAATCAGTTGTGGATGTATCTTATTATTATGTATTGTATGTATTTTTATGCATGCATACTGTTATGGTTGTATTATCACCTGAATAAAGTTATTTGAAGTAAGTAAGTAGTGCTGTCCCAGTGCAACCACTTGGTCAGGTCAAACAGTCTTCAATTCCTGCCTTTTCCATCAGGTCCCAAAGCTTTATCCTATTCACCAGGTCAAAAGTACAGGAAGGGTCAATGAAGGCCAAATGTAACAAACCTCTCCTTGCTTTGACATATTTACCCATTATTAGGATTAGGTTTACAGATTTTTCCACCATGGCCAAGGCTGTTCAGAAACCTTATTGAACAGACGAAAAACCGAACTGGCCTCAGCCCAGTTTTCCAACTTCTCAAGAATGAATTGCCCCAAACTCTTAACATGCATCCAACAACAAAATGGAGTGATATAAGCTGAAAGATTCCTGCCCCATTTTCTTAAAAATAGGCCCAATTATTGCTTCCCTCCATGATTTAATTGGGGACCCCTTAGTTCCATCCCAGAATACATTTGTCAGTGAAGGGGCCCAAAAAGTAGGGTTATGTCTATATAAATCAATGGGCACGCCGCCCAGGCCCGGCGCTTTCCCAGCTGGATATCTTAAAATAGCCCTGGCGATATCAGTAATCAATGGTATCACTTAACTGGGAAGCTTTGTGCTGACTAGGAGGGAGGAGGTCTAAAGTGTTTCGGTTTATACTTGCATGGCTGTTTCAATCAAAAATTCTGATAATGTGGGAAACCCAAGCATCCGCCGTTATGTGACATACCAGAGGTGGTTTGGGACCTTCAGTAAAGAAAGGACGATTTACGGCTTCCCAAAATAATCTGTTAATCTCTGGTTTGCAAATCAGTTCCAGATTGTCCCAGGTCTCAGATCTTATTTCTTTTTCTCTTCTATGTAAAACTGAATTGCATTCCTGTCTTGCTGCTCTAAAAGCTAGTATATTAGTTGGTCCCTTTTTTAAGTTTTTAAAAGTGGCAGCACATGTAGGATCAAACCATTTCTGGGTGCTGTTAATGCTGGAAAGTTTCTTAGTAGTCAACATATAGGATGTTTTTATAACAAACCGCCGTGAACCGCCCCATAACATTGTCAGGCTCAGCCTCTTCTGACAGACAACATATTATATCTTTGAGGTTTCATATAATAAGATCTTTAAAAAATAGTTAGGGTTGATACTGTCTAAATCATATGTGCTCCGTTATTATGATGATAAAATATAGGGGGCTGAATTCCATTGTTGGTAACCCTGAAAGGGGAGGGAGGAATCTAACTCCAATAGGATTGTGATCACTCATGTTGGCAAGCTAACTTCGGGGTTTATACCTTTAGATGCTAAATCAGAAGACAATAGTATAAAATCAATGGTACTACCCCTACTGGTAAAATTTGGCTAACAGAACACTCCATCTCCATATGTATCCGAGGTAAATGCGAGATTATGTGATACAATGATCCAATTTAAGGCTTCCCCATAGGGGGTATGTGAAAAGTGGGTGATATTATCCCCCAGTAAATCCATTATCCCGCAGACAAGTACCCCGCTAAAGTGCCCCCTACCAATATTGGAGTACCTTAACCATACAAGAGGCACTTGTTTCCCTGGACTGTGCAAACGGTCCGAAATGTAACCCTTCAGCTCTTCAATTACATTGGTTGGCTGTTCACTAAAGAGGTTAACATTAAAGTTAACTAGGATAACACTGGTATAATAAGGCAAAGGCAATGTAAAAATATGATAACAAAAAGTAGACATTAATTCCAGCATATGAAAATTCACACATACAAGTGAAACTAGAACCACTAGCCCCCCTTTCGCTATTCCTGAGGTGAACAGGTTAGGTAATACACAAAAAGTTGCAAGCCATCAATTTAGAAGTTGTCCACAGCCCAGGTCTCTTGACAACATACATGTCATAACCTTTAATATACCAGAGCCGGTCTTTGCTCGACAACTTTCTGCGTACCCCAGAAATGTTCCTCAAAAGCAATTTAAAAATGGGTGGATCCTGCGTTGAAACCGTAGTTTACTGTGGCTCACATGGGCCGCTCCGAGAGATAGCTGCCTCGGGAGTGGACAATACTCAGGAAATGGGTTGGTGGCAAATAATGGAGGGGGACCGTCAGTCATTATCTAACAAGCCTGAAAGGGGAGCAAAACGATTACAAGTGGACAGCAGGGTCGGAAGGGGCAGTGGAACAGGGATGCCATGGTTATAAATATACCTTGGACAATCTAGCTGCAAAAGGGTCAAAAAAAGTATCTTTGCACAGTTCATAACTTTGGAGACCAAATAAGGGTTCAGATTTTAAGGTGCATAGGTTATATTCATTTAACAATGGTGCCAAATCATTGTGAGTAAATAAGGAGTGGATTTAATATCAAGATTACACAGCTTCCATTTCACTGAGTGAAAGACCAAACTTTAAATGTAGATGTATTTACACATTGACAGTGAAAATGCATACTATTTGTTCTCTCAGCCATTTATCACTTCACCTTCCTACCATAGTGATGGGAGGGGGGGGGGGGGTCATAAATGTGGTACAATCCAACCCTTGTATATTTTGCCATCTTCAGGTCAAGCCTAAAACAAAAAAGTTTCAAGGAGCACTTAAAAGAATTATAAAATTGACTATACGTCAATGCTGATTCATTGCAGAGAGTATTCAGAGTACCCTTACATACCAGTTCATGCAATTACACTCATAATGCACAGTTGAAAGATTTAGACTGATTTCTTCTAATAGTAACAATCAAATTAATTTCCCCACACTTAAATGAGAGTAGAATAAATCGCTAAGAACAATAATGCTTGACTCACTACAGATACCAACTTCAATAGTTTACTTTCTCAAAATAAAACAAGCATTTGCAATGCAATAGGTCTCGCATTTACAAGAGTTTGAGCTAGTGGCAATGCAATAGTTTAAACTCTCGTAAATGCAAGACCTATTACATTGCAAATTACTAGCACAAATGCTATGCTTTCACATTTATGGAGGCCACACCCCTTTCTTTAGACAAGTTGCGTCTCGAGAAAGGGGCGTGGCTGACATCAAAGTGAAACCGCAGCATGGGATGCTTTGACAAAAAAAGCATTGGTTTGTCGAGTTGACAGATTGTTTTTTTGTAAAAGCGGCCATGCTGCATTGTGTGCCTCTGGTCAAGGTCATAGTAGGTCATGCAAGTCATACCTGCACTCAATGTCCACAATTTTAACATTGAGAAAATCAAGATATCATTGATCCTAAACATTACGGACCTCATTCTCAAAGTCAGTTATAAATCTACATTCGGAGAGTCACTGCCTTGGATGGGTGATTATTTGCTACTGTGAAATTTACAAAACCTAGAAACCTGCACCTGTCACTCTGCTCCAAGCCTAATCTTTTGAAAGTTTTTGTGAATTCTCTTTTCTCAGGCAAAAATATACGTGCATGTTTTCAAACAAGCATATGAACTGGTAAGTTAGAATTAGATGTGCAAATGTATTTCTGAATCAGTCCCTTAATTGTGAATTTATGGTCAGCGTAAATCTATCAAGGGATACTGTTTTAAGTAGGTTTGAAACGTACATTGAAAGACTCTTAGGTGTCTTCCTATCCCCACTGGCCGAACATTAAGCTCTTGTCCAAGTAGTGGCAAGGCCTGTGCTAATCATCCTATACGTAACAGACAATCTCTCTGCCAATCCCTTGAACCAATTTAGCTATAAAAAGCCAGGCTCCGTGATCCTGGTCAATGCCATGTGCCCGGCAAGTCCCAGTGCTGAGAGGCTGTGTAAGCCTGTGTCAGTCCCTAGTGCCAACTAGGCCCAGTGGTGGCAGGCTCCGTGCCAGCTCAGTCCTCTCAACGAGCAGCTTTGTATTCCTCCCCATCTCTCGCATCAGTATCTCTGCACTCGAGAGGGGCAGCACATGAAAAGCGCTGAGAAAGGCACAGGGCCTGTTCCCAACAGGGAGGCAAGGCTCCAAAATAAGCTCCCAAAATGAGCAAGCATAAGCAGTGCAGAGATAGGCACGGAGGCGCCGAGCAACTAACCCAGCATGCCAAGCAGAAACCTAACAGGAGCGTCGCGGCACCACAGGAGAGGGCTTCACGCAGGGTGTTGCGCAGCCAATGAGAAGATTATTGTTAATATTGCGTTGAAGGCATGAGCGGCAAGAGCGGTAGTGAATGAGCCAACTTGCAAAAGACGAGTGTCGGCGCGACACACCAAACCCGCGCACATGTCCTGTCCGGTCCTGTCCAGGAAACTGAGAGCGCGGTGGGAGCATGGGAAAGCTAACATCACCAGAGAGGAGACACCCTGCATGTGCACATTGGCTGTCCAGGCAAGTGCACATATCCTGTCTCCTTTCGCCCACCAAACCGACAACAATAGGTCTCGCCAAGGCGAGCAGAGCATGCGCTTAATCGCTAGGTGAGACCTAATAATTAGGAAAATCACTCTTCAAGCAAAGACTATTTTCAGTTTAGATGATTCAGTAACATTTAATGAGTTATTACTTGCCTCTCTGCCATGGCACATATTCATGTTAGCCTTAAAAAACGAAACTGTTCCATAAGATACACGCATTGTTCCAATAATCACCTCTGCCTTAACACATTTTTTATGACACTGTTTGAAAACACAAAATTGTTCAAACCACGACAGACACGATGATTCTAAATAAGTATTTTGTTTCAAAATTTGTTGATCGATCGAAAATATTTAATTATCAAAGTGTGCAAAACAGCAACCATAAATACTTCATTAAACAGTAATTAATTAGATACCAAATCCAGTGCATATGCGTGTGGTGCATGGAACGTGTGAGATTCAGGCATCAATAAAATTAAGGAATTCAGCTATAATACTAAAAAAGTATTAAAAATTAACTGGTTCATTAACTGCAACAGTGTAGGGGTGGTATACATCATCCTATATGAATGCAAAAAGATATACATAGGAAGTACTAAAAGAATCCGCAGAATTCAGGAACATAAGAGAGCCCTCAGGAATACGGACATGAAATCGCCTATTTTTCAACATATTAAGGAAAATCATCATGACAAAGTAGAATTTAAATTCCACGGTATCCAAATCGTTATACCCAAAACCAGAGGGGGAGACTGGGAATTAGGATTGCGTCAAGCTGAAGCTAAATGGATAAGCAGGTGCAAAGCAGTACACAGGGGGCTCAATAGTGACAATGAGCTACACTACTTTTTATGAAGAAGAGTTGGATTGATAGGGAGCTGGTGTGACTTACAAGACTGAAGTCTGTGTTATATTTAAACTTTACATAGCAGAAGGAGTACTGTATTTATAAGCTAATGTTATACCTCTCAAATGTTGTATTGTGTTGGTTTTGATATTAGTTGATGCGGGTATAATATTTAGTAGATGGGTATTGAGGAATGGGCTAAGGTCCCGTTGGATGTATTTAGACATCATCAGTTGTTGTGGTACCTGATATCACGGGTCCGCAGTTCTTTTAAGAATGTGTGGTTGCGTAATATTTTTTTAAGGATGATTTTTCACAACCTCGTTATGACGATTGAGACGTGATTTATTAGTTGGGGCAGTCAACATCAATAGTTACTGGAAACTTCTTTTTCGAATTTGGTTAACATATGGGTGTTGATTTTCAAACATAAGCATGTGAACTATGATATGAACTTTGAATATCTATGATATGAACTTCGAATAGTCTAACATGCGCTGTCAAATAGTGGTTGGTTTGTGTAAATATTGCCAGGAAGATCTTCTTTGGACATTAGAGATGTGATTCATTATTTGGGGCAGTCAGCATTTTCTCTAAATTTGTTTCTTTAATGCCGGGTTTGAAATGCATGAGGAACTTTTTTCTATTTTGGTTAATATACCGGTGTTGATATATATTTTTTAAACAAACGTGAGAACTATGATACGAACTCAGAAGAGTTCTACACGCGCTCTTTAAGATTGATAGGTTCGTCGAAGCATTCCGTAGAACAAACCGAGGTACTGGGTTGGTTAAAACACCCCTATGACATACTATAGAGCGGACCGGAGAGGGAACATTTCCTCAGCCATTTTGATAGGCTGACGCTCGAAAACACAATGCAGTGTTTAATTTTTGAATAGCGAGCGGTGATTGGTTGAATATAGTAGCCGACCAGAAAGAGAACAACACATGGTCTCTAATTTATGGTAAAGTAGAGGTTTAAACGTTGATTGGTGCTCCATACTGATAGGCAAAGCTATGTGATTGGCAGTGTTTGCATATAAATAAGAGGGGCGGATTCTAACCCAGTTACGGTGGGATTTTACTTTTCGAACGGAAGAGGATTAGTCACGAACATGACGAGTTGCTAAGGTGAGGCTTACTTAGATAGATTTGTGAAGATTACCCACATCTATTTCTTGAAATAGTCAAGATGCTTTAGTGCATGGGGGGGATATTCGTATATCACATTCTCCTATCATTTTATGCTTCTGGTTTTATTGTTTTTGTCTTTAGATAGCAGTGAGTGTAATTGAAAGTGCGAATACAGGGAGCAATGGATCGATTGAATTATAGAATCCAACGGTATGTAGGTTTCCATATTTTTAAATCATTAATGGTAGTACTAGGTACAGAATAGATAGAATACTAATCTATGTTTTAATCATCATAGGATTACAATTGATTTTTTAATTACCTAGGTATTGGGGAATTCAGACTTTAACAAGAGGAATTCAGCATAATAGCTCTAATCACAGGTATTTTTACCTAAATAATTTGTGACACAATATGGTTTTGTGATTAATAGGAGGTTCAATGAACTTACAGTTCCATAAACTCAGAGTAGTTTAGTTATTCAATTCCAATCTTGATATAATGATCATAGGGTTCATAAAGCAATCTTGCTTAACTATATTGAATTAGGAATTATGGACAGAAGATTTGTGTTAAATGTATTATTTATTTACACTTACTTTGGTATTTTCAAATAATTTGTTATAGATAATGTCTCCGCTGTCAAAATTGAATTGAATTTTCTTATCCACTTCTCCAGATTATAAATTAGGTACGTAGCTTGTACTGGATTTTGTGGATCGGATTAACACCATCACTGCTTGAGATATTCCCCTCCTGTGCTGCGGGTCAATGTTAATGGGTGTGGTCATGACGAGCTCAGCTCGTCATGAGCACAGCTCCACTGTGCCTCATGACGAGCTGAGCTCGTCATGAGCATCGAAGGGGTTAATGGAATTACAGGGGTCATATTCTTAAACAAGATTTTTTCACTTTAATTATGATTTAGGTCTTGCACAGAAGAACATTTTAGTTATGAGACACAGTAGGAGTTTTTTCGTATCCACAATCATCCGATGATATGTATGAAGGTAATTGCTTTATATAACAAAAACTCTAACCAGATTGAGAGACATTTATTTGAAGCTTTAACAATAGTCTATCGGTGAGGATCATGCATCAGTGTGCCCAAGAATGGTGTTTATCCATTAATAAGAGGGGAGATGATTTAGTCTACAATATGAAACAGTGTCTCATGTTCAAAGAGCTTGAAAATTCTTTTTCCATCTCAACTATTAAACTTTATGTTTATTTTAGTATGGATATAGGTAGGCCGGGATTTCAAAAAAGTTGTGAAGATGATAGGATGTCTTTGAACCATTGTCTTATGATTTTTAGTAATAATATTTACGCCTATTGTTTTTTTTTTTACAGCCCTGACGAAGTCCTTTGTTAGGACGAAATGCGAAGGCTGTTTTTGTTAAGATTTGTGAAAAATTCACGAAAAAATTAATGAAGAACTGTGGAAATCAGAAAATGATCATCTAAAAGTTATGAACTGTTGAAAATATACAAACATTAAAGAAACATCGTTGACAACACTAACAGGCCTGTGGATTGCGTCAGTTCTCATAATTGTTAATAATTTATTGTCATCAAACATTTGTAATATATATGCTCCTTTTATTGTGTTGATGACAGATAATAAGTTATTTAGTTTCACAATTCAATAGGAGTGCTATTGAGCTGCAATAACATTTCTGCACCTTTTTCCCCAAATACCATAATCTTAGTAAACCCAGACTAATTTTAAAATTATTAGACACACAATAAAAATACTGTATAACCTACAGGGAGTATCCCAAGAAAACACACAAAGATGCGATGTTGGGGGTGGGATTGAATCCAACTAGGGCACCAGCCTATACCCTAAGATATACAAATGATGCCAATTATATTGAACGAGGAAGCCTCAACAACATTCTGTGACATATTTCATCATCAGCAACCTCATCCCACCCTGGTAAAATGGCATTGCCAGGACGGACTCAACTTCAGTGAGAGGGAGTTCTTCATAAGAAATAAAGGAGGAAACTGATAAGTATAAATATACCGGGAGGTAAACCTTAAGGAAATATCTTTAATTGTTGGTGCCTCAAGTGTTATTACTAGAAAAACAGTGAAGGATAAGTGAGTATGATGGCCTGCTCATCCAATTAAAGCCAACATGATTTTGTCCATACATGTGTGAAAAACAGATCTTGGGCACTAATAAGGATTCAAGGGAAAAGGAATTTCCTACCTCCACGCAGGATTGTGCTGTGAAACCCTAACTCTGGGTTGTTAGAACTTCATGTGTTATGTTATTTTATGTTAAAAGAGCTTGTAAAGTGCACGTACACCAAACGTTTTCATGGCGCTGGGGTCCGAGGGATACTACTGCTTGAGTGGCTTAATCATATGCCTGGCGAAACAGCCAGGTCTTTAGGAGTTTCCTGAACTGGGTGTAAGAGTTCGGTAATCTGATATCCAGAGGGAGAGAATTCCAGAATTGGGAGGGCATGACCGAAAATCTTAGTCCCCCACATTCTCGAATTTGAAGGATGGGATGACAAGAAAATTCAGATGGGAAGACCTAAGATCCCGACAGGGGATGTAATGCTGCACCAGAGAGGAAACAAACTCTGAACTGTTGTCATGAAGAGCTTTAAAGATGATGCAACCCAGTTTAAAAGTGATGCGTGGCCTACCGGTAGCCAGTGTAATTTTTTCATTAACGGGGTTACGTGGTGACATTTAGGGTGGTGTTAAATTAGTCTGGCCACTTGGTTCTGCACCAGTTGCAATCGTTTTAATTGATATGTCGAGATTGGCATAGTCAATGTGGGAGATGGCTAAGGCCAATACCACGTGGGTCAGGGCTTCAGTGGTAAGGAATCTGCTGATCTTCCTGATCCTTCGAAGCTGAAAGAAGCAGTAAGAGACCACTGTCCCAATCTGGGCTTTCATAGAGAGAACACTGTAGATAGTGAGGCCCAGACTTTTGGTTGAGCTCGAGGGAAGTTGGGGGTTTCCCAGTGCGGTTGGCCAAAATTTGGAATTCCCGGGTTAGATGGCCGACCAAGTAGAATCAGCTCAGTTTTATCCGGGTTCAATTTCAGGTGGTTGCTGTTCATCCAGTCGCTTAGGTGGATTGGAAATTGAAGACAGAAGATGCCGATTGATCGGCTACAGGAATGTACCCTCTGTAGTCACATATTCTTCAAGAGGTGTATCAGCAGTTTAAACATACATGCCCTCGATGAGTCCATCCATAATAGGCTATTAAGGCTGCACAACCCAAGGAGAAGTAGGTTTAAACTGCTGAGACCCACTTAAAGAATGTGTTACTACAGATGGTATGTCCCTCAAGCAGACCATGAAGTTCTAACTTGCATAAAGTCATCACTAATGTGAAATGTGATACTCAGTTTAACTAAAGGAATAAAATGAGAGGTTGTGGCGTGAATGATGGCAAATGTCATAATTTAATAGGGTCTAATTCTGGACCAAAAATTGAATAATGTAAATGCCATAGCTGCTTTGTCTACACTTAAAACAATTTCTGTTGGCTCTGAGGGACTGATCATTAACTGTAGATGGAGTAATGCTTGCTGCTTTCTTAAGGCACTTGAACATCACTATTTAAAGCATTCAAGGTACATCACATGCTGATGAGCTCAGCTGTTCTGGAGGCTGTAATGGCTATGGAATGTTCATAAGAATATTGCTTTCACGCACTATAATGAGGGCCACTGAAATTATTCGCTTCTGTCGAGTAGACGCAGTGTTTTCTGCATAATTATCGATTCGCCGCATTTGCCTCCTAATCCATGATCTGTTGCATAATCTGCAAATGTAAACAAAAAAAAAGATTTTGTTTCTAGCTCATACTGTTCAAAAGTTGCTAAAAATGCAGCAACACGTTGCTGGCCAGCGGAACTCCCTTTCCAAAAACTGACTGGTCACTTTTCTCTTACACCTATTACTATATTTGGGTGTCAATCGAGTATGAGTGAAATGCAATCTAAGCCCACACAGTTCAAACAAGTGTAAAAATCTGAAAATAATGATGTAATACTATCACAAAATATGCTATGTTATGCTGCACAATAAGTCTTTTCTTGCCACATAATTTAGACAAACCTGCCACATAATTCCCCGGCTGCATAAATCCAGTGGCCCTGAGGTAATACAGAGTTTAAATTGAGGGAAAGAAATATAAACAACAATGATATTTACTTCTGCAATAGAGTGAGGACTCGCTGGGGACCAATATCGGTGTACTAAAGTGCTATATTTGCCTTGTCTGAGTGGAACCACAGATTCTCTGCAAAACAATTGTTTTTGCTGTGGAGGTGTAAAGAAGATATTCGACCCTTCAAGGCAAAGAAACTTTTTTGTGCCCTTCTGGAGACTGGTGTTGGCTGTGAAACATATGCAGGGAGATTGCTTACAAGGTGTAAAACCCAGACTTCAATCTATAACCTTAAGGTGCTAGAATACATTGAGGCTGGCCGGGGACTCGCACCTGAATTCTTCGAGCTCTTATCTGGCCTTGTCTGAACACCACCATATTTTCTCTTCAAGACATTTCTTTTCTGGGCCTGATGGTTCGCTGCTGAAGCAGTGCAGCCTTGCTTCTTATTGAAGATACCGGACAGCTTGTGCCTGAAGCATTCAGCCAGATCAACAGTGGAATAAATAGTTATCCAGTAAAGACTAGTAATGACCATGAAGCATACGTAAAGGGATTGCATATGTGCAATGGGATACTTGCTTTAAATTGAAAAATAAACTGATCGTTTGTAATATGAAAGATGCAAGCCCCAAAAATCACAGGTGTCTCCCTGGGAACCAAGGCATGCATGCTCTGATACAATGGGTACATTTTAAGCATGGTGTGGTAGGAAAGGGACAACTTCTGTAGGTTTAGAAAATGCTGTACATCTCGGTGTGAGGAAGAAAATGCAAAAACAACCGTATTTGCTTAAAACAAATTGGCAGGTGAAAAAATGATGGACGTAGCATGAAGATAACCAAAAAATCAATGGGGTTCTTAAGGAGGGCCATAAAAATAAGAAGACCAATAAGACTAAAAACACAATAAAGATGCACATGTATCACCATTCACATATTACAGAAGGAAAACCCATTAGCTATGGTAAAATCAATTGTTATGAGGAGTACCCTGTGAATAGGACAGACCCTTAGACCTATGACTAAGTTAGCAGTTTGTCACATTGCCTTGCCCAAATTCACTGTTTGCAGTAGAACACAGTGGTAAGCAACACTCAGACTTACTCGCACAACAAATTCTAAAAGCTGAGCCAGTCCGAAGATTCATAAAGGCTGTGAAACATAGGCAAGGTGATTGCTTACAAAGTATCAAACCCATAATTCCAGCTACAAATGTCAATGTCCACAATACACTGGACCTTGCTGGAGGAATAATACCTTAATACTTTCAAAGTTGCTTTGTATTAAAAATACAATACCTTCTCTTCCATCACTTTCTCACAGCTGCCAGGGCGTTGACCAAAGTTTACAAATGAAGATATATGAGATGTCAAGTTCGAAGCATTCAAGCTTAATAAACGTCTTCATAGTGAGTAAATATGAAGACGTGTAATTACTGTGAAACATATGTAAATAGATGCTTTCATGCAATGTGATCCTGAATTTAAATATAGAGAAAATATGAAATTATGTGAAGATAAAGTCTAGCCAGTACCAAAACACACTAATCATCACTCAGGACGAATGCCTAAGCACTAAGTGGATAAGATGTCAAAGATTAAGAGTAGTAGAGAGCCTTAATACACTCGGGTCTCACCAGGGACAAATATAGGAATACTTCAATTCTAAAGTTGTCGTGCCTGAGAGCAGTCACTTCCCAACACGTTCTCGTCATTTGCCATTTCAGAGGAACCATACTGTAGGTGTCTGCCAAATCATGTGTGTTAACCTTAAGCAACAGCTTGGTGGCGTAGACTATCAATTTGGGCGAAAAACTCCCTATTTTATTCTACCCAAGTTTGACATTTTTGCTGTGTGTTTCAATCCCTAGGTATACATCACCTTTGATAAACAGTGTTTCAAGTGAAATGAAATATTTAACATAGTGTCATACTGCATTCTTCACACACCTGTAAAACTACAGGTCAGTGGGCTTCCTCTATGACTTCCATTTTCCCAAAAGTTAGGAATTGGGAACCTTGGTAACAGTAACATCTGTTACTTACAGCACTTTAAGCGCTGTACAAAAAATAAGTTATTATTTGTTAGAAACTGAGTCGCTAGTTGGCAGCGGTATATGCACCTGTCCAAGTAGGGACCACAACCCTAGTCATTGTAGGTCAGATACGCACCATAAATTAACCTGTGCTCACCCTCTGGTAGCTTGGCATAGAGCAGGCAGGCTTAACTTGGGAGGCAAGGTGTAAAGTATTTGTGCAACACACAGTAACGCAATGAAAAGACCACAAAAAGACTCCACATCCAGATTAGAAAAATATATTATGATTTTATAATTAAAAAAAGACAAATGATAAAAATCCAATAAGTAGAAGCCGAGATAATAATTTTAAAAGAATAAATAGGTCAATAGAACTTAGACGCAATAAGCGCCAATGGGTGTTATCTTGTCATGATGACCTAGGGCAAAGTTAAGAGTTCAGACCGACTACAATGGAGCATGTGCTGGATACAGGAGCCACGCAGGCCCGCTGAACACAGTACCTTGATCCTGGTTGCAACAGCAAAATGTGTGGTACAGCCGAGCGATGCATCAGTGTCAATCCCACAGGCGAAGCGATCCATCTATTTTCTCCATGCAGTGGCAGCGATGCATTGGTTCCGAAGAGGATACACCAAGCCAGCAGGCCTTCATTGTGTAGACGATGCACTGGGTTTCTCCATGCAGCCAAAGGGATGCATCAATCTTCCCCTACTGCAGAGTCAGCGATGCATCAGTTCCGATGCATTGGTCTTTAAAGGCGATGTATTGGTTCTGAGTGTGATGCAGCAGTTCTGCATTGGTTCTTCTACATGTAAACAGGAGATGCATCAGTTCAACTGAAGTAAGCAGCTGGGACTACTTCCAATGGATCAGCCACTGGAGCAGGCAGGTGGTAAGACTTTGATATCCTTGAGTTCTAGAAACAGGAGACAAGTCACCAAGCCTCTGGAGATCACTCTGAGATCAAGGCAGAGCCCAATTCTTCCTCAGCAGTGTCAGAGGGAAGCAGGCAGCAGGTAAACATAGCAGAAAAGCATTTATTCCAGAGAAGCAGTCCAATAGAGTGTCAGTCTGGTAGAAGCACAGCAGTCCTTGACACCATTTCTTTACAGATCTGATTTGGTGGGGTCAGAGACCCAGTACTTATACCCATTTGTGCGTTTGAAGTGGGGGTGACTTCCAAGAAGGGTCCATGAAGTGCACAGAGCCTAGCTCCAGACTCACTACAGGGGGTAATAAAGCCCTTTGTGTGGGGATAGGACACTGCTTATTCAGGTGTGCCAGCTCCTCCCATCTTGCCCAAGATGAGGCATCAGGATGCAGATGGGCACTAAGAAACAACTATCCTTCCTTTGTGTGTTGCTGTCTAAAGGGAATGCATAAAGTCAAGCTTTCACCCACCAATGTGTATTGGAGACAGGCTACAGGCACACCGAGCTTTAAGAGCAGAAAAATGCCAACTTTCTAAAAGTGCTTTTTCTAAAATAGTAATGTTAAATCCAACCTTACCAGTAAAGAAGGTTTATGATTACCATTTCAATGGTATAAAACATTACAGAACTACTCCTCCTCAATCAGGAACTACAGTGTAAAAGTGAAATAAGGGATACTCGATGTTAACCAGAGGAGTAGACCTCACAGTAGTGAAAAACAAATCTGGGTGTTTTTCAATACCAAGACATGCAAAACTTACAAGTACAGGTCCTACCTTTTACTTACATCGCACCCTGCCATATGGGTAACAAAAGGGAGTTTAAGGCTTGGCATTAAAACTGTGCACACAGGCTCTACAGTGGAAGGTCTGGGACAAGTTTAAAGGGTTACTTGTGTGGGTGGCACAATCAGTGCTGCAGGCGCACAAGCAGCATTTAATTTACAGGCCATGGACACAGGTAGTCCACTATACTAGGGACTTGGACGTAAATTAAATATACCAATTGTGGATAACTCAATGTAACCATGTTTAAGGACGAATAACATGCACTTTAGCATTGGCTGTCAGTGGTAAAGTGCTCAGAGTCCTAAGGCCAACAAAAAGAGGTCAGAGATGGAGGAGGAAAGCAAAAGGTATGGGTGACTCTTCAGAGAGGGACATTTTTCAACATTATTGACATATGCCAAATGATCAGAGGTGCTGTTTGGCATCTGAGGGCTGCACTGGAGCTGACTGGCGTCTGCCTTACCCACCAGCAAGGCGGGTAGAGGAGAGATGTTGGCGGTTGAGCGGGTTTCACTCACCAAAGGTTGGTGAGTTGAGAGCTATGGTAAAATGTAGATAGTGGCAACATTTAAATCTTTGTGCAGTTCTCAGATCAAAATAGGTTTTATTGCCAAAAAACATATCCACTTACTAATCAGGAGGTGCAACATCAAATCTAAATTTAATACATTCAGTCTCCGTAGTGTATAAGACATGATACAGTATTTACTCACATTTCCTTTGATTTAACGTGTGTTCAAGCACATCATATGTCTTTTAATTTGTAAAGGCAGCAGAATCAATATTTGACCTTCACATTGTGAAGCAATGCATAGCCCACTTTGAGGGGGAGTTATGAAAACCATGCCATGAAAAATACTAATTAGAGTTAATTCTTGAAACATCAAATATTACCGTCTAATTACATTCTCATGTTGTGACACTTCTTAAAGAGAACATTCTTCACATCACAGATTTGAAAAAATAGCCAGTGGAGCAGTATGAAGGGTCATAACGAGTGTAATGCTGATCCAATTACTGAATCATGTTGTGCATAGAATACTTTAGAGTCGATCTAAATGTCTAGGGGAAAAAGATAGGGGAATATCTGCCACAGACTAAATAAAAGACAAAAACGTTTGGATATATTTGAGCTCCAGTTTCTTGTTCCACAATTCGATTACGGTGAACTGGAAATTTCCCCACAGCAGCTCAGTGGATGTGTAAACATCCATATGCCAGTGGCTCGAGCTCTAGATACCACATGTACGGGCCATTTAGAATGTCCACATGTGGTATTAGTGGGACAGGAGCAATGACACCAGTCCCAAAGGGGTCCGAGGATTCCTCTACATGCCAATTCTAGCTGTATTTTACTATACAACCACAGGACTAGGGACAATGTTCCTTCTGATGAAGCACAATTTTAAAAATAATAATATAGGACACATTTACTGATTAAAGATATGAAAAGCTGAAAGTACCTTTTGCACAAGTTAAACACAGAGACACATAAAACTGAGACAAGTGTAGTAGAAGCACTGCAAAAACGTGCTTTAAAATGCAAGGTGAAGCAAACATACATACAAAGAGAAATTAATACATATAAATGAATTTCACTAATGAGTTTCTTATGAACATGTTGTTTATTAGCATTTATTGATGAATATGTTGCTATTAATAAAGTGGCCTAATGTTTCTAATGCTTTTTATTAGAACGCACCATTTAGAAAAGTCGGTGCAAAAATGTGTCGAAATAAGGCACAATCTTGAAATTTCACATAATGCTAGAGATTCTATAGTTTATGAAAAGTGAAAAACAAATTTTGTAGTATGAACTTAAGTGAATGTTGAGAAAAACTGTGGTAATAGGATATTTCTAACATTAGCTATTTCCATGTAATAATCTCTGGTGGAAGTTCTCAATATTCCATATTTGAAATGATTTATTGCATTATATTTGATATTTATTTAGAGTTTATTTTATTTAAAATGTGTGATGCTAGCTTAAAGGCTTTTTCAAAAATGTTTTTCCTTAATGCTGACCTTTCCCCTGACCTAATACAATGGTCAATTTACAACTAGTGAAATGTTGGTTTATTTGTTCTGTACATGTATACATTTTGGCATTCCTAAATATTTCTTCAATTTCACTGTAAATATTCCTGTGTGAACAGGATTTCAGCTGTTGCTATAGATTGATACTATGTATTTATTTTTCACCAATGTTAGTTATATGTGGATTTTCAAGTCTTTTGCTTCTTTTGACCAGCATGGGAAAGCACCTCACTGTTACGAGTGTCGTAGGTGACAGTATGTGAATCTGAGCATAGGGCAGTCTTTCGATGGTGGTGTGATGCTACATCACTGGAATTTGCTAGAGACTTTATAAAAGTTGAAACTCCGAAGGAGGGGCAATGCCATACTTTTTCTTTTCCCCTTGCAAAAGGATGCTATGCTAATCGATTTTGATGGCTACTAAGAAATCTTCTCTTACTTTTGGACTGCTTTGCTGATTCTACAATAGGTAGCTGATGACTGAAACCTTGTTTGCTGAACTATTAACATTTTTTATTATTTCTTTTATTTTATGCTAATGAATTTGTCCTTAATGAACTATAAATCTGAACTCTTTTCACTTCATTGTAGGTTTTGAGCTGTTAGACAACAATCTATCCTTTCACCATAAAGGTAGTGGGACTCTGTAAGCTAATTCTGATAATAACTATCCAATAAAGTCTTGCCTATATGTTTAGTGCTTTAATTCAAGCTGTGACATTCTGAACTGAAATTCTAAAAAGATTGTTTATGGCTATACATAAAATAATCAAATTAATCTAATTCCTGTCTGAGTCTATTATTGAGTCTTTTTGGTTCTTCCATTTAAACTGTGCTATTTTACTGAGGTCTTAAATGTATAGTAGGGAAAATCAGCAAGCTCTGTCATAAAATCAAGTATTACTTATTTACTTCTGCATTGCTGTTGTAGAGCTTTTGAGCTGCATGATTCTAGCATGACTTAACTTCTTCAGGAGGTTGGGTCTTGCCGTTGCTATTCTTTATTTCTATAGCATGGTCTTGAGAGTGGTGTACCTAAATCTGATTTCAAATTTGTGAGTGAGATGTCAATTAATGGTGCTCATTGGACAGTTAACATGGTGTTTTGCCTACCCTAATTTCCACTCCTTCAATCGGCGGAGAAAGATTCATCGGAGGATCATTGCCTCTGTGGTAAATGGAAATGCTGCAGATTGTCTAATCATAAAGTGCCCAGTATGGCTAAAGTAGTAAATAGAGTACGCGTATAATAAAATGTGCATGCTCCACACTTCCTTTCCTTAGGGCCCCAATGCCCCTCTGATTTTGACTAGGAAATGCCAGCCTCATTTCCCCACTGACCAATAAAAATGCTTTGCAATAGCTGGAGATAGTCAAGTTCTATTGATGCAGCTATAAAAAATTAGGTAATGAGAATAGCTGTTGGTAATCTCCAGACTGTGTTTTCAACCAGGAATGGTCAATGTGCTGGCTTTTGAAGCATGTGCTCTAATGTCAGGGCTTATTTACCCTCTTGTGGTACAAATGCCACCTCAGAGAGAACATGCTCTTCAAGGTAACAAATGACTGCATATTCATATTGAATAATAACAGAGACTGGAGTAGGGGACTGGGAATTAAATGTGAACATCAGCAATGGCACTTATGTTTCCCCTAGATGCTCTGTTAAAAAAACTCGTCAACAGCCAGATGAGAAGACCTGCCCATATTACTCTAAGAAATGTAATGACACATGGGGCCAGATTGAGAAAACATTTTTATCTACCACTATCTCTCGTCCTTGTGGCTAACAGCATTAACCACTGCAGTATGAAAGCTTCTGGAGGTAGTAATGTGCAGCAAGAACGTTTGTGAAAATTTGAATTTTGTTGCGGTGGTAGCGTATTGTGTTTTTTTTGTGTTGTTGTGCTCTGTGCTGCATTACTGCAGGGTGAAGCAGTTATGTTGTTCTATTGGTGGTATGTTGTGGTCATATTTTGACTTTTTGTTGTGCCCTACAATGTTTTAGATGTACTGTTATTTTGCCTTAGGTAGGTTATTGTGTTATGTTCTGTTGTTTACTTTAGATAAGTCAACAAATGCTGCTATATTTTGAGCCAAAAACAGCACATGCCTTCAACGTTCCTATTACAAGCAGCCATGTATCACTGTCTATGGTGGTAAAATAGCACTGCTTGAGCTCCTCAGCTATTTCAAACAGGAGTCAGCCCAACACTGTGGCAGGGACCGTGCCTTGAATTTCCACTTGCAATTATCACTTTAAGTGATACAGCTCTCTTTGTCAAAGTCAACTGCAGACAAAGTAGTAGCATTTCTAACTCTGCTTGCCTGCGTCTTCCAGATCACCAGTCCAAATAGCCAGTGATGCCAACTCTGCGTCTTGCTCAGAGAGACAGCAGGCTGCTAGCACTACAAAATCACATCAGCTACAGAGTCACTATTACCTTTAGTTAGCAAGAGCAGCAGTAAGATATTATTTCCATGGTGGACCAGAATTTACTTGGTTAAAAGCGAGATTAGGTTTCACAGCTAATGCTGACCTTATTCACTGCTGGCTAATGAAAAACATCATCATGTAGCTGGTACAGCATGAACTTAACTAAAAATGCATAATCTTCATTGAGTTCACACAGTTCTTTCAAAAAGCTCATTTTTTTCCTAACTCACAAGCGAATATGGGCAACATTAGAGACAGAGAATTTGGCCTGGCTGCAGTATTCATAAGCGCAGCAGTTTCGTGGGGATATGTGTTATTCTATAAAATTCTGCACCAGCTGAGCACCCTGGCTCAGGCTGCACCTTTCATGGCAAACAATGGGTGCTGAGTGAGCCAGAATGATCAAGGGGTTGAGAATGATAACAGTGTAATGCTGCTATTCACTCCAATGGAAGTAAAAGACACAACACTGGAGACATGTTACCACAAAGAGAATATATTAGAGAAAAAGTACACCGCAATCATAACAGATGCGCACAACCAGGAACTGATAAGTAGGAAAGCCTGAGCTCAGCTCTGCCACTGTTCACTAAAACACAGACGGATCACCATTTTTACCTTACATGGAGGCAGTCGTGGCTCGCGTGACTGGTGAGGTTGGGGCAGGGGGAGGTCAAGGGGGGTTCACGTGGGGGAGATTTAAAAATAAACAGTAAGAAGGCAGCCTCCCTCCCCTCCCCTCCCCTCTCCTCCCCAAGGCCAATCACAATGCTGCAATGGCAGCGTTGTGATTGGTGCGGACGGCGCTAAAGCCCGGCCGCTTGTAGGAAGGCCATTTTCACTATGTAGGCTAGAAAAATCCAGAGTGCTGACCAAACAGTCAGGGCACTCAGAGTGGGCAAGCCACTTCTCCCCGACCCGCCCGCCCCCAACCAGGCGTACCCTGCCCTCTGCTTTCTCGCAGTGCCAGATGCAGAAACATAAAATGGTATTTAAAATACCATTTAATGTTCTGCTTCCCGCACTGCGAGCAAGCAGTGGGGCCACGCTCCTCCGCCCTAATGGAGGAGCCACCCCTGCATGGAGGAGTGTTATCAGTGGCCAGTTTAGGATGGGTCTCTGCCAGGTGACACATACAGGTCAAACCCTCCAGAATGCACTCAAAGGCTACTTGTCCACCCATAATGGAGTTGTTGTGTAAGTGGTGACATTCAGTCTTCTTCCAGGACAGATGATGACGAAGAGATAGCTGAAGTTTCGTTTTAGTCTCTCCCATCTATGGTCAGTAGTGCAAGGAGGCTTAACTGTGTTAAGCCAAGGGTGGTAGGACAAGGCAGGGAACTAACAATTCTAGTACCTGTCCGACAAGCAAGGAATGACCATACGTAACAGCATAACTGTTTTACTATTAATGAAAGCACAGTTGATTTCATACCAGGCCTAACAAGTACGATAGGCACAACATATCAAACTCATGTAAATCTTAGGGGAAAGCTAGCCTGCATTAAAACCACCTGTATTGCCCTCTTATGCTCAGCCCTGTGCCACTAGTGGCATATGCAAGAGAGCTTCATCATCCAAGAGCAGTCAAGCAGAGAGAGTACATCTGGGACCTAGAGGAATCAGAGAATGGCAAATTGGTATAAACATGAGAAAATGATGGCAGTAGAACGTTGAGAAGTGACAGAATACAAATTGAAATGTTGAGTGACTAATGCCTTCACCTGATAGTTTGCCATCAAGCTCCCATCTCGTACTTCTAAAACGTGAAAAAACAGCCGAATTCCTTATGTCCAAACAAGGGTTCAGGGCCCTCATGTACTAAAAAAGCATTCAGCAAAAGTGGCTGCAATTTGCACACTGACCTTTAGTGAATGCATTTGTATTTTGCGAACCGACCTATTTACTAATAATTTGGTACTACAGAATTGTAGTAGGTTGAACTCTGACATACCTCTCAATATTAATGAAGTAGGTCGCAAATTGCGACCCACTACGATTGGATATAATCAAAGGAATGGTGGCTTATTGGGGTCAGCAGACCATCATGTCTGTGATTGCTTTTCAATAAAGCAGTCTTTTTCTTAAATTAAATGCAGCCATTTTTCCAAATCGAAAACGTGACACATTTAAAAAGGAAAATTAAATGTTTTTCAAAATGTTTTATTATCAGTACTCAGTGGCCCTGTAGACCACTACCTACTCCTAAAAATGTTTTTTTACATTTACATAGGAGTCGCTTGGTATCTCCTTCCCATTTGTGAATTGGTTGCCACCTCCTCTGACGTGGTGGTAAAATAATATTGTTTTGCAACTGGATTTTGGTTGCAAAACATTAATACATACCTTAAGGAATTGGTATTTGGAACGGACAACTTTAATCTGCCCTTCTAAATCATATAATAGATATTGGTTTCCTATACCCATTTAACGATTCAGAAAGCCTTTTCCAAAGCATTTAATATTTGTACATTGTAAAAAAAAAATGATCAGTCCCAAACCCTCTAACTTACCAAATCAAAGGGTTTCCTAATGGTAAACCCATTAGTACATGAAGAAGCAGATTCCTACCAAAGAGAATTCAACTTATATTTTTCATCAAATGATTAGTGTGGAAGCATAATTGTTACGCATGTTCCACCTACATTCTATGTTTGAGCATGGACAGCACTTAAAGTACCAGTCGATTCTGTTTTCGACCTTTCACCAAACATCCCAAATTCATTCAACTGTCAAAAAACTGCAAGAGTGGTAAAAAGAACGGCTGAAATTCAAGGGTGGATTTTGACCCTTACTCCTGACTTGGCACACAGTAACAACCCCTATCGCCCCCCCCCTTCTTGTCCAAAGCACCGGAATTCCAATGGTGGTTGTAGTGTCTTTCAATGTCCCTTTGGAGCAGTATAAAACCAATCACCGTACTGTTATATTGAGCAATGAGACATTGTAATACATTAGCGGTATTGTATGTTCACAACGAGTTAGCTGAACCACTAACAAAACGTACACATTATTGCTTTAAAATAAGTATATTAAGTGCTATAAAATCTTGCAATTTTCTGGTTCACTGACAGGAACCATCAACTGTTCCACTATGGTTGCCTTAAGGAGGCTGAAATAGATACAGCCGCAGTCAAAGTGATGATTCCCTAAAAGCCTTGAAGACACCTCCTTCACTGACCACATATGATTCTGGGAAAATTAGGTATCTAGTAACGAGGGTTTTTTTATATTGTGCTCGCCTTCACCATCATTACATTCTGGGCAAATCTAGAACTTACTTAAGAGGCAAGAATCGGAGTTCAGAAATTCCAGACTACTTATTGTGCTTCACTAGTGCACACCTCCAATCACTATTTTATTTTACTTTCTATAGTTCTCTTTTTTCAGATTATTCATTAATGTAGCACTTTCTTAGTATGCTTTTGTTCAAACTGGGTTTTAATAAAAATTTAGCTGTGTCATTAAATCGTGCGTTTTAACTGTGCTATGTTTTTCAGATGTCAGACACAACACCTGCTGCATATTTCTCTGGACATTGCCTTGTGCATATCGATGTCCATCCCAGTCCATAACATATCTTCCAACTATGGTTGTCCATTTATCACCATACTAGAGACCTTGTTTTGTGTTTCAGTTCACTGACCTTTCTGTATCTGGGGAATGTTAACACAAATGCTCAAATAAGCAGTATTCCCTTTGATTATGTGTGCATTAAGCCAAGTTTTCCTTCTGTAATATTGTTGCACCTCAAGTGCATCAGCCAGCTAGGGATGTCTTAACCTGCCAGAGACCTGAAGCTCCATGCTCGGCCGTCCTTATGTCTTCTCCATGGCCATTCAGCTGATTTTTCCATTGTCATGTGTGATGCAGTGTAGAATCCACAAGGCATCGACTACATCTTCAGAGCATTCCTCTGCTCGCATCTCCCCACTTCTCTTTTGCCTCGTGCTAACGTTTTTGTGTATCACCCTGACCTTACGGATGTCTTTTCCTGGCTTAGTCTTGCTTCAGGGATTTCTTTCTTCATAGGAGACACACTCACATATGGAACATTCACAATGCAGAGAGGGAGGCATTTAGTGGTGGGGGATTAAACTGTACACCTCAAACAGTAATGGGGCTTGCATTTTGTGAGCATTCTCATGCTTATAACAAGATGTCAACATGCACGTCTGGGTCATTAAGGGATGCACTGATAAGTGCCTCTTAGAAAAGGCAAGTAAAGACATGAATGCTGTGAACTGCAACACTTCCTGAAGCCTTTCTCTATCATTATTCTCACCCCTTTGCACTGCATTCAGTTTTTGTTGCTTTATTTTTGTGTCCTGTTCTACTTATAACTAATAGTTTCTGTTCATATCTTGCTTAAAATGTTGCATGTTTATGATGGGAGATTTTTCATAACTTTTCTCTGTAATTGCCTTCCCCACCTACTTTTCCTTCAGAGATCTGTCTATCATCCCGAGGCCTAACTATCGCTCCACACTGCTACCTATTTTTTTTTTTTAGCCAGAGGAGTGACAAAGTGGCATATTGGGAGGTCACCTTTGCTATCCTTCTGATCTAAAAGGTTAAAGTTAAGGGATGACAAGAGCCTGCACTGTGACAAATAGACTCTCTGTATCTTCAACAAAACATGAACACTGGGTAAACAGAACAAAAAACATGTAGTGGCATGTTTGAATGCTTCCTTTTTCAACGATACAAAAGGGGGTGGTGATGGACGGAGCATCTAAATCAATTAAACACTCACACCCAGTCAAAAGATCTGGGTTTAATCCATCACTGTTCTTTAGCCCACTCTGCCACCCCAGTTCAGACATGGCTATATGCAAATCAGTCTGACCGTGTGCCTCATGGGAACAGTCCAGCCCGAACTGCCAAGCCATGTCTTCCCTGGACCGGAAACAAGCTTCCGAGGACCGGTTTCTGGCATTCCAGCCGTCTTCAGCCCGGCTTGCTTGAATCCAGTGGCAAAGTGAACAAGGGACTCAAGTCTGAGCATACCCTGCCACACTTATGGTGGCCAAAAGGGGGTGGTGATGGACAGAGCATCTGAATCAATCAAACACTCACACCCAGTCAAAAGATCTGGGTTTAATCCATCACTGTTCTTTAGCCCACTCTGCCACCCCAGTTCAGACATGGCCATATGCAAATCAGTCTGACCCTGTGCCTCATGGGAACAGTCCAGCCCGAACTGCCAAGCCATGTCTTCCCTGGACCGGAAATAAGCTTCCGAGGACCGGTTTCTGGCATTCCAGCCGTCTTCAGCCCGGCTTGCTTGAATCCAGTGGCAAAGTGAGCAAGGGACTCACGTCTGAGCATACCCTGCCACACTTATGGCGGCCAAAAGCGGTACAAAAGGGGGTGGTGATGGACGGAGTATCTGAATCAATCAAACACTCACACCCAGTCAAAAGATCTGGGTTTAATCCATCACTGTTCTTTAGCTCAGTTTGCCACTGGATTCAAGCAAGCCGGTTTGGCAGTTCGGGCTGGACTGTTCCCATGAGGCACAGGGTCAGACTGATTTGTATATAGCCATGTCTGAACTGGGGTGGCAGAGTGGGCTAAAGAACGGTGATGGATTTAACCCAGATCTTTTTACTGGGTGTGAGTGTTTGATTGATTCAGATGCTCCATCCATCACCACCCCCTTTTGTACCGCTCCTTTTTCAACGAGACAATCAATCAGGATTTATAAAGCACAGCTAATCACCCAGTAGGCCAACTAGGCGCTTAGAGGTTACGGAGGTGTTATGCTTCAAAAGAAGTCCAGTGGTAGCAATGAAGTAGGTTCTAAGTAAGAGGTTTATTAAGCTTAGTAAGTAGGATAATAAGATCAGCCCCACCAGGAGCAGCACCCTTGCTGCTCAGCCCACATTCTACAACAGTCTCTCTCTAAATCACACTAGACACTCCATCATTCCACTACCTCATCAAGCATTCCAACATTCCACACACACATATTCATACTGGCTGAGCAGCAGGGAACAGGTAGCTATGGGAAAGGATGCAAAGCAACAATACACATTACAAGACATCTCCATCCCTTAGGGAAAACAAGTAATAAATAATATTTCAACAATGTACATTGGAAGCACACACCATTAGATATCATCAATACAAAAGAGACATATACAATTTACAAATAACAATTGCAATTTGAAAGAACTCAGGATTGGTGGATATCCATATTCCTAAAATACTGAATACATTGGAATTACACCACTGTAATATTATGAAGGACTGGGAGGATGAAGGACACAGCTGAGGTGTAACTCTCTCATCACTCACTCCCTTCTGCACACCACACATAGCACACCTGACAGAACCAGAAGTCTCAGGCGAAACAACAGCACATGATAAAGGACCCTTCAACGCACAACTAGGTAAAACAACAGCACAGGGTACATGACCCTTCACGGTACACTATCACCCACTCAACAAAATTCTGGAGAAAAAAAAAACATTGCCATACACCTTACACGCTCCATCCTCATCACCATTGTTATACTCCAAAAGAAGTCCAGTGGTAACCATGAAGTAGGTTATAGGTAAGAAGTGTATTAATGCTAGTTACAATATGGTAAGTAGGATAATACGATCAGCCCACCAGAAGCAGCTTAGCCCACACACTCCAACTGTCTCTCTCTCAACCACACAAGGCACTCCAGCATTACACTACCTCATCAAGCATTCCAACGTTCCACACACATACATTCATACTGGTTGAGCAGCAGAGAACAGGTAGCTAATGGAAAGGATGCAAAGCAACAATGCACATTACAACATGAGGCTCATAAGTCAGCCAGGTTTTGAAGGTCATTCAGAATTCCGGAAGTAAGTCTGGAGTTGTGTGGGAAGGTTGTCCTGGGTCTTTGCTGTCATGTGGGGGAAGGAGTGTTGTTCACTTCTGCTTTGGTAGCTGTAGGGAGTATGGGCATGTGAGAGGGAGGTGGAGCATAGTTTTCTTGACAGTTGGTGGAAGCTCAGGCAGTGGTTAATGTAGGCGAGTACTTGGTTGCGTAGAACCTTGTGTGCATGGGTCAGCAGCTTGAACTGGCATCTCTTCTGTACGTGGGGAGCCAGTGGAGTTGCCTGAGGTGGGTTGTGATGTGGGTTTGTCGGGAAAGCCAAGGATGTGGCATTCTGAATGGTCTGAAGTAGGAGGTGTGCAGAGATTTGTACGTAAAGGGCGTTGCCATAGTCTAGTGGGCCTGAGTTGAGGTCCTGAGTCATGGTGCGTCTCGTGTGTAGGGGTGGCTACTTGAAAATCTTACATAGCATGTGCAGAGTGAGGAAGCAGGAGGAAGAAAGGACATTGATCTGTGATTTCATGGTGAACTTGTGTGGGTCCTAGGTTTCATGGCACCAGGAGCCGTTCCATGTGTTGCTGCTGTTGCTAATGATCAGAACTTCCTTCTTGTCTGTGTTCAGCTGCAGGCAATTGTTCTTCATCCAGTTGTTTCTCCTGGTAATACATCTGTGTAACTTGGTTTTGGTGGTGGTCTCATTGAACAGTGAGTTGAAACACAGAGACATGGAAGGTCTGCTGCTTTGCAAGTAAAATAGTCTAAGGATACTGGACAAACTCACCAGTTCTGTTAAATCTTTAACGTGCAAATAGAGCTTCAGGGGCCATATTACAGATGACTGAGCCAGGGCTAATTGTCGCTGTGTGCCAGAGCATGTCTATGTTTATGTGTGTTTGCGTCTCTGCGCTAATACAATATGCGCACGGACGTAAATGTACATAGACACAGAGTTGAAAGTCTGCGCCAACATCACGCAGGCATTATAGACCGATCCTCCGTAATGTCGTCGGGTGCGTATTCTGGTGCACAGCAACAATTAACGCTGGCGCAGTCATCTGTAATACGGCCCCAGAAAGAGAAAGCACAAAGCAGAACTGATTATGTACAAGGGTGCCATGGACTTTATTGCAATCAAAGAAAATGGGTTCCCATGTCCTTGGTTTTAATTTAAAAAAGGCTGCAAATGAGGTGCAGTAGGGCCATCAGATCCCTGGGCCATGGTGGCACTACACTTGCTGTCTACTCATAGCTATACCCACGAGCTGAACAAGGACTATTCATCTCGGATAGACAGTTTTCTACAATTTACCAGCCTCATTCTGGAAGCAAACTCAAAGGCATGAATTAAACACTAGCATTACTTCTATATATATACTTTCCTCTGCAGGACATTTGGGACTTTCTGCACACTCACTGCAGGCGCTGACGAAGGCCAACCCGGCCGAAATGCATTCGCCATCATTTCAGAATAAAGGGTGTTGTCTTGCAAATCCCCTTCGAGGCTCCTGCTTCTTTCTTCGAGAGGAGACGTTTTCTTTATTCATTCCACGCGTGTGCCAGAACGCGTTCAGGAGCTCACTCACTACCTGTGGCTTGGAGAATCTGGACCCAGCCTCGGCTTTTCCTGTTTCTTCATGTTAGTGAAAATCTCCAAGCTCGCCGGCAGTCCAAGCGATTTGATGCGGCTTACTGAGACATTTGCCTCTGCCGGGCGGGTTGCATTGTTCTCCCGCCCTTGCAACTTTGCTACTTGGACTCCCGGTTTGTGAGGTGGGGACGCGAGGCAGCACCTTCTACTTCTTTTGCATGTCATGTCCTGCATTGACCCCAACCCTGGCTATTTTCTGCATTTTCATCAACGTCCCTCAGCCACACTTACCTGGGAGCAACCAGTGCATCCTGGGTCACGAAGTCCGCTGACTTTCTCGGACCGGCTGAATTCTTCACCTGTGAGGGGCGGAGCCAATATTTTGCACCTATCAGAGTGCGGTTGGGTGTATTTCCTCTGCAGGACATTTGGGACTTTCTACACACTCACTGCAGGCGCTGACGAAGGCCAACCCGGGCGAAATGCATTCGCCATCATTTCAGAATAAAGGGTGTTGTCTTGCAAATCCCCTTCGAGGCTCCTGCTTCTTTCTTCGAGAGGAGACGTTTTCTTTTTATATATATATATATATATATATATATATATATATACATACATATATATATATATATATGTATATATATTTTTTTTTTAAAGCTTTATTTCGATAAAAAAATATCTTGAAAGCTATGCAATAGAGTATGAAAGATATACAAATAGACCATAATACACACATTTTAAAAGGTATACAATGCACAAAAAATCATTATATCATATATATCTCTGCAGGTTGATACCATTTAGTCACAGCTAGCTTAACACGTGGTAACACTTAATTTTAAATCTATTCACAGAATCAATTTACAAAACTAAGTAGCAATATCATGAAGGTCTGTAAAGAAAACGAAAATAATAACTCTGAACAAGCTAGATTGGCGGGAGCTTAAATTCCCTCTAATTTGCCGATGCATTTTCCACTGTTAGTACAAATGGACTGTCAATAAAACATTATTGAACACAGTGTACTTTCTAGGCAGCTTCTTAGTGCGTGTTAAAGCACTAAATCACAATCCTTATTCAAGAACAGTGCAAACAAAGTTATAAACACTTGTAGTGTTTTAAGAACTGTCTTATATTGTATAACTGTAAATCTGTTAACACACAATTGTTTTCGTCACAAGTCTGTTGTGACACAATTTCATGTTCTTATCTCTTGCAACTCAAGGGACAATTATTAAAATGTTCAATGCGCCACACTTCCATGTACTTTTCTTTTATAGCTCAAGGTACAGTTATGAAAAAATATCAATGTAAAAAGTTCCCTGATTCACGTCACAGCAGGGCTTTTCATCAATTCCAAACAGGATAACACTAGCAGCCTCAGCCACTGCTACCATGCTAGCAACAAAATCACTATAATTCCGACTACAGGGATAACAACTGAAACTAAGGATGGGGTTTCTAGAGAATCACCATGATCATCACCGAGATGCGATATGAAGCAGCATCCGAGGGGTTGGAATCACACAAGGAAATACTTTGCATGTATTCTGGTGCAAACCTCAACTCCCTTACGAACCTGAAGAATTAAATCCAACTGAGACGTACATCCTGAAGCTTTAAAGCAAAAAAGCTCTGTAATCAGTTACTCAGAACTGATCATGAAGCCAATCAGCAATGTCACACTACAACGTAAAAAAGCAACAAAAAGAAGTCGAGCACGAGGGAATTAGCAAATATTTCTACACCATGCTAAATGAAAAAAGGAAGCTCAAAAACATCAAGAATGGCAAAACAAAGGGGAACAAAAAGATGGAGTAAATACATCTTAAACCATTTCAGAAGCTGATGATAACCTTTTTTTGGTCATCAATATTAAGTCCTACAAAAGATAATCATTAATAGAAAATACTACTTATAGAAGGTGGTTTGGGCCTTTTAAATGTAAAAGAGTGTCATAATGCTGTTGGTTACAGCAAGCTAGATCCTTGCTTAAACCCCCAAATAGGATGAAATATAGAGATATACTCATAAGGCAGACATTTGATGTTTGTAATAGCTATAACCCCATTAGACACATATCTAAGCCAATAAATAGTGCCATCTTCACAAGACAAATAAAGGCGTTGACATCCCAATCTCGTCAGTATAAATGACATACTGAAGCATCAGTTTGGGGCAAAAAAATCAACAAAAGCATTTCTCTTGAAAGAGCGGATCTGTGATTGATTAACTTCTTATCGCATATTTTGGAAAAATTAAAAAAGTTAAATTGTATTATATCAAACAGAGATTGTGATTCGGCAAAAAGTGAGATTATTTAATTTTAAGAAACTGTCACAAATATTATCTCTGATAAAAATTCAACATGGGAAATGGTTATCATTATTCACTGGGTTCAAAAATGTTTCTAAAGAACTACTACCTCTCACATTTACATATAAATCTTTCTGGATAATTTTTACAGGAACTGGAATGAACGGTATAAGAAAATCCCTTGTACAATGTCATTACAAATGTTTCACAAGAAATTTACCAACAGCTTATAGTCCATATGCTGGATTTAAAACAAAATGGAAAAATTCTATAGAGCAGACACTGGCTCCTATTGTCAATGTTTGGCTTCCTAAATTACTGCATATGTATGTACACTGCATCAACATTAAACACTAGTGATCGAAATATTCCTAAAATGCTTTTAGTAACAGGTTTGCACATTATGCTGTAACCAACAATTATTATTTTAATGATACCTTATCTGGGGAAACTCAAGATTCACCAACCAAACTGTAGATTCTGCAAGGTCTTATGACAACCAAGAAACTGCAGTTCAGGAAATGTAAAATGAAATTCTACCTATCTAGGATGGGAGAATATCACAGAAAAGCTAAACCCCTGATACATTGAAAAAATAAATATAGAGGGAAACAAAAAGAGCCCCTCTTTACTTAATTATGAAAATACATTCTAGACAGTTACAGTTTATTGCAGGTTATATTATTACTCACTATAATTTCTAAAAGTACATGTCAACATCCCCAACTTAAATATTACCTTTCGGCCTATCTGTTACACAGATTATGTTTTCCAACGTTATGTTTAATTATATAGTTGATTGTTATCAACAAAAACTGTTGGAATCTGGAATGATAGAATAAGATAATACAAGTTTTGGTAATAGTAGGTTTGCTTCATTACTTCTTCATGTTTCCTAATTATCTATTGTACAAGGTGGTGAGTTGACTGCCCTTCAACTACCCTGACATATGTTCAGTATCTCACTTAAGTGGTATTTCTGCTAAACTATAATCCTGTGATTTATTTGTTTACTAGAGGACACCAAAAGATTGCAAATAACCAATGTTGTAGAGCAATTATATTTCTTTGTTTGACTGGTAAAAAGAATTAGATGTAGCAAATCTGAATCCTAATCACAACAAAGTAATGTCACGAGCCCAGAGTCATACTTTCAAACATTTATCTCAAAATTGTAAAGCTGCAAAAGATTTCAAAATGTAAAACTAAAGAGTACATTACATTTGCAGGCAAAAAAGATAAATCCCACACAGTAGGTATAAAATAACACTTTTCTCCACAATTGCATCCAAACCCAGAATGGCTCCTAGTGCCTCTAAAACTCCTATTGGTGATATATACCGCTGTTGCGGAAAGGAAAATATTCCTTTTATTGTTTAACCCTCACACACCCTATTGGTGTCCTGCTTCATCATCCGGTTCAACCAGACTCCTAAAGAGCTGGGTGGGCTCGACCATTTATCAGGGAGCTCTTAGGAGATATAGGAATGGGGGGTTTAAAGATTAAAAATCCTACTACTTCCCTAGGTATCCCTTTATTAGCGGGCATGCAGTAGATATTAAAAAAGGTAAAAACGGGTATTTTCAGAGTTTAATGGTCCTAAAACCCTAAAGGTTAGCCAACATGTTTCAGCCCACATGGAACGGCCCAAAAATTGGTCCGGGGCTTTCGTCAGGGCTCAGAAAAGGTTATTGTTCCCGCCCTGGTTTTTTACAAATTACAATGACCTATAATTTGATTTCTTTAAGGCACAGGTAGCTGTTCCCTTCATAAACACTATAAAATGTATATGTTTAATCTAAATAATTTTGACCAAAATTCTTTAATGGTAAAAATACCCACAAATCTCAGTGAGGAGAATACTTAACCTACTGGCTTCTGTAATCAGAAACATTCCACCCAATCTGAGGGAATGTTGCGTGTCTTGGGGTCGGGACAGGGAAGGTTTTTTTAAAAACACATGTATTTTACATGTCCTGCCCAGCATTCGACCTAAATAGAGTCTCCGCACCCCGGCTCTCCAGTTTTAGTACTATTCAGTGCAGACGATTCATTGAGAAACACATATATATGTATTAGATTTAATTTGCAGCTCATCTGACATTGTTTCTTTGTTATAGGCAATATTATAGGTTTGCAAAGGAAGACAGTGCTCTTTAATAAGCTGTAGTGGGCCTAGTTTGAGGGTGAAGTTATTTCCCTTACAGTTCAAAATGGATAACAATACATCCAATTCTGTAACAGAATGTAAACCTGATAGACTTGACATCTTGGTGTGGGTTCCCCTGACTTTTTCCCTCTACCCCCTATATTTTTGATGCTGTGCTGGGTTTCGTTTTTGCTGGTTTAGATGCTTTGGGTACTTTGCCACTGCTGATCAGTGTCAAAGTGCACGTGCTCCCTGTGTAAATTGTTGTTGCAATTGGTTCTCCCTGATTAGCATATTTGATTTACTGTTAAGTCCCTAGTAAAGTGCACTGAAGTGTGTCGGGCTGTAAATCAAATGCTACTAGGGGGCCTGTAGCACTGACTGTGCCACTCACATGAGTAGCCCTTAAAGGTATCTCAGATCTGCTACTGCAGTGTCTGTGCACAGTTTGTTAATTACCATGTCGACTTGGCAAGTGCACCCACTTGCCAGGCCCTAACCTTCCCCTTTCTTACATGTAAAACAACCCTATGGTAGGGCCAAGGTACCCCCCTGGACAGGGTGCAGTGTATATGAAGGTAGAACATGTACTGGTGTGTGTCACATTTCCTGATAGTGAAATACTGCCAATTTTGTTTTTCACTATTGAAAGTCTTTCTGTCCCATAGGATAGAATGAGAAATAATTTGTAACATCTTAAAAATATAGCTTGCCATTGGGACAAGATAGAGAAGTAAAATTTAGGATCTCTGAACTAGGAATGTAATACATCTTTTAGCAAAGCTGTTTTTTAAATTGTGTGTTTGAAAATTGCACTTTTAAAAAGCATACATTTTCTTGTTTAACCATTCTGTGTGCTCTGCCTGTTTGTGCATTGCCTGTCTGGTTTTGGAGTGACAGGGGATGTGCATTCACTGTAGACAGCCACTGGGGGTTGAGGTGTGACTGGCCCTTCCTGAATGACTCAGAGCTGAGCTGAATAGACCTTGGCTTAATTTAGAGTAGTGGGAGGAGTTTTCCTTGCACCTGAATAGTGCCTGTCTCCCTTGAACAATGCCGTCTCCTCACCCATGGTCATACTGCACCAGTGAGGACAGAACTGGTTTGGACTGGGCTCAGCGACCCTTGCACAAAGAGAACAAAGACATTTTGGGGTGTAAGTATTACACCTAATACCCCAGAACTTTAGATCACTTCTGGACTCAAGAGGAACCTTTGCAAAGAGAAGAGCTGAAGAGCTGTGATGAGTAGTACTTTGCTGTGTGGGGTTGGCCAGCAGTTGCTGTTTCTGCCAAGGAGAAGACAGTACTGGAACTTTGCTTTGAACCTGCTTGAAGAAGATCTCCAAAGCCTATGTGTGCTGGCGTCCTGTTCTGAAGTCTCAGGGACACAAAGGCTTCACCCCCAGCTCCTCTGAACGCTGCTAAGAGTTTTGACCCGTCAGGAGGTGCATGTTCTAGTTCTGGCCCTCTAGAGGTTGTTCCTGCTGTTGGGAGCTGGAAGAAACCTAACGGACTTAAGAAATTGATGCATCGCTCTTCTTGCAGCTGTTTTTCCAATGCAGCACTGCTGTGCAGGAAGAATCTCTACGCATTGAATCACCAAAATGCTGCCGAACAGATGCAGCTCTTGTCCCCGCTGCAAGAACCGACGCATGGAGGGATCACGGCTGAAGAAACAGACACCGCACTGCTTGACGCTGCTGCATCGATCGCCGATGCATCCCTGATTTCCACACATCCTACCTGTGCAACAAGTTTTCCCAATGCATCACCCATGGACCAGAACCAACTTGGAGCTGACACATCACTTCCCCCTACAGACCAGATTTGACGCATCACTTCTCCTGCATGCAGCAGAACTGTTGTATCGCCTCCCATGGTCTCAGGAACTGGCTCATCTCTTTGTTTCTCAATCCATCTCTGTGGCTGGTTGGCCTTGTGAATTTTGACACATCTGCAGGTACTTTGAAAGAAATCACGCATCAAGTTTTCTATGTCATAAAGTCATATTCTTATTAAATGTATGTTGGATTTTTGTTGTTTTGGTCTTGTTGAGTTTAGATAAAGATACTTTATTTTTCCTAAACTGGTGTGGTGTCCATTTGTGGTGTTATCTCCGTATTACTGTGTGTTTTGAGTACAAATATTTTACAAATTGCCTTTGGCATAAGTCTGTCTGCTCGTGCCAAGCTACCCAGGAGGGGGGAGCAGGGGTTATCTAAAGTGTGTATCCCTCTAATCTTGACTTAGAAGCAAGGGTCCCTGTTTGGGCAAAGGTAGTAACTACCTCTGACAACAAGAGACCCCCATTTCTAACATTGGTGGTTAGCGGTGAGGATTTGAACTTGTATTTGTACTTGACCCACTACATAACCACATACTGTGTATTCGTTTTCTTTAAAATCCGTTTTATTGTTTTCAGTCAAAACATCGGCAAGAATATCAGAATGCATATAGTCACATGGTATAGTTAGTTTACAAAACCATTTAAACAAATCCTTGTTAAGTCTTACATTAAGCTGGCTGACAGTAATTGAAACATTGGACAGTCTACTCGGCATAAGTCCCTTACACATCCCTGAGTTCGTCATCAGAACTGTCTTCATCAAAATCCGGTATTGGCTCACATATGTCCCCTCGGTATGTATTCCATGCTGCCCATATCTTGGTCCATTTCCGGTTTATATAGTTCTCTGAGTCAACATAGTAAGGTCCATATCTCTACACCAGGTCGTCAGTGATGGCAGTTCCACAGCCCTCCATTTTTACGCTATGTTACGTTTCGCTACAATGAGTCCCAGTGTGACCCACGTTTGCCTAGGACGCAGAAGGTCATTGGGTTCCCACATGTTTAAGAGGCATCTTCGCAGCTCTGGCATAAGCGACACTCCCACTGCCTGTGATATCGTTCGTACGACCTTTCGCCAATAGTCGGCTATCATAGAGCAGTCCCATAGCGTGTGGAAGATGGACCCCTCCTCCAACACCCTCCAAGGTAATATGAGTGTTGCGCCCTGCCCATTTTGTATAGCGTGCTTCTAGTGTGATATGTGCGGTAGAAGATCTTAAGTTGCACAAGTCTGAACCGTGAGGGTATTCCAATTTCCTTGGGTGAGGTAAAGGTCTCCTGCCATTCTGCTTCATCCATGTCTCCCACGCCAACCGCCCACTTTTCTCTTAATGAAACCGTAGGTTCCGGTAGGTTATTGATTAGTTTGCGATAAGTGAAGGATGTGGCGCGTTTTGGCATGTGGTCTGTAAGTAATCTATATTCCAGAGGGCAAGCTTCGGGGACCTCAGTATCTTGCGGCAGTATCGCCAATAGTGCGTGTCGTATTTGTGTCTGTGTATTCGTTTTTGGTTCTATTTTTGATCTAACCCTTGAAGTATCCACGCAGCATGTCTCAGAATGGCTAATCAGCAAGTGAAGCTGCAGAATTTGAGCCTGATATTGAAATGTTAAGTAGTTACAAAGTAGAGCACCTAAAGCAATTCTGCAAGAGCATTGGATGTCCCATGAAGAGCAACTCTAGGAAAGAGGAGCTACAAAAGGCCTTAGGGGCTTGGATGGAGGCCAGACAAGCTGAGGAGACAGATGATGCAGAAGTGGATGGGGTGTGCCAGAAAGCAGTTTCAGATCCCAGGATTTGCCTGTAGGGGGAGCAGCCTCTAGGGCTGGCAGCAATCATTCCCCCAGGGTTTTGTCATCAGAGGAAATGGAACAGAACCCAAAGGTCAGAAATCATGAATTGGAGCTGCTGAAGCACCAGACAAGGAAATTGATAATGGAAATCAAGAAAAAGGCAGAGGGGAGCCAGAGAGCTCGTCCCTTCAAAGAAAAGAAGTTGCTTTTGGCACATGAATTGAGCATAAGAGAGCTGGACCTCAAGGCCAAACAGGCAGAGTCCCGTGCAAACTGTGGTAGCACACAGCCGGTGCAAAAGGGCTAAGGTTTACATTCACAAGGATCTAGTACAGAATTTCTAGAAGGGGGAGGATATTTATGTATGGTTTGCATCTTATGAGGCAGGACTGCGTATGAATGAGGTCCCAGAGAAGAATTGGGGGGCGGGGCTGTGGAGACACTTTAAGGTTAAAGGGAGGAACACCCTGACAGCTTTGGAGGAGGCGGGTGTTCTGACTTATCCCAATATGAAGAAGGCTTTATGCCGCGGGTATGGGCTCACACCAGAGCAGTACTGGGAAATGTTTAGGTCTTTTAAGAAGCTTGAATCCAATACGTGGAATATTGAGTATTCTTGATTACAGAGCACTGGATGGTTGGATAAAGGGCAGCAAGGTAACTAATTACCAGGGGTTGTCCAACTTGATTGGATGGGAGCACTTGAGATGTCTTTGTGTTCCAGAACTATGGGGCATAAAACTGATGGATAGTAAGCTGACTGACCCCAGGAAGCGTGCTAAAGAGGCGGATCGCTGGACGAGTACCAGGGTGCACAAGGGGTACGTGGGAAACCCAGCCAGCGGTGGACAGGGTACCCAGCAGAACAGCGGGGGGGGGGGGACAAGTGTAACCAAAAGGAGTTCTCTAAAGGGCCCCAAAATAGTTTCTAGGGTGAAGATTCCAAGCCCCCCAGTTCTAAGAAGCCATGGCCCCTAAGGGTAGGCCAGACAACCGGGGTCCTGCAAGTGTTTTGCATGTGGACAGGTGGGTTGCTTGTTGTGGTGTTCATTTGTGGTGTTATCGCTGTATTACTATGTCTTTTGAGTACAACTACTTTACACATTGCCTTTGGGATAAGTCTGCTCATGCCAAGCTACCCAGGGGGTGAACAGGGGTTATCTAAAGTTGAATTCCCTTACCCTGACTAGAAGCAATGGTCCCTATTTTGACAAAGGTACCCACCTCTGCCAACTAGAAACCCCCATTTCTAACAAAGACAAAATCTAAGAGGTTCAGATGGGACATGGCTTCCAGAAGTGTATTCACATTGTCCTAGATGACAATCATACTGGTTTTGACATTTCAGATTCTGCTCAATTTCCTATTTCACATGGTGGCTAAATAGCCTTATGACAGATAATTCTGAAGTTTATTTGTATGGTCAGAGAAAAGTCCCAGGTTCTGTACGTAGTGTGAATGTTGTACCTAGTGGAATTTTTGTGTGGAATGCTTGTGTATTTAGATGTCTGCTTCTGTTGAAAGAGGCATGTAAACTACAACAAATCAAAATGAGTATGAGCAAGTTCATTAATTAGGATGTATGTGCTTAGTATGTGCTGTAACCATTAATGGTTTTTAGCTGTGTTCACTCTTACTTAGATTGTGCTGTTTCATGTGGACATTCAACTTTCAACATATTCTTAATGTATGTCGATTTGATTATTTGCATATTGTGCTCTCAGTGAATTAATTTCTTCTGAAATTTGCGGTGAAACTCCACATCATTGGAAGGTAGTGCGATAATTATATAACACAGCAGATCTTATACACTAGTTTACTTAGGTTTATGCTCAATTCTGCTGTTGTTAAATATCACAAAATGGATCAAAAGCCACTTCTCCAATTTCGTGACATGGCAATTGAAAAACAAAAACTAAAATCCTACAAATTTAGATTTTCAATAAATCAGCTTTTTTTCTTACATGACTAAAATTATTTTAAAGCACTAGAAGCAAAAAACATTTCGCAAGGTGTTTACAATTCTTGTAGTCTGCATTTTGTCTCTGTACCAAAACTGTCAAGGTATATTAACTGGAGCAAATACTGTTGGTCCTATTCTCTACTACCCTAGCAAAATTTAAGCAAAAAGCTATTTTCCCCCAGAATTGGTGAAAATCACACAATCAATAGCTTAATAATGGTCTTTACAAAACAGAACACTAGCCCCAAAGCGTTTTCAAATTATATATACAATTTGGTTTAATTATAAAGTCATGAATGTTTCCCTTCCACAATGTTTCAGTTCATTCGTCCAATGTTCAAAGAAATGTTATTAGAGAAATAATACTTCATCAAATATGCAATTCATCATGTAGAAAAAGTTTAGCAGATACATAAGCAGTATACGGCAAGCTGCAACCAATCGGGCTCACGAAGGGACACGGGTAGGAGCATCTAAAGCTTATTGTGGGATCTGATTGGCAGCCCCTGGAGACACATGCTTTGCCAAAACAAAAACAAAAAAGCATTCAGCCGGGCTGGCAGGAAAGATGCGGACGGCGTGGCGTCTCTCTCTATTAGTCTCGAAAGCTACCAGCACAGCCTGTTCACTAACTCTGAAAAAGCACAGCGCGCACTATATGATGGACGACTATATAAGTCTACAATTCAAAGCCCATTATGCACTACCACCTATTAGGATTCCATCACTAGAATCATTTGCATAATTTTGTTACCAGGGTCTCGAACATAATTAGAACTGGGTCATTTTTTGAATATGTAATATGCAGCAACTTTCTAGCTGAAATGAAGCCCATCTGGTGTGCATCTTATTTCCGCAAAACTTCCCAGTGCAAAAAGTGCTAACTTGCCAAATAAAAATGTAGGAGCAGAAATAATTAAATCACAGGGCCACAGCTTGGGCCCATGTGAAACTAATACACACAAACCGATAACATAATAAGTAAAAGATGAGGCACTGAGCTGAGAATGAATTTTCATCAAGTGGAAAAAAACGAGCACATGAGGCTATTTGTCAAATTTTAAAAAGCGAACATGACAACGAAGTACATTATGTAGCATAATTGGTGGCTGTATCATCCCAAAAAAACACATTGTTAGCAAAAATGCACAAGATAATAAATCCTCTCATACATATACAACACTTGGAGACCTTTTTGAACATTGATCACACTTTTAAGTCAAATTATATTGCAGTTTCTAGAGTGTTCATGAAATACAATTAAAAATCAGAAAGAAGAATGTTTTACTTGGAAACTGCTAATGCTTTTAAAGCTCCTCCTGTTCTACTGATGCTGGAAGCAATTATCCGTACTTGCACCATGGCTGAAGTTAGGACCACGGTCGGACGGGGAACGAAAGCAGCCCCTGCACATTTTGTCAGATCAGCCCCCGTAGAGTGCATAGTGAGTGCAGCGAGTGAGCCAGACCACAACAAGGAGGTATGAGGAAAGAGGGGGGTTCTACCCACAAGACAATTTGGGCAAAAATGGTGCCTTCTACAACAGACTTAATTATATGTTCAATTGGATTCGCTTTTTGATGACCTTAAGAGTGCATCAGGGTTCAACAATCATTGTTGAGGCTCTTCAATGATTCCCTCACTATCATCCACCCACAGTGCCCCTCATCTCTTCATACCGCCTCTCTCACATGTATTTAATTTGTTTTATAGCACCTATCATACCAGTTAGGGTGTCGTAGAACTTTACATCACACACAAATACAGAGACCATGAATCATACATGTGTAAATCAGTGTATAGAAAATGTTACATAAGACAAATGGGACTACAAGGTGAAGGATTCAAGCTATCCATACTGGTAGGCGTTATTCAATCAATCAATCAGGACTTATGTAGCACAGCTTGTCACCCGGGAGGGTATCCAGGCACTGTGCTGCGGACATCAGTCGAAGAGTCAGGTTTTGAATCTCTTCCTGAAGTAGGTCAGCGAGGGTGAAGTGCGGAGGTGGAGCGGAAGAGTGTACCAGGTCTTGGCAGCGAGTTGGGAGAAGGAGCATCCTTCAGAGCAGCAGTAGAGGATGGTTGGTATCTGTGCAAGGGCAAGGAGAGCAGAGGTTCCTGGAACATCGGTGGAAATTCAAGTGGTGGTTCATATAAGCAGGTCCTTGGTCATGGAGGGCTTTGTAGGAATAGGCCAGGAGCTTGAATTGGCATCTTCACTGGATGGGGAGAGAGTGGAAGTCCTTCAGGTGCTGGGTGATGTGGGTCTTCTTGGGTAGGTTTAGAATCAGTCTGGCTGCTGCGGTTTAAGTCACCTTGAGCCTTTTCATGAGCTTGGTGGTGGTGCATGCATAGAATGCATTGCTATAGTCCAGCCGGCTGGTGATAAGGGCCTTTGTCACTGTTTTCCTGGTACTGATGGAGAGCCACTTGAAAACTTTGCGGAGCATGCACAGAGTGTGGAAGCATCCTGAGGAGACATCATTAACCTGACGTTTCATGGAGAGATTGCTGTCCAGGATGATGCAAGGTTGCAGGCGTGGTCTTTCAAAGTAGGGGTGGGACAGAGTTTTGATGGCACCATGAGTCATTCCAGAGGGCAGTGTGTCTGCTGAATAAAGATCAGAGCTTCAGGGAGTTGTTCTTCATCCACAATGAGACTCTCTCCATACAGTTGAGGAAGTTGGTTTTCGTCGAAGTAGGTTCTGCTGAGAGCGAGGACGAGGTGCATATTGTTGCCGGAAGAGATGATGTTGTGGGTTCTGGCGATGTCTGAAAGAGGTGCCATGTAGATGTTGAAAAGGGTTGGACTGAAGGATGAGCCTTGAGGGAGGCGCAGATGGTGTTTTTAGGCTGCTGAATATAGATCAGAAATTCAGTTTTGGCTGTGTTGAGCTTCAGGGATTTGTTCTTCATCCACGCTGAGACTTTCTTCATACAGTTGTGGAAGTTGGTCTTCGTCGAGGTGGGGTCTGCTGAGAGCGATAGGATAAGCTGCGTATTGTTGCCGTAGGAGATGGTGTTGTGGTTTCTGGCGATTTGTGAAAAAGGTGTCATGTAGATGTTGACGGGGGTTGGACTGAAGGATGAGCCTTGAGGGAGGCCTAAGATGGTGTGCTTAGGATGCATCCATCTGAGCGCGTTCTCTGCGTTTTCAATTTGGTGCAGCCAATGGATTGCTGTGTGGAGACGGTGTTGAAGGCAGTGAATAGTTCGAGCAGCATCAGGACAGATGATTCGCCTCTGTTGAGTGGGAAGTGGATGTCGTATGTTGCGGCGATCAGGACTGTCGCGGTGCTGTGAATGGCTCTGAAACCTGATTGGGAAGGCTCCAGCAGGTTGTTTCCTTTCAGGTGTTCAGTGAGTTGAAGGTTGACGGCCTTATCCAGGACTTTGGCGGGAAATGGCAGCAGTGAGATGGGATGGTAGTTCTGGAGCTCACTAGGGTCTGCAGAGAGTTTTGTGAGGAGGGATCTCACCTCTGAGCATTTCAGGCATCGGGAAAGGCGGCTGTGGACTGGAGGGGTTGAGAATGCTGGTGAGCTGGTGGCTGATCTTGTCTCTTCAGAGGTTAAAAAGCTGGTGGGTTTATGGGTCGGTGGGTGCTTCCGAGTGGATCAAGTTCATCAAAACAGCAGTGTTTGGTGTGCTTAGTTGTTTCCATGTGTTGATCGGATACTCTGCAATGATGGTCGATGGTATGTTGAGGAGGTCAGTGGGTTGGGGATCGAAGTTTGTGGAGATGGTTGCTCTCTTGTTGTGAAAGTGGTCGAGAAGTGTGTAGCATAGTTCCTGTGAGGAGGGCATCCAGTAGTCAGTGGCTTATGTGCAGGTGAACTCTCTGATGATGATGATGACTTCCTTGATTTGGTTGGCCCAGGTCTTGATCCAGTAAGTCGTGACCTCATTTTTTCATGGCTTTGAACTAGCAGTAGTAGTTGTTGAAGCCGGCCTTGAAGGTGGCTGGGTCTGTGTGGTTCCTGTTGTTTGCCATTTTCTTTCCATTCGTTTACATTATGCTTGGACGAGCTGAGTTCCGGGATGGGTCAGCACGCTCGTATGGTGGATCAGTGCCTTTTGGTTGTTATGGTTGGATGCAACTCAGTTGGCGGTGCCAGTGATCCAGGTGTTGTAGTTCTCTACTGCTTGGTTCAAGTCAGTTGGGAGATTGGGCTGTGTGATGTTGAAGGTTTCAGTCCATTGATGCTGAGTGACCCGAGTCTGGCTGTGGAGGGGGGCCCTGTGGAGGTTGGTTGTGGTGCAGGGAGGTCCAGCGATGGTGAAGTGTGCAGTGGAGTGGTCAGAACAGCTGAGTTCTATGGCGTGGCCTTATCAGATTCTGTTACTGGAAGTGAAGATGAGGTCCAGCGTGTCCTGCTTTGTGCATGGGGTTAGAGGACAGCTGCTTGAGGCCGATGTTGTCCAGTCTTTCCAAAAGGTCAGTGGAGTTGGTGTCAGTGGGGTCGTCCAGATGGAAGTTGAGGTCTCCCAGGAAGACGTAGTGTTCAGACTCATTAAAGAGTGGGGTGACAAATTTAGCGATTGTGTAGCTGAGGCAGGTGCATGGTCATGGTGGTCTGTAAGCGCGGGTGCCTTTAATGGTGGTTTTGTCATCAGTGCAGAGCTGGAAGTTCATGTGTTCCATGATCGGTGTGGTTTCGTCATCGGTGGTGGTGCAGGTGATCGATTCCTTGTGTATGATGGCGATGCCACCTCCGTATCTGTTGGTGTGGTTGCGATGCTTCATTTTGTAGCTCATGGTTGTTGCAGTGGCAATATCAGGAGCTGATGCAGGTCTCTATGATGAAGGTCACGTTGGGGGATAGGAAGGAGATGGTGACCCAGACTTTGGTGGTATGTCTACATAGCAATATTTACAACAAGGGGTGGTGAGGGACAGAGTCTCTGAATTAAGCAGAAAGCTCTCACCCAGTCAAGAGATCAGGGCTAGATCCAACACCGTTTTTTAGCTCACTGCACCATCCCAGTTTCAGAACCTGGCTGTATGCAAATTAGTCTGTTCCTGTCCCAGTGCATGATGGGAACAGGGCAAACCAAACTACAAAAGCCAATTCTTACACTGGGAAGGAAACAAGCTCCCGGGGACCGGTTTCTGGCATTACAGCCGTCTTCGGCCCGGTTTGCTTGAATCCTGATGGTGCAATGAGCAAGGGTCTCACATCTGAGAATACCCTTCCACGCTTAGGGTGGACAAAAATATTTACAACAAGGGGTGGTGAGGGACAGAGTCTCTGAATTAAGCAGAAAGCTCTCACCCAGTCAAGAGATCAGGGCTAGATCCAACACCGTTTTTTAGCTCACTGCACCATCCCAGTTTCAGAACCTGGCTGTATGCAAATTAGTCTGTTCCTGTCCCAGTGCATGATGGGAACAGGGCAAACCAAACTACAAAAGCCAATTCATAGCAATATGGCATTGATCATAAGGCAGTTGAGTTGTTCCGGGGAGGTCTTTGGGGACAGGGCTGGTGTTGCGCTGGTTGCTGTAATGGTAGTCGGTGCTGGCATGGAGGTGAACAAGGAGCAGAAGCAGGTGAATGTCCCTCTGTGGATCAGGGTGCTACATGCAGCAGCTGTTACATCCAGGGCATGGAGATCTGCGGCAGAGTACTTGTAGGAGTGCAGAGGGGCAGACTTCCAGGCGCTAGGCACATTCCAGGTGTGGATGGGTGCAGACGGGCTTGCCTCTGGGAGGTGGGAGGGGCTGACAGGGAGGTCAGAGGACGGCAAGCTGGAAAATAGTAGGAAGAAATGGCAGGAAGTGGCACAGTAAACAGAGGGGGCTGACAGTGGAATGAAATACAGCAGTGGGAAAACTCTAAAATTAACAATTACAGGACTAACAGTACACAGATGCACTTAAGAGAAAAATACTACCTGAAATAGCAGGGAAAACCAACAGAAGGGCAAATAGCGGTGACTAGCTGTTACCTGACAGCAGGACTGCGCGACTAAACTGGCGGCCTCGGGTATGCGAGTGATTCATCAGAATAGAGGAGCTGGGCAGCAGCAGCAGGGGAAGTGGCGCAAAAACCAGGGGTCAGAGGCTACATCACAGTGGTTAGGGTGGACTTTACTAATAAGAATGTATTTCTTCCCTGACAAACTCTTTTTGATAACATTAGGATAATGAAAGACTCGGAAAAAACATGACCTTCTAACCTGTACCATGCAGTTTGCATGCAACTCTTTGGTGACACTTCATATCTTACTGTGCAAGATTATGGTTGTAACTTATGAACTGCACAGTAACAAAAGGGTCTCTGTGACAAAAGCAGTAACCCACTAAGCTATGCACATACAAAACTGTTCTGTGATCTGCGTGGTACACTTCCTTTGTAGCAGCATATTAACTTTGTCTGCTACCTTCGATGAGTGAAAACTGCCACTAGACAAAACTATGATCTCTCTCCAGCAGGTACATTAATCACCAGAGTTATCTTGACACTTTCATTGTTGACTGAAACTACTGGATATGCAAGGAACGCTGCAATGGGTGCTTTCAAAACTGCTGCACGGCTACAAAAATGGCCCCAGTAACAAAAATGCCCCCCCCTACCTTCCAGCCTCCAGGGGAAACCCCAATCCACAGAACGGCCAGTGCCAGTCCGGCCTTCGTTTGGAATAAAGTAAACAGCAAATATCATAGCAGTATACAAATATGCACAATTTCTGAGTTATCATGCCATTTTAAAATGATAAAACATGTACATGTTCTTTAATGTAATATTCTGTATAAAAGAAGACAATTGAATCCCTGGGATGCCCGATAACTGTTGGCTTCGATCTGGTAGTATGTTTCATCTACATCTTGATATTTTCACCAGTGCGGTGTGGCATTGCGTGCATTCTACAGAAGTGTTCATGTATGAATTTGGTATGTTTACAGCGCAAAATTTGCACTTTCCATATTCAAGAGAACTGGTACCAGATCATCTTATTCTCCTTGTGGATGCTTTCCCCAAAGGTGAGTTTGGTATTGAGTGTGCATCCAAAATACCTGAACTACGCTGATACTTGGGAGCTCAATCTATCTAGGTTCATCATTTAGAGAAAAGTTTGCACTCTTTGTATAAGGAATTTGGTCTTGGTGGGAATGGGTTTCAGATCGATGCCGGACATCCTGGTTTGCATAAAGTGCAGGCACTGCTTGAGGTATTGGATGTTGTAATTAGAGGTGACATTCATATGAAGCTGTGTGTCGTCGGCATATTGGTAAACGTTGATGCAGTTGTTGGTGAGCTGCGTTTCAGGGATCTCCAGGTAGAAGCTGAAGATGATGGGGACAAGATAGATCCCAGGGACACAGAATGCAGCCCTGGGGGATATTGCAGATAACATCTGGTATTTGAAAATGCACATGCTGATAAATTGGTGTTGATTAGATAGGTGGAGGCATACTAGAAGAGGATATTATCAGTGAATCCTATTTTAAACTTAAGAGTGTGGATGATGGTAACATGGGGATGCTTTCAATAGTGGCTGATGGGTCTAGAAGTATCATATGGCAGAGGTTATTTTTATCTTTGTTTGGGATGGCGCTGCCCATGATTTGTACAGGGTTGAGGTTCTAGAAGTACTCTATAAAACCAGGACAGTAGACAAGGAATACGTTTAAAGACGTCTTTGTAAAGACTGGAACATGGCAAGCGAGGCACACCATGGAGTGAGGGAGTGTTGTTTGCTTAGGATGGAAGATCAGAAGGCTGCCAGCCTCCTCTTTTTGTGTTTGGTCTACATGCCAAATGCTGTGGCATGCGGGAAACATGACACAGGTTTTTGTGAGGATGTAAGGTGGGTTATTTTCCCATTATAATGTATACATCAAGGGTGTGTTATGTGATGCAGACAAAACTGGATCTTATCTACTTGCATAGATCAAGACTAGCTCCAAGCAAATGAGGACAATATTTTTAGATCCTATCCTGAAGATATTACAGGACAATATTTTGAGATCCTATCCTGATGATAGCTCGGGCAATGATGATTATGTCTTTTAGATGTCAAACAAGCCATCTGAATATAATTTGCTACGTTATAGGATGCCAATGGAGTGATCTGTGCAGTGCAGAGATGGGGCTGCATCCTTCCTAACATTGCGTCTGCTGCACTGCGGCATTTTGGATCATACAGTGGTTTAAGTAAGGTTGATCCTTGTCTTACATTGAAGTAATTTCAGTTGAATAGTTGGCCATGTACTGCCAAATCCATTACAACAGCCTTTATCTTTCTGTGACGAGAAAAGGATTGTGCTCCATAGTAAGTCCCAGTCACAGAAGCAACTCACCACATTAATGATATGAGGCTCCCTTGACATTGTTAAATCTAGTATGACACTAGGTCTAACTAGATTCCCGGGTGACTGGACTCCTAAAAATATATCAATGTCTGACTTGTTTAAGGGCCAACATAATGAAACAGGATCCATTTTTTGATTAACACACCAATATATTACCTTCCGAAAATAAAGTTAAAATTCTTCTTCTCTGAATTCACCTACACCAGTGGCGTAGCTGGGGGGCGGGGCGTCTGCCCCGGGCATTACTTTTTTTGGAGGCGGTGGGTGAGGTGAGCAATTTCGGCGAGCGCAAGGTAAGTGTTTTTTTTTAAATTTAATTTCCCTCGTCCTCATCTGTCGACTCCACCTCTCACCTGCACCAGCCGTCACTGGGCGGCAAACTCAGGGACCGACCCAGGTGGCAAAAGCTCTAGCTATGCCACTGACCTAACCCCACTCTTCCTAAGCAAGAATTATCTGGGGGACGTGATTTGTTTGGCAGAGGGTTGGTATGTAACTATTTTTCATTTCCTTTGTCTCAGCGTTACCTAATGGGAGATCATCAATTTCGCCCCCACAATAGAATATTGGAAGGCTTAACTCTCAAAAGAAATGGTGGAAGTAAATACCAAGTACTCATGTATATATTTAGAGGCTTGTAAAGCATTATGTGTAGCCTATTAATTACTTAAAAGCACTGAAAATGATAAATTGTGCGTAATTTTCGGAACTTTGCGTAATTATATAAGAGCCATTTTCGTACACCCCTAGTTCACATCGCAGATGACTGCTTAGGGTGGTGGCACCTTGCAGGTCCAGCGATCTAACTCCTCATCTCTTTGATATGTTTTCATAGCTAATCAGCTGTCTTAGCTTTGAGATCATGATAATGCAGCCCGGAATTTGGCAAACTGCTGATTGCCATGTATGTAACGTATGTCCGTCACTTTTTAAAATCATTTTGTAGGACTACATTTAAAAAAAATTCATCCCATATTAGTTCTCACTAGCTGATAAAATTATACACAGATTAGCTCTTTCACAGGTATTCATATATTCATGCCGTGAGTGGAAGTAAGCATTTTTATATCCACACTTGCAAATTATATTTGAGATGTCTTTCTTTTAGAGTTCAGGGCATAACTATCCTTTTAATAATGAAAAACCCTTTACAGCTCTGTTTGGGTTTTTAGACATAATACAAGATGGAAAAGATTAATTATATTAGGTCATAGAGCACTGGGGAGGAATGTTAATGTTCCTACCTGTTCTTTCTCGTGAAACAATTCTTCATATATCAGGTCGGAATCTGTCATCATTTCGAGTACACCGGAGAATAAAAGAATATTTAAAATCAGTTCTCCTCTGCACTGACGTGTTGTGTCTGATTTGCATTATGTTCAAATTGTATTCGGCCATTCACAGTATACGTGCATTGGATTCAAGGTTAGTCAAGGTTTGTAAAATTAAATTTGTCGTTCTAGCTCGGTCATGGCAAATCCGTCTCAAGCGACCGGCGCTGGCCATAAACTTCATAAATTCAGTATGCATTAATACATAATTTACAGTGCTTATCACTCGTTGCGACATTTTTCGTGACATTTAGAATTTCATATTTTCCCATAGTTTTAGGTAAGTATAAATTAACCTTCCATAGGATACCAGCGCATCATTAATTGTTCTTTGAAACCATGTCGTTGCTTAGAGTTGTGCCCTTTAAAATGTTTTTTTTTTTATTAAACTCGGTTCCCTTGCTTCATTGTACCATAAATTATTTTTGTGGATTCAATGAAAAGGTCTCTTTTTAAAGGAAAAGGCAATTGATTATTCTGCTTAACTGCAAACGAGAAGGAAAATGAAATAAGGTATAAACTGTTAAGCACAGGGGTGACTTCTTAAAAAATAACAAGTGCTAGGGGCCAACTAACAGACACTTTCGTGTCTTTTGTGCAGTAACACGTTTAAACAACCAGTGCAAACAGTTAGCTTTTTTTATTCATAGATCAGGATACACTTAAGAACATCAGTATCAGTTGTCGACTACACATATATAGGTACAGGTTACCCCACTAGGGGCATAGGACTTTTCTGCACAGTCTTTGATCTCTACAGGTATCAATCTACAGGTGTCAATGCCAAACCAACATCCCTCCAAGTGACATAGAAACACCCATGTGGCATCACACCCATGATGGTGCAGACCCACAGAGAACACAAGCAAACAGCATGGGCCACCACTGATGGTTAGCCTCTCGCAGCAACATGGGGTGGATGCCAGAGTTGTGTATTCGGTGCACTGTAACCAAAATACCACCAACCAGACTTGTCCATTGATTAAGTGAATATGGCTATTAGAGGGGGCATGAAGTGTGGCTCAATGGTTAGAGCGGCAGACCCTGATGCAGAGGTCTGGCCCGGGACCAGGGTTCAATTCCCCGCCTCGGCGGGTCTTGGGCTTAATTTCCTCGGACCTGATAATTCTCGCCTCGGTGCCTATTCCAATCATGGAGTCCCACTCTGCAACTCTGGGCAATAGCTTGCTTAATCTCCACAACGGCCCCCACAACGCTAAGGATGCCTGGCCTCCACCTTGGGGGTGCCCAGGAGAGGAAGCCTCACAGGGAAAGCCAGGATGGGTTCCACAGCGGTATTCGTACAAGCGCCTTGAGACCCTTGTGGGTGAGTAGTGCGCTATTCAAGTATCAATTTACATTTTACATCAGCATCGCACCCCACACTGCACCAATTAAAATGGACAGGTACCTGCATTGCAGTGTGTAAAGCGCTGAAAAGGTGCCTGCAGATTATAACACACATTGCTAGAGTTACAGCAGCTGCTATGCTTTGTTTGTGGAGAACCCAACACAACCCATACCTACATGCTGAGGGAAACCCAGCCTTTCAATGCGAAGGACGAATCTGATAAACTTAAACAATAAAGTCTTATCGAGTTGCTAAAATCGGAACACTCACGTGTCCCAAAGTACACAGCTTTCTAAATCCCCAAATGGAAGAGTGACACGGAAAGTAGTACCCTACCCCATCCATACAACTGTTTCACTAATCCCATCCCAGAACGGAACAACGAAATGCTGAGTTAATGACACAAATGTTTTCTCACTCTAAAGTGTTAGAGACAGCGATCCAAAGACTGCTATGGTGCTGCTGAAAGAGAATAGTTGCAGAACATCTCTCTTCAAGAGATGCATCCTCTTTGCAGGAGAAAATATACTATGCTGATGGTGTTAAACCTCTAGGAATGTCCTTATGTGTTGCTACACGCAGAGTTTCCAGCTGTATCTGCTAAGAGTGAATGGTCGACCACCCAAGCATATGCCAAGTCTTGCTCTCTCTTCTGGGTGGAGCAGCAAGGGAGCCATTATGAAGAAGCATCAGCAGTCTCAATTTCTTGCTAGGTCCCCACCCCTAGAATCTAAGCATGAAGACTCACACAGATTAGGCAGGGGATAATGTGTGATCGAAATGGATTATGTGAAGGTTTTAAGGGACACATGGTGCCTTAGACAGCAGCACTTATTGTCAGAAAAATATGGCATTGTGCACTACAAGCATATACCACTTCCAGCTTTTCACAAAATATTTTTCCATGAGACACCTACGTAGATTCTTGCTATCACCTTGGCATCTGTAATGGAGCATGCGGCTGAAATACGCCACACATGGAGCTCTGGATTGTACATCTTTACTCCTCAGCATACAATCACACACTACTATTCTGATTACTTCACAACTGTTAATAAGCACACCTTAACACCTCCCAGCATGTTACGTAAACTTCTGTTGAATCTGCCCAGAACCGCAAGGGTCCTAGCGCACTTAGTCTCACAACACTACATCTCCCCCATGTTAAATATAAAATAAAAACAACAATTATATTACATTTCTTCAACAAGTCGCTTAGGGGCTTGCACTAGTCGGCCAGATTGAGTGGTATGAAGTGGTTGTGAGGCACCCAGATCAGGCGCCGATGGCACAGGATTGGAGTTCTGAGCTGGACTGTTAGATGAGGTTGACTCATTCATAGTTGCAGGGGCTGACTATCGTAGAGGTAGATGCTTGCAGCGTGATGAGTCCCATGTGATGGATTGTACCGGATGCTGTGCAGTTGCAATGTGTCCTATGCATGTCACAACTCTCAAAAGATCAACAGCAAACGGAGTGTCTGTTTTCCTCTTTCGTTTCTGCCTGACCAGAACCAAGCCACTGTCATCGAAAACTATTTCCTGGACTCTTCGACACCAATCGGCATATGTTTTCATTTTACTCTTTCGAGAAGCGTCAGTGACATGAACCTGGTCAGCATTCAAGGATTTGTGTATTGTCCACTGCAGCAGTTTGGGCCTAAGGGCTCTCCCAAACAGCAAGGTGGCAGGACATTTTTACCAGTGGTAGAGTGAGAAGTTGAACGATAAGCTCGCAGAGCTTGACACAAGGCTTGGTTTAACCGAATTCCCTTCATCGATGCTCATTGGATTACTCTTTTGAGGGTACATATGAATCATTCAACAACACCTTTGGGTTGGGCCAAAAAGGTGTACTCTTTGGATGCTTGACAGCCTGGCCAGTAAATTCCTTAATTTCTTTGCTATTGAATGGCAGATCTTTATCAATCTTGAGAATGGCAGGGATTCCCCATGCAGCAAAGGTGGCATCTAAACACTCCATGACTTTATCATGGACAGTTCATGATAATTATTCAACTAGTGGGAATCGTGAACACTTATCAATGACTAACATGAGAAAATGTCCAATTCCTATGGACCAAAAGCAATCAACTGCAACTCTCTCCCACGCCTGTGCAGAAGGTCAGACATTGTCAGTGGATGCTGCATTACTTTGGGAGAAAGGCAATTGCGAAGATGGCACTCCTTTAGTACTATCTCAACTCGTTCGCCTAAACACGGGAACTGCACTGGGTCTCTTAAGGCTCTTTTGTTGGGCACAATGTCCTTCATGAGCTGCTTCAATAAGCTGCCGCCTCAGGCTCTACAGCATAATGATTCTCCGGCCCCTCAATACACTTCTTTTTTTAGTCACGGGCAGTTCATCCTGTACATTTTTTAAATTCAACATTGTCAGCAAGAGGTTGAACTCTCTTCCTTCAAGATTGGGGTGAAATGATGTCTTTGAGGATAAGTATGTTATTATTGGCATTAGTAGCAGCGTAGATCTGTTCAATGAATGAGGCTGCTAGGGTACTGGGCCTCACAATGAAGTTAATGTACTTCTCACCCGTTTTGGGTGTCGAAATATGACAATGTAGCGGTATTTGTGAAAAGTAATCTGCGGGGTTCTGATCTTTACCCAGCTCATGTACAATGTCATACTCGTACTCTTGCAGCAGCAACCACCCACTTCTCAATGCGAGGGGGAATCTTGGCCTTTTAATTTCCAAAAATGGTGAGTAGCGCTTGGACACCTGTGGTAATAGTAAAGCGTTTTCCATATAAAACATGTGAAAATGATTGCAGGCCCACACCACAGACGGACTTTCCTTCTCCGGCTGAGAATAAGTAAGTTCTGCCGCAGATAGGCTCCAACTGGCATAGGCCACAATGTGTCGTTGAGCATTTGTTTAAATATTATGCTGAGCAAGAATTGTCCCAAGCCCCACCAGGTTCGTTTCTACTGTGATCTCAGTCTGTAACTTGGGGTCAGAATATGCCATCTCCATTGCATTTTCAATTGTATGCTTTATGCTTTTGAAGCTTTAATCACATTGAGAAGACCATTGGAATGAGACATTTTTCTTGGTCAATAACTGGCAATCCCTAAGAAGGATTGGGGTGTGGTGACATCTTGTGGGGGACAAGTAGCTGGCAATGCTTGTATTTTGTCAGGGTCAGGAGTCATTCCTCAATCAGAGAATATATGCCCAAGAATTTGAATTTGGTCTTGAAAAAACTCACACTTTGCTGTGTTCAAAGTGAGGCCTGCATCAGCATGTAACTGGCATACCTATATAAGAGCCTTATATTATTATTTTTGCTTTGCTACAAACACCAGTATATCATCACAGTCATTAAAAGCATACATTAAAGGTTGAATTGTTCAACGTATAACAACCTGAAATATTTCTGCAGCTGAGGGCACTCCAAAACCTGAAAAAAAACCATAAATTGAAAAAGTAGTGATGTACCTGCAGTTCTCTTCCAACTCGAGTTGATGGTAGCCCTTGTTCAGGTCACAAGGAGAGAAGACTTTGGCACAGTTCAGTTGCATGATCATGTCAGCTATGTGTAGACCAGGATGTCTTTTTCTCTCGATTGCTTTATTAACTTGGTGCATATCAACAGCGATTAGCACAGCACCTCCACGGTCCTATTCTGGCACCACCCTATGGGCGACACCCATGGCGAAGGAACTGTGGAGTGCTCAATGATATCATGGTTCAACAGCGTTTCGAGTTATTTCTCGACAGCTTCTTGCAAGTGGAAAGTGACTCTGTGGTGCCGTTGTGTGATAGGGCGAATGTCCTCATTAATGTGCAGTCACACCTTCATTGTCTTGATACTGCCTAGGCCGTGAAATAATGACAGAAACTCACTCACATCTTCTGATTGAGTATGAAGTTTATAATTGAGAGATATCAGTCGCATGTCAGCAGCAGGGGCAAAACTGAGTAGGCAGGTGCTGGATGAAGCTCCTTGAAGAACGTGAATTGGCTTTTTCACTGACACTGTTTATGTTTCATTGCCGCCATGAACGACCCTTGACTCTGCATTGGTTTGGAAACAGCCCGCGTGTATACCTTTGTGTTTGCTGGGCTGAGATATGGCACTACTCGACTGGCATGATGTTAATCGACGCATCACTGTCTATAAGGTTATGGGACTACAACTAACCTTTATTGTAATTTTGGGGCAATGTACAAATTAATTCTGGTGTTCCGTGAGGTGGTTCGCCTTTGTCTAGTGTCTTTCATTGCAGGTGGCCAAACCTACATGTGCCAATCGCCCCATGGTGGATGCTTTCATCGCACATCTGTCCTCTTCACTGGTGCATAACAGTGATGCCAACAAGCCTTTGTAGGATGAACTTGGCGACAATCAATTCTGTCTGGCTTCTACTTGTCACAACTGGTATTGTTTTTTGACTTTTTCGGCATGGCGCAAATGCTTCTGGAAAATTCTGGTGCCCATTTTCTCTTCTCCCTGTGACATAATCATATTCTCTTTCGCTTTACAACCATTATTAAGTAGTTCTCTTTTCTGCAGCCTTTGCACATTTGCTATAAAGTGGGACATTTGCTTCCATGTGGAAAAGAAAATAAACATTGGAAACAAAACCTTTTCTTCTTTGAAACCGTCAACTTTAATGTATCTACCTGGTGCGTGAGCTTGCTTTTCATGATCAATGCTGATTCATTTTTTGCTGACCCAGCTTCCATGTCAGCAGCTTGTCAGTCGGTTCTTTCTTTGGCCCTTGCCATCAGAACATTCTCTTAACTGAGTGTCTCTCTGAACAGTGTGACAGTTGCGCTCTATAAATGTGCCAAAAAAACAAAAAAAATACGTCTTCTGAAAGAGCATAAAAGACAGCTATCAGACTTAGAAACATAAATTCTTTATCATTAAACTCACAAAATTTGCAGCGTTTGATGAGCATATCAAGTCTTTCAACAAACCCGTCTATCGTTTCACCAGTTCGCTGTCTCTCTTGATTAAAAATGTGCCTTTCTTAGTCAATATCTGGCAATGGATTGAACTTCGCTTCCAAAGCTTCTTTGATTTGATGGAATGATGCTGTATCAGCTTGCAATATTTTCTTCAGCACTCCTTTTACTCTGTCACCAGCAAGGTTATTAGGTACTTAATGTTTTTTTTACTATCCTCTTCTTCTAGGGCATCTTGAAATCATCAAACGTCTCGATCCATGCAGCCCATCTGATGCCAGTATTCTGTTTTCTCACTGTGTCAAATGGTGGAGGTGGGTTTAAGAATGCAGCAACTCCATACCTTGCTTTCTTTTCCGCAGCCATTGAAAATGTCACTATTTGGAAGGAGTTTTCGGTACACTGGATGCCACTTGGTATTTTGCACACATCTACAGCTCACCGAGGCCGTATCATCATACCTAATTCGAGATTGTGTGGCACTTCCCTCACTCAAGCCGGTAAGTATGTTTGTGCTTTGGTACCTGGTTGTCACTGCCTTTAGAATTTTCGCATCGTAACAGATTGTGGCTGCCTTCAGCATTTTCACTTTGTATCTGTAGGAAAAATGGCCCCAATGAAGGGTCACCCCAAACTTTTTGTCATCCTCTTCCACTTTTTCTGACCTTGTTTTTGTTGGCTTTAGAACGCTGCACCCTTTACCACTGCTAACCAATACTAAAGTGTATGTGCCCTCTTCCTAAAACATGGTACCATTGGCTCATACCCAATTGGCATATTTAATTACTTATAAGTCCCTAGTAAAGTGCAATACATGCAGCGGCGTCGCTAGCCATTTGGCCGCAGGTGGCGGTCCCTGTGTTTGCCGCCCGCAGCGGCAACATCGAAGAGAGGGGTGCTGGTTAGATTCCTCTGTTTGACCCGCAGGTGGCCGCATTGAAGTGTAGGGGCCAAGAAGGCAGGCAAGAGTGGGGGAGGCCATGGCAGCTGCATCTAAGAGCGGGGATGGGGTGATGGGTAGATTCCTCTGTTTGACCCGCAGCGGCCGTATTGTAGTGCGGGGGGCCGAGACAGCAGGCAAGAGCAGGGCAGGCGGCTGCCCCCTGACCTCAAGCCGTCCGGGGCAGACCGCCCCCTCGTCCCCCTTTGCTATGCCACTAACTACATGTGTCAGGTCCTGTAAAATAAATGCTACTAGTGGGCCTGCAGCACTGCTGGTGTCACCGACCTAAATAGCCTTCTATCCATGTTTCAGAATTGTCATTGCAAGTTTAATGCCACTTCGACTTGGTATTCAAAACAGCTTGCCAAGCCGTAACCTCCCTTTTTATTAGACATATGTCAACCCTAACGTAGGCCCTAGGTAGCCCTAAGGTCAGGATGCTGTGTAACTAAAAGTGAGGACATGTACTTTTACGTTTTACATGTCCTCATAGTGAAAAACAGCTACATTAATTTTTCACTAGTGTGAGGCCTACTACTCTCATATGCTAACATTGGGAATTCCTAAAATACCTTTAGGCTGTAATTCCTGATTAGAAAGTCGTAGCTGCATAATGCTTTACATCTCTGGAGTGGAAATGATAATAATTCTATACTGGTAATTTTGGATTCACCATTACTGTTTTAGAAATGCCACTTCTAGAATCAGTCAGACCCTGTGCCTCATGGGAACAGTCCAGCCCGAACTGCCAAGCCATGGCTTCCCTGGACCGGAAACAAGCTTCCGAGGACCGGTTTCTGGCATTTCTGGCATTGTCACCCCGAGTGGGATGGGTATGCTCAGACGTGAGCCCCATGCTCTCCACACCACTGGAGTCAAGCTATCCTGCTGAGGAAGGCTGATAGGATGCGTGATTCAGTTCCAGGAAAGACATGACGTTGCAATTCAGGCTGGACTGTTCCCATGAGGCACAGGGTCAAGGCTGATTTGCATATGGCCATGTCTGAACTGGGGTGGTGTGGAGTGCAAAAAAACGATGGAGACTGAGACAGTGGGATAGATCCTCCTGTACCAAGTAGAACGAACTGCAGTTACATCCAAGGTCGCACAGATGTGTACCGTATTGCACTGGAAAACTAGGGAGTTTCCTGCTCCCAGAGAATGATCACTTTGATTTGTCCATTCAATGGAATTGATATGGATAAGACTGCTAGAATCTTCCTTCATATTTTATTCATTTGTTCCTTAGAAAAGTTTAGCAGGCCCTGTATTGACTTCGTTGAGAGAAGACCTCTTCTCAACTCTGCTGATTTTCCCTGCCTTAGTGTTGAGCTTCATGCTTGAACACTTCAACTTTTTCCCCTGAACCTTACACTTCATTCATCTGATGCAGACAGCACAAAGGTCAGGCACGGTGGATGTGAGGGGGTGTTAACGGAGAGACTCCGACGGAGTTACCCTACCCGAGGGATTCATGCAATCCGGTAAGCCGAACGACTCGCCCACTGTTCCTCCCCACCCGGTCTGGGCCACTTGACCGTGTTCTCGCTGGAGTCCCCTAGCAAATAATTTCTGGAGCAGGACACAGCCCTATGTCTGCAGAAGAGAACTACACCTGTAAGGTAAGGGTGGACTGATCACCCACCAAGTCTGTATGATTCTGTTATTGACTTTCGCAAAAGCCAAGCTGTTATTGACTTTTGCCAAAGCCAAGCAAGCGAGGTGAATTTAAAAAACACGCTGGTGTCTGTTCTGTATGATTCTGCTGTTATTGACTTTAGCAAAATCCAAGCAAGCGAGGTAAGTTTTAAAACCCGCTGGTGTCTTATCTGTTTTTTTAAGCATGCCAGGCAGTAGGAAGTTCAAGAAATGATGTTGTTGTATGTGTACACAGGACTCCCAGCTGGAGGTGGCTTGTCAGCTTCCTCCTGAAGGGACCCCTGGCCATACGATGTATGTTAAACATGGCCCTTCTGCCATAATGTTTTCCTCATTCTGGGTAAAGTATACGGAACTCGCCAACTTAGAGAAACAATTAATGAAAAAAAAACGCGCCCGTCTATGTTTGAATCTGTCCGATTTTGGAGGGAAGAGATAGAGCAAAGAGCTCAGGAAAGAAAACAGGAACGTATGTCAATGGCCGACCACGCCAGAGAAAATTTACAAAATCAAATGACAAAGTCAGTAGAAATAGCCGATAGGGAGAATGGGGCCCGGGTACAAAATTGTTATCCAGCTCGTGAGGAGAAAGGAAAGGGACATATGGAAGGGGCAGAAGAAGGTGATTCCTTGCTTGATACCATGCTAGAAAGCCCTCCTGCATATGCCCCAATGTACCCTGCCCTGATGCCTCACACCCCGCATGTCACCCCGCCACAGCCCACTCCTGCCCCCACTGCCCCTCTTACTGTTCTCCCTGTCACACCAACCCTCCCGACTTTTCCTATGACATAGACCACGCCCGCTAACCTTGTCCTTGCTGCAGGAATGACAAGTCTACATCCGCCCAACCCCTGCGTCTTTACCCCAACACGCCCTTTCCCTACTTCCCCGTGGTCTACAGTTAAGCAGGATTTATATAAATTGTTGAATTCCCCCCGTCTGGCCTCCTTGCGCTCTGCAGTCAGCTTTTCGTCCCTTCGAGAAAATGACCTACTGAGGCAACAGTGTGAATGTTGAATAAATAACGGGAATATTTACGCCTTTAAAGAAATATGGTCCTCCTTTTCCCAGTGGACGATTATGGAACAGAACACCTGGGCTGAATACATGTGTACCCTGGTCATGCAAAGATTTGAGAAGGCGCTTATGCAGATGCCCACCGGATTAATGGACCTTCGGTCACAAATAAAAAGAGGTGATGTTCAGGGAGAGGGGATGTTTGGCGCTATGTCTGCTTTAATGGCTTTTCCCAACACCCCTCTAGAAACAGCTATGCCAATGAGAGAGGCGGCCCCTGTCTTTGTTAACGCACTTACAGATGCCCAAAATAATGGTCCAGGGGCTGTTGAGGCACACTGGCGCCGACTTTGGGTTCATGTTCCTTGCAAAAGGTCGGTAGTAATGCAGTTAAAAGGACAATTATCAGATCCCCGGAAGAATCCGGTCAGAGTATATCTGCAGGTACTCTCATTCTTGAGGATATAGATTTACTTTTTGGTACAGTTGTCCCCACTGAGATTTGGGACAAAATTCGACATACTGACCATGAAGCGGCGTTGGGAGGTAAATGGGCTGACCTGGAGGCTATGGAAGAAGCAAGGGTAGGAGGGACGAAACCAGAAGCTGCCATCCTGACTTTGCCCGGTAAAATAATGACGTTTATGAAAACACTTTTACCGGAAACTGTCATTAACTGGGATAAAATAAAAGCCTGTTGGCAGCGAAAAGATGAGAATGTGGCCACCTTCTTTCCCCGTTTTGAGACAGAATACAAGAGACATAGTGGTTTGGATCCCCGCTCCCCAGGTTCTGGCCCAGTGTTTGTCGATAAGTTTGTCAGCAACTTGCTTCCTGAGATTTCCGCCAGGCTTAAGAAAGTTGAAAGTACGTGGTCTGCCCAAAATATGACTGGTATCTTGGCTATGGCACAATATCACGAGAATAGGGAGAATGAGGATAGAGACAAAGAAAGTAAGAAGGTTAGGGATCCTAAGACTAAGGCACTTTTGCAGCAGGCTTACCCTCCCCGAGATCCCGATGCCCACGGGAATTTCAGACCTCAACCCCAACCCCCTCCGAGGGCTCGCCAGTCTACCCCCTCCAGCCCCCAACGTATGGGAGCACTCCAAACAGATCAGTGTGCTTATTGTAAGTGGTACGGCCATTGGATAGATGAGAGTCCTGTGTTAGCTGAAAACATCAGAACAGGGGAGACTTGGCCTCAGGCTCCCAGGGAGGGGAGGCCGACTAGGGACCATGGCCCGCCCTATCCCCAGGATAAAGAACGCAGGCCCATTGATGACGCTCCCATCCAGCAGCGCCCAGCCAATAGGTTTGATGGGTACGAAGCAACACGCACTTATTACAATGATGATTATGATGAAGTGGATGAGACAGGTTCCTACCAAGCATAGGACAGCCAGGAAAGGGGTATTACCAGAGTGCAAATTCCAGAGGATTAAAGGGGCCCGTATGTTCAAATGTCAGTTGTGGGGAATGATCCGAATTTTCTTTTGGATACTGGGGCCACCAGGTCTTCTATTGCACGTCTGTCCGCCCTGGAGGCACCCCTTTCTGGCAATATGAATGTCTCCGTGGGTTTTGCAGGAACACCTGTGTCCAGCCCTGTCTCTGAACCCCTCCCTCTCGATATTGGCCCTGCAAATGTTGACGCTCCCTTGGTCCTTACTACAGGTTGCAGTGAAAACCTGTTAGGCATGGATTTACTGAAAGCTCTGTATGCGACCATATCATGTAGTGCCCAAGGTGTATCCCTAACCATTTCCCCTACCACTGCTTCCTATGGTCCCCTCCCACCAGAATTGCAGTCTTTACCTTCCTCCCTCTGGGCATCATCAGACACTGATGTAGGGTGTTTCAACATATCCCCTCATATGGTACGCATCCAGCCAGGTGCACTTCTACCCCGCCTCCAACAGTATCGACTGCCCGCGGAAGGAGAAATGGCTCTTAACAATAATATCTGAATTAATGGACAAGGGCATAGTGGAAGAAACACGTGGCAATATCTGTAACAGTCCCATTATTCCCGTTCTTAAAAAGACCAATGGAGATGCGATCTCCCCTAAAATATACAGATTTGTGATTGATCTTAGAGCCCTTAACAAAATAACAATCTTCCAATATCCTGTTGTCCCCGATATTACAGCCCTCTTACCGATGGTCCCTTCTAATGCAACGCACTTCTCTGTCATAGACCTGAAGAATGCTTTTTTAGCATTCCTATACATCCTGACAGCAGGCATTTTTTTTTATTTCTCCCTTGGTGGGCGGAGCTTTAGATTCTGCCGCGCCATTCAAGGTTTCACAGAGAGCCCCAGTATCTATAGTCAAGCCCTAAAAAATCAGCCCTACAAAATCAACTAGATTCCTTGGAACTCCCTGATAATTCCACACTATTACAATATGTAGATGACCTCCTCATTGCTGCAAATTCTGCCCCAACATGTAAAGAAGCTACTCTCTATTTGGTACGCCACCTTGCCCTCCAATATCACAAAGTCTCTTTGAAAAAGCTTCTGTTTTGTCAAGAGAAGGTGACCTATTTAGGTCATCTCCTCTCGAAGGAGGGAAGGCAGCTCACCGCTGATCGTGTAGCCATTATCAATGCTATGACGGCCCCACGAACACAAAAGCAGGTGCGAGCCTTCATAGGCCTAACCTCATACTGTAGACAGAGGATTTCCAAATTTTCGGCCAAAGGTCAAACCTCTTCTTGCCCTCACCACTAAAGACATATCAGACAGTTCCTTTCCTTGGACTAGAGCATGTGCAGGCCTTCCAAGATTTAAAAAAGGCTCTGTGTACGGCTCCAGTCCTCGGTACTCCTGATTGTAACAAACAATTTTTTCTTTTGTGTATGTGCTGTCTTGACCCAGATGTTCGGAGGTCACCATCGGCCACGTGCCTATTTTTCAGCCTCCTTAGATCCTGTTGCAAGGGCTCTCTCAGGATGCCTACGGGCGACTGCTGCGGCCGCCCTCATGGTCCGTCAGAGTGCGGGGATCGTCATGAACTCCCCCCTGACTCTGATGGTCCCCAATTCTGTAAATACCCACCTTTTTAACACCAAGACACAGTACCTCACTAGCGCACGACTCACAGGATATGACCTGACACTCTTTGCCAGCCACATTAACATCAAAAGATGCACTGTACTAAACCCCGCCACATTACTCCCACTGGATACTCAGGAAGCCCGCTTAGACCCACATGACTGCATAATCAGGACAGAGGTGGAGACGAATGGACTGGTTGACTTACAGGACACCCCGATAGCAGAACCAGAAGGTACACTGTATGTAGACGGATCATGTCTCAGAGGGCCAGATGGTAACACCTCAGCTCTCACGCTCTCACAACATTAGGGCGAGTAGTAGAAACAGCTCAGATTCCGCAGTGCTCTGCTCAAGCAGCAGAAATAGTGGCCCTCACTAGAGCTTATGAGTTAAGCAAAGGGACGACAGTAAATATTTATACTGACAGCCAATATTCCTTCGGGGTGGCCCACAACTGCGGGAGGTTGTGGAAAGAAAGGAATTTCCTTACTTCCCATGGGATCAAAATTCAACATTGTCCCCTAATTCACAGACTGTTAGACTCCCTGACACTCCCCAAAAAGGTGAACAGCTAGATACCTGTTGCACACAACAATAAGAAAAGTCACTGGGTGTGTCACGGTGGACACATTAGAGTTCAAGAACCGCTATCAAGGAAAACACACGTGTCTGTACAAAGAACATTAAATTAAGACATTTCCAGTAGTTATGATGGCCCATGGTCCTGCTCACATCAGTGCAAAAGGGATATGTAAACTTGTGGAACCTACATGGTACAACTCTAAGATCCCAGCATATGCAGACAAACTGGTTAAAACATGCATGATTTGCCTAATGTATAACCCAGGAAAAGGCACAGTTGCTCCTAAGGGAGGATTCTCCCCTTCTACCTTCCCTTTTGAAGTCCTCCAAATGGATTACATCCAGATGGACCGATGTAACAATTTGAAATATGTCCTAGTGGTGGTCTTTACCTTCAGCCGATGGGTGGAGGCCTACCCCATCAAAGACTGCACCGCTATCACTACTGTCAAAGTACAAGTAAAAGAGCACCTCCCACGAAATGGCCAAAATAGTAGCCGAGACAGGTGTCACTTGGGTTGATGCTCTGCCCTTAGCCCTACTATCCACAAGAACAACGGCCCACACCAGAATAGGCCTGTCTCCCCATGAAATTGTGTTCGGGAGGCCTGCCAATGTATGGAGTGTCCCGCGGCCTAAGAAACTGTCTGACGTTGAATACCCTGTATTAACTGATTACCTGTACAGTCTGACTAATACCTTTTGTACTCTTTATCACCAGGTGCATGAGGCCATACCTGACAAAAGCGAGGGCCCAGGACACGTCATCCACCCTGGAGATTGAGTCTTGGTGAAAAAATTTCAACGGACTAAGAGCCTCGAGCCCCGCTGGACACAACCCCGACAGGTGTTACTGGCCACCCACACCGCCGTGAAAATAGAAGGCCGGAAGAATTGGGTGGATTCATCACACTACAGGTGTGTGCCTCAGCCCCTCCCCTATGATCAGTGGGGTGAGGGAAGGTCTAGGAGACTCAGAAACAGAAACAGTCCTGACGTTTGTCCCGTTCAGCAATGCCAGACTGCATACTACATCTACGAAAGCAGAGAGTGACAGCATGCTGAAAGGAAGGGTGGAACCCTCCCTTAACTCTGCTCAACACCAAGAAAAATTGTTTCCCGACCATACTGTCCCTACTTCCGACCGATACAACTTGCGCCCCCGAGGGAAGGCTTGCCCTTGACTTCGCCAAGTACCTGTAGGCTGTAAGGCTATATAAAACTTTCTTTAAATAAATAAATAAGGCTGTGATCTTCCCCGGCTGAGAGTAGTGCTGGTGTGTCAGACTAAGGTAAGCCATAAGGGCCTTTGGCATCTGCGCCCAATGAAGCAACCACCAATCACAGACAGCCACTAGAGATCCCTGGCTTAGCACAATGGCCGCCGTCCAAAACGCCCGAATCCAGAAACAAGATGTCAGCCTCCGACATAGTATATGCTTCATGGTCACCGTGGTGACACTGTTTGTCTCCCTCATCCTGTCTATCCTTGGTTGGCTGTTACTAATCTACCATCCTGTTACCTCACCAACTCCTACCCTGACTCCTGCAGAATACCAGTATTACACGTTACCAGCCCACGAATTACCCCGCCGTGCAGAATTCTTCAACACACCTTCATCCAAATGTTGCATCATCACCAGCTGATTATGAACACTTCCAACTGCTGGGTGTGTGGACTGATGCCGCATTCCATGATACACCCTGTCCCATTCTTTCCCTACCCCTTTTTTCATCTTGTGATTAGAGGAAATGTGCATCCTCTGGCTTCACTGAGTGCTTGTTGCACTGCTGGTTGGTACTGCTACTCTTGTTGCTGGAAACATTGCTAGAGGCCCATGTGCTATCTTGTAACAACTCTTGCATTTTACCTGATAGCAAGAAATGACTCTGTGGCCTCTGTAGTAACAGGGAGAAAATGTTCCCATAAACCATTGGAGGGTCCACAAAAATGTGTATAATCATCTGAAAAGTGCCTGAGCATCTGGTCACCATTCTAACTGCACTGGGGACTGCATGTGTACGACAACACCAACCTTTACTCCCCAAAGGGGACTTACTACTAGGGTTGGGCGGTAAACTCCGCTCCGCTGGCAGAGTTTTGTCCTCTCATGCTCGGAACACAGAGTTCGACAAAAAACGCCCACCAATGACATTTTCAAAAGATATAAAAAGTGTTATAAGGTTGAAAAGTTGTGAATCCCCCCACTTTCAGGACCCAACATAATGAAAATATGATGAAGTAAATATAAATTTGAACTAACACTAGTGTACAGCAGTCGGGTTAGGCAGTGACATGTACACACTACATACATTTCCTCTTCGAGTCGTGACCCATTTTATTCCCTTGCCCTACAACAAGTGTCATAGGGGCCATCATTGGTGAGCTACTTAAACCAGGGCTAAACATTTGTGCTGGCCTCTGGCCACGCATTGCCTTAGCCCAAGGCAAGGGCGCCATCTAACTCTGGAGCTCTGTCGAGCCGCCCTGTGTAAATCCTTCTTGCTGGGGTGTGTTTGTACTTCCTTCAGCACTGTACCTTGTCACAGGCTGTTTCTCGGACTAACTTTTCTGTATTTTTGTTTTTGCTATTTTTTTTATTTGCAGTTAGGTGATGAACTTTACTTTCTTCCTCCGGTAGAGGTCAGGGTAGAGACCGAAAATTATATTGTTAAGTAAAGCAGTATTTTTTCTCGATCTAATAGACTTATTGCCTCTAACTGCCATGCTCTACCAGCAAGAAATTACCAATTCACGTGGCCCATAATTGTCAAATATCTGTTGTTATTGCTTACATATACAGCCCATAATACTAAATTATTTTCATCAATACGCAATTGGGGGACTAGTTTGTGCTACTTACATGCCGGTACATGTGTAATGTTATCCGTACTGAATATTTATTGATACTTGTAATTTCAACCCATATGTTGTTCTGATTCATTCCCTGAAGCCAAGCTGCCGTAGTGATTTTTAGTACGATCTCTCTGCTCAAAGAGCCTCACAACAGTTATGGCCCTTATTAATGTATAGTCTTTAGTACTCTTCTTTGTACGTCCCTAATTCTGCAATGCACATCGTTATAAATACTTAATTGATATTGACTGTTTCTGTGGAGCCTAAGATTCTCAGCACTTAATTTACAGATGCACTGTATCATCTTACCCATTATTCTGACATTGTGGTTTCCGGGTTTTGCCGCTTTCAGTGAAAGCGATGCAGCATGCTCATTTGGCAACAACTGGGAGGACTGTTTTTATCATTTTTAGGTTTGGTACAAGTTCATGGGTCACAAAAACACCTCATAACAGTAGGAGTTTCCACAGGCATTAGAAGGTATTTGTGCTATGAAATTAATTCCATTTCAAACTGTAGATATTTGGTGGGTAGATTTTTGAAATGACAGGAACTGGAAGGTTAAGGGATCATTATGGAATGGCTCAGGGAGGGTTACAAGAGAACGTATGTCTAAACATTGATGAAAAGAGCACTGGGAATTCGAAATACCAACCAGTCATTGCATTTAAACATATTCCTGCATTTTGAGAACAGGCGGTGTTCTAAATGATTTTCGGGAGTTAAAACAAAAAGACAGAAAATGGTGAGGCTGCCAATAGGGCGTTGAGGGCCAGTCGACCGAAGACGTATTGAGAGGATCAGGCATGGTCTAGATGACTGGGTTACATATGGTAAAGAATGTAGCCCAAGAGTATATAGTAAGCCATTTTAGGCTGCCACCCATTTTGTATTGGTTGTACAGAATGGCAGCCTTTGGTGTTTAGGTCAAGTTTGTTCAAGTTTGTCAGGCAAGCTTGTGCGTAAATAGAGTGTAGGTAGGCATTGGTAGGTAATTTTATTTAATTCCCGACATGCAGGACGACTGTGTGACTAAAGCACTCGGTCTGCTTTGGGAGGCCAGGCACTTGGATCTGTTGGCGGTTGAGAGCCCGGCCGCACAGTCGGCATGGCTGGTGCACATTGCCTCCAAGGGCGTAGCGGCTGCCGTCTTGGCATTATCGCTGTTGAGAGGCCCAACAGTAGTGCAGGAGAGCGTTTAGGGCTGCACGCGAACACACGCTGTGGCCCCGACCTTGAGAGGAGTGGGGGAGGCGGGATGAGTGTTGGGCTGCGGGCGAAAAGTGGCAAAAATTACGAGTTTTCAGGGGAGGGGGTAGCATAGCCTCTGTGTTACTTGAGAAGCAGGCCCCACAAGGCTGGGGTCATAAATAGACACGCAGCTGTAAACAAACAGGTGGGGGGAGGGGCCTGTTCTAGGCAATTCAGAGAAGGTGTCAGACACGTCCTAGGGTGGGGGATGGGTAACGCAGGCTGGGGGCATTAACATGCCTCTGGCTCAAGAAAGTGGAGGGATGCACGATGAGGAACTCTTTTAAAAAAAAACATTTTTTTAATTGTTTTATGGCATACAAACAATTACATTCGGTTTCAACATATAATTATAGTCACAGCGGCAGGGTACAAAAGCAAAGTACCACTGAAGAATATCTCTCACATCCGAGAAAGCATGTGCAGCAGAAGAAGGTACACTCTGTAATAGTTAATCAAGCATGAGTCGTCACATTAATAAACAGAACTTGTAGAGGAATGAGGCCTGCCAGTGACATCCAGCAACTCACCCTGAACCTAATAACACAAACCACAACCTCTTAGTCCTTCCCACTTATCCCGCCCCCTCCCGTGAGGAACTCTTCCTCAAGGTGATGATGAGGGAAGAAAGCTCCTTTGGCTCCACGGAACGAGCTGGGGGTCGGGGTGGGTGGTTTGGCTCATTCTCTTTCAAGGACAGACGGTGTGATAAGACTACCTTGTGAGGGGGCCCGTACGTAAGTGGCGCTTTGGAGGGGTGGGGCTGGGACACACAGGCCTCAGGAGACGGGCTTGGCAGCCTTCACATTTGGGTGCTAAGGGGGTTAGATGGGTGGGCCATAAAGAGGATTCTTGGGTGTCATCAGTTGCGGGGCCCGACATACAAGTAGAGCCATGATATACCAGGCTTCAGCACTGGTAGCAGCATTTCTGGAGGGACTAATGATGAGGAGGCAGAAATAGGGCTGGGGCTCATTTTGCAAAACCCTCATAAGGTATATGCCAGGCTGGGACAGAAAGGTCAGCAAGATGGAAGGGGTATCAGGCAAGTACTCCATTTTGGGGAAGACAGGGATTTGGACCAGCAGCAAAATATTATAGAGCGCTGCACACTGGACCTATCTTCTTTGTTACAGGGATATAGATTGTGCTAAGTAGCGGACCTTTGAGAGCACTGTCTGGCTCATCTGCCCAAGGGGGATGAGAAGGCATGGCCCAGAATGGTCAGCTAGATGGCGTCATGAGGCTCTGCCTTACCTGGAGCGAAAAGGGCTCGGGTGGCCTCGCTAGAGCGATCACTAAAGCGGAGCAAGACTGGGTCTAGCACTGTCAGGGTTTTCCCTACCACATCATCATGTGAAATTATCCGCAGGGGTGAAAGCAGATCTGCAGATGTAGTGAGGCATTTTAGATTCCATCCATGGCATTCTGATTGCAGCACCTCAGGTTTTTAGCTGGGATGTTCAGATTTTCTCTGATGCCTCAGGTGGCACAGGATTCAGTTTGTACTGGCAGGGTGGCTGGTGCGGCGTGAATGTTGGCAACAGGGAGGAAGGAGCATGCATTTTTGGATTTTTTCCACTAGTGGTAGCTGGCACACTGTGGGGATCTTTGCTGTGCAACAAAAAAGTACTCTTCCAGATAGATAATATGGCTGTGGTTCATATAGTTAACACGCGGTAGGCAAGAGAGACACAGGTCCTCAAGTTGCTAGGGGTTTGTAGCAGAAGAGGTTCCATGGGCTGGCCTCGGAGGTGGACAGAGACAGAACTCGGATGCCGCTAGAGTTATGAACAGTGAGAGCCAAAAGATGTGTCGCCTGGTATTCGGGTCCTTGGCGGCATCTACACGCAAGGAATATACCAGGTTTGGGGTGAGTTTCTAAACTCGGGAGGCCGTTGCCGCTCAGCAGAGTGGGATAGAGTTAAGGATGTGGTGCAAATCATCTTACGGCTGACAGAGATGGGTCTGTCAACAGTGAATATAGCAAGGAAGTTGGCAGGCATTGCCTTCATGGGGAAGTTCTTGTGGGATTATGCTCCATCAACGGGAGAGTTTGTCAGGCGAATGTTAGAAAGTTGGGCTAGGAAGTTGTTCTTTCCTCCACACTGATGATGTGGTTTTTTTTTGGGGCGTTTAAAGGGTCGGAACTTTTAGGAGGCTAGGGTACACTAGGGTTGGCAGAGGAGGCTGTTAATTTCCAGCAGGGTGGCCTTGAAATACGATTGCTATGGTCAAAGACAGAACAAAGGTCGAAGGGAAAGTCTGTCATGTTGCAGTATCAGGAAGAAGGGGTTTACCCGTGACATGAGGCAAGAAGCTCAGTGCACAAGTGGGTACATTGAAAGTGTTGGTGAGGGGACCAGGTAACTTCTATTCAATTGTTAGCAGTCCAGAGAAAGACATTCACAAAGCTGGGGTTGGTGGCTACCGAATTTGGCATGCATTTTTTTAGGTTTGGTGCAGCAACGGAGGCAGGTGGTCTAGGGAGCAGATAATGGGGCTGGGTAGGTGGTCATCGGACTGTTTTCAGAGATATCTTAGGACTAGCAAAGGTGAAGGGGTGATTGCTAGCAGGATAAAATGCTCACACTGTTTTCTTTTTCAGGTTCAGTACCAGGCCCGTTGGCTGTTGGCTGTTGGCTTGTCGGTGTGGATTTTTGACATTTTGTTCATAAAATGGGCAGCAGGGAGGAGTGCATGGGGTAGGAATTTGGGTTTTCAACACAGCTCTTAATGGTTGACTGGTTTGGTAAGGGCGGCATGAAGTAGGAGGAGTTGTTACCCATGCTTAATGCGATCATGCAGACTAACACTTGCCCAGATGTTTTGATGATAAGGGGAGAATGATATGGTAGTGGAGAAAGGTCTGTCACTTTTACGGTCCATGAAACAGGATCTCAGGGACATACAATTGAAACGGTCAGGTTCTTTTGTAGCATGGACAAAGTTTATGCCTAGGAGGTGTTGGAGAGGTGCGGCCAAGCCATCAGACAAAGATAGATCAAGGAGGAAGGTGAACTGAGAGATGCAACTTTTTTGTAGGGACGAAGGCATAGGCAGATTACAGCACATATATTTGCATTATGAGGAGGTTGAGTTTTTCAGAGATGACGGGGTGCATCTGTCAGAATATGAGATGAGATTATATTTGTTGGAATTGAGGGAGTTTAGGGTCAGGACCTTAAAGATACAGGAGTGATCTGACACGGTTTGGTGGGGGGGATGGGTGAGAAAAAGTTGTGTGGTGTCTTTTTCTGGTGGCGGTTGGCCCTCTAGTTTGAAGGCCTTCACTTAAGGGTACTTTGCTTAATATAAGATAAGCAGGCAGAAAGGGAGAGGCCCAACAAGCTCATTCCAGAAGCTCTGGAGTTATAATGTTATGTCATAGGAATAACAAGTTGAGCGTAGGTTAATTAGTTCACTGCTAGGCAGAAGGGTTAGTTTAAAAAAATCCAAACAGATAAGTTCATTGGTTTTCATGTTAAAGCTTAAGCCATATGTATACGGGGGCAGGATTGTGGGGGGAAGAAAGATAGATGACTGAATGCATAATGAGGTTTTAGTGCTGTAAGGCTTTAGCCGAGGAGTTTTATGTGATAGCCACTTGTTTAAAAAAAGAGGGCTTTTCCACACTATATGGTGAGTCAGTAATCTGTAAAGTTCCCCATTTCCTCCAATATCACTTTGGAGGACAGGTGACTGAACGGCGGTCTATCCCCCAGGGTTATTATGAGAATTAGGCACAGTCTAGATGATTGGGATTGATTGTGCTACATTCGGCAAAGGATGTAGCCCAATAGTATATAGTTAGCCATTTTGGGCTGAAACCCAAAAGTTTGTATTAGATGTACACAGTGGCAGGTCTTGGTAGTTAGGTTGAGTTTGTCCTACCCGCTCACCCTGTTTATATTCCTTTGGCGAAAGGACAGGTTAAATTTTGATAGTTACAATGCTGACAAGCTAGTTGTTTCAGATGTGTTGGGGAAGGTATTAATTTGCTTGTCCCTTGAGACAGGTGTGAGAATGAGGCGGTTGGCCCACACGGTTACAGGCCTTCACTTAAGAATATTTTGGTTACTATAGGATAAGCAGGCAAAAAGGGAGGTCTCAACAAACCCATATTGGAAGTGCTGGAGTTAAAAAGTTACATATAGGAATAACAAGTTGAGCAACTGTTAGTTAGTTCACTGCTAGGCAGAAGGGGTAGTTTAAAGTAAGGCAATCAGATTAGTACATTGGTTATCATGTTAAAGTTTGTAATCTATGTATATGTTTGTGGGATAAGGGGAGGGGGAATGACGGGAGAGGACTGGTCCTATATTTCAGAAGACTACCAGAAAATGGGGGAAATATGGAAAATATCTTCATCAGGTTTTTTTTATGAATGCCACTATTACATACATACTCAGATCTGCCAAGAAAGAGGTCACAGAATTTTTTTTTCATGAACCCTAAGCATTAGTCCATAATGTCACTAACATGAGAGGCATGATAGCAGTTACACAAACTTTCTTCAGCAGGAGAGTCTTGGTGCCAGTGCTAATGTCAGCGTCCTATGGAATTTACTAGACTCTATTATAAGTTATTGTCTACATCAATTATTAACTGGAGCTCTATATGATGAGTCAAAGATGTATGCCTTGAATAAAATAACCGTTGCTATATGCTTTATGACCTATGCTTTTGAAGTAACATTTACAGGTGAACCATTGTGCCTACTGTTAAAAAGTTTTTAACGAAAAGGGGGTTGTGCGTGTCCACATTTGGTCCCCACACAACTCTCTTAAAAAAAATTGTTATCAGAGATGTTGATAGAGACCTCCAAATACCACTTTTTGCATTAAAGATGAACACCAGTATTTGACCAACGTATAATTAGGCCAACAGATGATCCCCAGAATACCTGAATCAATACGCCCCTTCCTGAATCTCCAACCTGTTACAGGACATCACAAATGTGGGAATTGCCAAGCGTGCAACTTGACCCTGGAGGGGACATAGTTTATCAATGGATCCGAAAGATAGAAGCACAAGGAATTTTCTACATGCAAGATCAGAAATGTGGTCTACGCGATTATATGCCCCTGTAAGCTGATCTATATCAGCAAAACATTGCAAGATATCAGACAGCAGATTTCCCAGTACCGCTCAAGGATATAGAATAAAGTACATAACGCACCTCTTGTTGCGCATTTCCAAGATCTACATCATACAGAAAAAGACTTCAGATGGACCGTCCTCAGTGTAATCAAACCCAATCACTGAGGCGGCGATCCAGAAAGAACATTACTTCAAAGGGAAGTGTATCTCATTATGAAATTTAACACCGCCTCTACTGGACTGAATGAATTGTCCGAAATAAATAGATTGTAAACCCTTATGTGTACTCTCCTGTTCCAAACGTATAGTGCACACACGGCATGCCATTCATTTCCAATATTTAAACTAAAAGTTCCAGCATGCATTGCGCCCCTGTTATCAGAAGAATCTATTAGTTAGGCCTGATGCGGACCGTTGGACGCTTCTGCATTTCAGAGATACCGGAGTAGTGAATGGTACGACGAACGCTGCCTTCATCAAAGCAGCCAAAACCAGGCACGTTTATGACTTATGGCTGCATGTTACAGAGACAGCTGCAGTCATATGGCAAGTACGCACTAATTCCCACTTTTAATTTTAATAGGAATTGTTCTGCACGAGCATTTGTCTACACATTTCAAGCGGACCCCGGTGTCCAGACTACACATGTGAGTCTTACTACCACAGCACGTTTTAACACCTTCCATGCTCAGGACGGCTACCAGCCGTCATGAGCCACAGTAGACGTCTGCTCATGACGGCCGGGAGCCGCCCGAACGTTGCCGCTCCACCAAAACGCGATTAATTCCGTGCCGGGCGGGAGAATTAATCAGTGGGCGGAGTTCAGACGGCTCCCGGCCGTCATGAGCACACGCCCACCGTGATTTATGACAGCCAGGAGCCGTACTGAGGACCCGAGCGTCTCGCCCAGCGCCCCCACAAATCCCCCCCCCCCCCCCTCGCACCGCGGCAGAATTTGCCACGCGGCGAAGGGGTTAAAAGAGTTGTTGATACAAGTGGCCCACACAATATGTTCAAAATCGTTTGTTCATTACAGGTCGCCTTAAAAAGCGCAAGAGTGTTACAGCATCCCTCCACCAGGAAAGTGCATAAAACAAACAAAACTAGTGAGTGATTGCTTTAATTAATTTTTTTCATTTGATACCGAATTCCTCGCTAAATGCACATTGTTTCTACAGCGTAGATAAGACGCCATTTGTTTTATCACACAGGTCGGACTCAACCCCCAATTTCATCACCCCCGCAAGGGGAGAAACATGTTACAATAATACATGAGTGATTATTATAAAAGGCCAGGTTTCAAATGTTAGTTCGCCCAATAGCTACGCTAATATCAATCTTTTAATGTGCAGGTCTCGTTATCCACATAAACTGTGCACGCCCGCTGATGTCCTAACCATCTTCACTTGAGGCAAGTCCAAGCATGAGAATGTAAGTTTAATTGCACATATGGTAGTGCAAACCCGCGCAATTCTTTGACGTTGTGTCAACAATCAGATATTAGTCACGTGTGCCGTTTCAATGCAGTCCATTTCAATAAGAAGCTGTCTACCTCACAGCTTTACAAAATACATTATTTTGTTTTTTACTATTACAGAATTTTCAAAAAATAAAGCGAGCTTTTGTGCCACTATTGAGCTACCACAGCAGTGCCCCCTTACAACCTTGAATGCTAAGGACACATTCTTTACTGTTATAATGATAAGTAGGGTTACTTCGTAATTGGGACATTTAATTGATACATCTTTCCGTTATTTTTGTATATATGTTACAGTGCTTGACCTAGTCCAGGTCCTGAGGAGAACCCTTTAAGAAAATACAGGTTCAGAAACGTGTCGACCGGAGCCAGTTACTCATAATCCCTATTTGACCTATCGAGTAACACAATGTGCAAACAGGGCAATTTGTCTAGCACATTTAGAATACACATCACTAGCGGTTAGTGGCAGGTTGCAGTTATGAGAATTCGCAAATAATGAGTGCCGCCATCTTGTGTTGTTTAATTGAAGGACTGGTCATTTCATCTTGTTTACTATTTCATGTGCTGTGTATTGTCTCCTTAACAGTCTAAAGTCAATTGCGTTGTTGTGATTTTTGTTCAGTTCATTGTTTGTAATCAACTGTTTTTTTTGTTTGACATGATTTAAATGTTTAAAGTGTATGACGAAAATGTTATCACTAATGCGGGTGTAATAAAAAAACACTTTAGTAGTTAGAAGTGGTTGTTGTAAAAGTCTATTCATATTTTAACCACACACCCAGAGACACTTTGTCGTTTTGAAACTAATACTGTTAGAAAGTGGCTGGGCATCGACTGTATATAAAGGCAACTGTTTTGTAGCTTAAACTGGGGTCCTGCAAGTTTTTGCCAGAAAGTCCCAATCTATGAAAGTGCAAAAATAAGATATCTTGCAGGGGTTTTCGCCTGAGTGATAAACATTTCCTTATCTTTGTGTCCTAAAACCATGACCTTCCCTTTTCCTGATGTTATTCGTAAGTCCCAATCTTGGAACAGTTAGAGAAAATATTTCAATCAATGTTGTTCAGCCAAATTCAAGCCAAGCGAGAAGGATATCCTTATTTTGGCATTTGTTTCTGGTGCACTTCACAATGTTATTACTTAAGCTGTCGGTGCAGAAAATAAAGAGATTTTACACTATTGTTCAGCCATAAGGAAATCACCAGTCTCCTCACCTCAGATAGAAAACCATACTTTTTGAATTATTGGCATGAAGAATTATTTTACTCCATACCAGTGTAAGGACTATGAGGAGGAAGCACACTTGTGCAACAAGCAATCTATATAAAAATGTATTTGAATTTTAGATTCTGAAAAAATAGCAGTGCTCAAACCCTCAAATTTTACATCAGAATAGATTTCAGCCTCTGTTAAAGTGTGTTGTGTGTTGGTCAAAGCAGGCAATGCAAACAGTGCTCAGCACACAAGAGAGGAAGGGATATGAATATAATGTGTGTGATCCGGGTATTGTTTCTAGTGGTCACTTACATTACGTCTCTACAGATTTGTTCATGGTCTTAATTGATAAACTCATATTAACAGGAGCCTTGCTGTCTGCACACAGGTTCACCCCGCAGTGAGTTATTTAAAGATGTGTTCCTGTTGTCCATTTGAGATTTAACGGATCATGCTTGAATCAATACATACAGAATTAAGGCGACTGTAAATTGCCATTAGACAGTACTCTACTTTTCTGAAAAAGAAAGGAGCAATGCATCTTCTGTTTATGAAGCATGATTAATATATTTTCAGGACACGGTGCATCTTTCGAGAACTATGTGTACACTGTATTGGTAATTGACTACTTGATGGACAAAAGTGCATATAAAATTACCAGTCAGGGGTGGTGGACTGGGCGTTGATCAATGCGACAAAAGAAATATGATTATTGGGAGCAACTTCTGCACAGATATGGACTTACTGTATATTGTTGTTCCCTCTTCATGCCACCAGTGATCATACTGTCTATAGGAGGTGCAAAGGAATACTGTTTTTTGAGGTTGCATTACAGTTTTTAGTACCACTTCACACAGTTTCATCTGCACAAGCATAAGTGTTACAGTCCTGGAATGTCAGGAGTAAGTCAAGTCATGTTAAAGAAAAATCTGTGTTTAATATTTACCCTGCTGCTGTATAGGGGTCATGGCCATACTGTTTCAATGTAACTGGAGTAACGTGGCAAACACCAATGATATCTCCACAAATGCACCACTCTCAGGAAATGCAAAGGAAGCGGCTTGTACGTCTGAACACAGGAGCCAAAGTATGGAAGAAGGGAAATAAAGGGTCTTTTTCAAATTTATGTTGTTAAGAATACTAATGTGGAGAATTAGTGCTCTTAGTCGGCACAACACAAGTTACTCTCCAAAAAACAACATAATTAAAAACTGAATGTAATTAAAAATCCTGATTTTTCATTTTGTTAACTTGTGTGGCGCCATGGATTCTGAAAATATACTAGGAAGGAACAACAAGGAAATACAAATACATGGCTTTGTAAACACAGCTTTGAGACTGGACATTTAGAAGGGTACATAAAGGAAGGATGTAAACAATTAAATTGTCGATGGAAACACTGGTAAGCTGTGGCAAGGAAGTAAACAAAATATTCAGGCAGAGTTATGGCACAAGGTTGTAAAGGCATCAACGGAACACACCTCTGGTTTGCCTCGCTCTCCGCTTATTCCTACTTCACTGGTGGATATACTGAGGTTATTGTAATGTACTTCTTACAACACAGTTTTTAGAGGGCGCTGTTTGAGCCAAGATGGCAGCTGAGTGAGACCTCAGCAGCTCACCTCCACACTGCTCCGACCCTCAACGAATTGCCGGCTGAAAATGCGCCCTGGTCCTTTGTGCTGGTACCGCTGGCGTGAGACAGAGCAGGTGGTGATCGAAAAAACGAGGAGTCTGCGGGACAGATCATCGAGGTTACAGCCCTCGTTGGGAAGCACTAGCTTACCGCAATCTCTGGCTGGAGTGTAGCTGACGAGACCCTACCGGCGTTGCTCAGCAACCGAGACACCAGAGACGTGGAAGCGTGCACGAGGAGGAGCACGAAGCAAAATGCGCTCCACAACACCGGCTCCTTCCTCGGCTACACGGCCCGAGACAAAGATGAAGCCCAACATGAAGGCTGATGCGGAGCAGAGCAAATCTTGTCCAATCATGGGTAAGAGGAACAAAAACGTTACCAGCAAAATTGTTAAACTCCCCGCAGCAAACTGCTCGTCTGCAGCAACAGGGGATAAAAAACAGACTGTGATCACAAGCCTGTTTCTTAAAAAAAACAATGAGGATCTGAATATTGGAGATATTCCAAGGAGGGATAATCAGCCTATGAATAATGAGCTAGGGCAGAGGGCGACCCCTGAGAAAACGCCTGAAACAAATGATGCACGAATGCCATGGGGGTCAAGTAATGGGACTACCATTCTGAATATGGATGATTTAGCAGCAAATATACCACAAATAGGCCAGAGAGGCAAAGACAATGGGTTACAGTCTATTACTCCAATAATGACATAATGAATGCAGATCCAAAAGGTGCGAAAGAGAAAGAGTTAAATGCACCCAGAGCAAGCCAAGAAGCTATGCAGACCCTACTCACGCTGGCAGAAGGTGTACATGATGGCCTTGCGGATAACACGGAGCTAGGCTACATGTCCCCTGATCCCACAGAGAATTTTTTCTTGTTAAATGAAGAGTCTGGTGACTCTGAAGTTATAAACTCACACAGTGGCAGCAGTGATGATGGGTGTGCAGACACATGCTGATGCATGCTGAAGCAACGGCAGCCAACAGTGGGGTAAGAAGACACAAAGGAAATCCAAAAAGCTTTCAGATGGGAGAAAGAGAGATCGCAAGATTGATACAGAGGAAGAGCCTGAACTCGGGTGGGACTATTCGGACAAGCAGCCGCTTCCCCTACTGGGTGCACATGAAACAATGAGTGCAGACAAGAAATCCCAAGAGGGAATGGGTGCCTATGGGGATCCCGTGCAGATGCCCAAACCCACCCTAGGGATGATCTTACAATCGCTCAGTGCATTCCAAAGTGAGGTCAAGTCACAAAATCGGCTTGCTCGAGTAGCCGCAAAAAAGCTACAAGGCTCAGTGCGCAAAATTGAGAAGATGTGCACGGAAATATCAGAAAGAATGAGCATGGTGGAGAATCGGACGGAAGCATTGGAAACTACAGTGGACGCCTTGAAAACCAAGTTGACCTCGCAAGAAAGCTCGGTGAATGATATCATGTGGAAACTCGCAGAGGCAGAAAATCACCAACGCCGGAATAATCTACGGATTCTTGGGATCCCTAAGAATAGCGAAGGAAACAATATACGTACATTCACCATAAACCGTTTCCCGAAGCAGTGCAATGGGATTGGGACAAAGAAGTCAAATGTGTGCACAGATTCCCGTTCTCAATGCCCAAGCACACTCTCAATGATCAAGCGTTACCCAGAGTCATTTCAGTATTTCTTGGCAACTTCCTATTGCGAAAGGCAGTATACGACCTTGCCAGGCCAAATAAGAGACGTAATTGGCAAAGCTTTTTATTTTTTGCTAAACCGTATTTTGCACATGCCACAGTGGAGAGACGATGGAGACTCCGACAGTTGATTACACACTTTCAGAAAGCTAGGGCTGTCACCTTTCTTCAGAACCCTGCCAAACTGAAAGTGGTCTCACAAGGTCGAACCCTGTTTTTTACCTCAGAGATAGAAGCAGAACAGGCCCTGAAGGAAATTATCGCAGGGAAAACTGGGGCCTCTGGGAGTAACCGATAGACGTTTTTTTTTATATGATGGACTATTGAGGTAGCATTTAGATACCTCTGTATGGTTTAACTGTGAGAACCTCGTGTTTCTTTTTGTTTTTGTTGTTTTTCACTCCAGTAGGGAAGAGGGAAAGTCGGGTAATTAACCAGGGCAATACGTGTGTTTTTTTTTTTTTTTTTCATGGTCATGAGGGAAGGGGGGTGTGGAGAGTGGGTGAGGTTGGTTAGACGCTTTCACACAGGCTCAGGATTGAGCCTGGCGGCTTTGATAATGGTGGTGGGTGGGGGGGAAGGAGGGAGGGCAAGACCAAGGAGTTTTTCAAACACAAGGTAAATTCAAAAGGTGCAAGGTGGGGGAATCGATTCGGAAAGACAAGCGTAAAAGAAGTACAATTAAGGTTTAAATCAAAAAATACTATTACAGTAAAGGATCAATGGGCTAAACAAACATTTATATGGCTAGGCTAAAAATTGTCTTGATTTATTTAGGTGGCCTTAATGATGTAAGGAAAAGACAAAGTAGCGGCAGGATTACAGATGATGGTGGCCAACATTATATGTCTACAAGAGACTCACATAGAGGGCTCGCAACTTTATCTGTTTAAAACACTTGGGTATCGGCTCATCACAGGTTTGACACAGGGGGTGCGAACTAGAGGAGTGGCCATCTTGGCAAAAGGGGGGGCAACAATTCACACGGTCACTAGCTGATAAATTTGGACGATGGGTAATTACCGAATGCCACTATAATAATGGGGAAAGGAAGGGGACATTGTGCACCATCTATGGCAATTTTAGGGACGATCCAGGTGTGTTGGTTAGTGTTGCCAATGAAATGGCGCATTGGCCCCTCCCTCTGATTGTATGTGGGGATCTTAACCTACACTTGCCAGGTGTAGGTCTCTTGGCCCAGATTTCAAATACCAAGGCAGGAAGCCAAACGTTTTCTAGGCAATAAAAGATTTTTGTATGTTACATGGACTGATTGATGGGTGGCAACTAAAACATTCTGGGGATCTGGCATTCACGTATTTTTCTCATCCGTACCCCCGACATGCACGGTTAGACTATATGCTCATATCTAATGCCCTGAGATCCACTTGTGTAATAGAAAAACTACCAAGAGTCCTATCGGGCCATAATTTATTATAGTTGAGTTAAGCATGTGGAGTAAATAAATCCATGGTAATGACATGGATATTTGAAAGAGCACTATTGAGGAATGGGAAATACTGCTAACACATGAGGAATTGGATCCTGGGATTTCTGGCGGATAACCTGGGTAGTGCCGCAATTGATGTGGTTTGGGACACCCTAAAGGCAGGTATCAGAGGGAAAACAATGAAATTCTCTTTTAACGCTAATAAAGAGGGCAAACAAAAGATGGCGATATTACAGCAGAATCTGGCAATGGCTGAGGGAGATCTGATTAAAGCGGTCCAGATGGGGCGGTTAACGGGTAACGAATTGAGTCGGGTGGCATGGCTAAAAACTATATTTCGAAAATATTAACGGAGAGAGCTGTAGCCAAAGCAACAATATATAAAGAGAACATTTATGTAGTAAGTGAACCAGTGGGTCATCAATTGGCGGTTCGTACTTGAGAAGAAACATCAGCTAACATAGTGAAAGAAATCAAGGATCCAGAACTCGGTCTGAGAACTGAATCCTCTGAAATAAGAGCTGCATTTCAAACATTTTATCAGGAGCTATACAAGGAAGTTGAAAGTGACCAGGGAAATCCTAAAGCATATCTAGATTTAAATACAGCAGTCAGATTGGCGAAAGAGGATCAAGACAGTCTAGACAACCCTCTTTACTGGGAGGAGATTTTTCTCGCTATGAGCACCCTGGCTATTGGGAAAGCAGCAGGTATAGACGGGATTCCAATAGAGTTTTATGTCAAGTTCGCACCCCAGCTCAAAGAGATAATCCTGGAATTATTTGTTTATATCTTTGAGGGGGGGAATCCACGTGCCTCATGATCATCCGCTAAAATTGTGGTCTTTTTAAAAAAGAACAAGGATTCTTTGGAAATGGGGTCATATCGTCCTATTACATTAATAAATGGGGATTCTAAGATTTATTCCAAACTCTTACCTACTCGACTGGCGCCAATTATACATAAAATCATTTCTGACCGCCAGCACAGGTTTATTCCCGGGAGATCTACAATTGACCATGTTCAAAGGGTAATTTCTCTCTTCGATTACACAGAGGCAACCGGAGACCCTATGGCGCTTATATTATTCGACACTGAAAAAGCATTCGATAGGGTCCCCTGGAAATTTCTGTGGGCAGCTATGTTGCACAGTGGAAGTAGTGAAGGATTCATAAAAGCCATCCAAATGCTATACGCTGATCCAGGAGCCAGCGTCTTGATCAACAGGGTTTTATCTGAAAGATTCACCATCACTAGGGGGACGAGGCAGGGGTGCTCCTGCTCTCCTCTTCTATTCGTGATTTATATCGACCCATTCGTCCGCAGACTGGAAAAAAATATGCTTGTACCGCCTATTCGGGCACGTAATCACGATACAAAAACTCTAGTATATGCGGACGACATCGCTCTTGTCACCGGCGACCCCATCAGGGCCATAAACTTGATGGAGGAGGAGGCAATGAGGTTCGGAGTAGTCTACGGGTATAAATTTAACCCAGGCCAAACTCAGTTTGTGCTTAATAACAAAATCAGGAAGAGGGATGCAAGAGTTACTGATAAAGCCACATACTTAGGGGTTAGCATGACCGCCAAAATAGAAAACATAGTTAGTAATAATGTTGAACCACTGATTCAGCACACAAAAAAAGAACTGGTCCGACTGAACAATCTACATTTAACTATAAGTGGCAGATGTAATGTATTCAAAATGCAAAAGGTGGGGAACTCAGTACATTAGTTCATGAATAGAGGTGTCCAATGCTTAGTGCAAAAGCCAACTTAAGTAGGTTTGATCCTGAATAGTGGTGGCGATTGCTTAGTACCAAGATTTGCATATTTTCTATTCTAAAATATATTCTATCAAGCTTGTTCTCAATGCATATTTCTACAACAGGCATTTAACACAAGCTCTCACGATGTGTTAGCTCTCTTTTCCTACCTTTGCTGTCTCCTGCCTCACCATATGTGAATGTTTCAAGATTAGGCAATCTTGCAGGATTTGGAACTTGTTGTCCATTTTGGAAATCTGTCTGTTTAAACTGCAGCCCTCTAGTTCTTGATAATTTCTATTAGGAATACTGGAGGAGGCAATGGTCAGGAAGAAGGCTTCACACTCTACTGCTGGAAGTAGATGTCGTGCACTTGGGAACTTCATCTTCACCCTGAACAGACCTTCCAGGAAACCCAGATGAGCCAGAACAAAGCTGCACATTGTTTGGAGATGAGTTCAAGGGATTGTTGTGTAGTTAAGTGTGACCATGCGCCAACCATGTCCAAGGAGGAGTGCTATAATTACTAACATGGTATATTCACTTTCCTCATGGCTCCCACAATCAGTTGCCAGAAACCTTCCCTAGCACTGACAACAAAAATGGGAGACTTTGTGCATTATGTTTGCCTTACCATATCATTGCTAACACAACATGACTTTTGTGCACCAATTCCAAAAACTGTATGATCCACACACAAAAGCCCTGACATTCAGTGGGCTTCTGTGCACTGATCTGACAAGAACCTGTGCCATGAAATTAACCTGTGAGATATATTACTCTATATCAGAAAAAATAAATCCTACTTCAGTAAATTAAATTCCCTCCATGTTAAAATGTCCACTTGGTAAGGCGTAGCTCCAAGGTAGAGCAGGTTTGCTGATTACTGTCTTTTGTTCTGCTAGTTCAAGGTTAAAGCCAGGAACCCTTAACAGAAAGATCTGCAGTCAAGATCCGTTGAATATAAACAATAGCAGTCAATACAGCTTTCCGAAGCTGGCTCTCATGAGAGCGCAGGTAAGCCCAATTCTATGGAGGGATAACACTGGAGATGATCAATGTAAGCTATTTCATTTTGAGAGGTGCTCAGGGTCACTAAATGTGCAATGAACACTGAAGACAGACACCAAATCAGTGTAAGTCTGCAATAAGTGGTAGGTTTGGGTTCGTAGAAACTCTAAGAAATGTAACATATCCAGACGGTAGGCATTATAAGGTTTAGTGATTCTGTTTAGTCTTTATCTTGAAGGCGAACATGCAACTTGTTCCTTCCTTGTTTAGAGAAATGTTTGTTTATTACCAACCCAAACCTTTGGAGCCATTCTTCAGTCCTCAGTGTACACTAAAGCCTTGGGTAGATTGATAATCATGGGGAGTCATGGATTCATGCTGCCTCTAAGGAATATGCCTCGTTATCCCACAGTCTTTTCCCCGCAGGGAATTACAACGGGGTTGTTACAACAACCGCGTTGTAATTCCGCATACCATTGCCCTGCAAGTCGTAACAACGACTTGCGGAGGGGGGGCGCTCGATTTGGAATAGTCTAATTTACTATTCCCACTCCAGTCTGTGCTGACATTAGGGAAGGTGCTGTATTTTTGAACACCTTCTCCCCCCTCCGTAAGTCATTGTTCCGACTTGAGAGTAATGGTATGCTGAATTAAAACGCAGTCGTTGTAACAACCGCGTTGTAATTTCCTGTGGGGAAAAAGTTTTGTGGTAAATGTTGTTTACTGCCTCTAAGAGCCTTACCAGAGAGAGGGCTACAATCCAATGCACTGGGTCTGATATACACATAAAAGTGACCTCTGACTGGTCTCAGGGCAGAATAGAGGTTCTGAATTGTATGCAGGTTTTAAATGAAATTATGTAGAGTGCTCAGCAAAAGCAACAATACTCTGTGATGATAATGTATCCATTTCTACAAACAAACAGAACAAAATGCAAGCCCTACACTCTATGCTCCCCACACAACATTTGGTTGGGAAATGAGGCAAGACACTATTGCTACAAGCAAGCCCTCTGGTGGGACCAGGCTAGCCCAGACAAAGTGTATTCAGGGAATGTGATGACGGCAAATCAAAAAGCCAAGACGTGCAGGGCCTGGCTTGCACAGCTTGACTGGTTGGTTCTGATAAACAACTGTGTCTCAAAAGGAAAACAAATAAAGTTTAGCTTCTCACTACAACCTTACATATTTTCAATAATTAACATCAATGAGCTAAGGGAAACATCCTTTACAACACAACTTTTACCACGCAAACCATTACAAAGCATTGCGCTGGGGGTCGCTCTAGGATAGGGAATAGGTTTAATTTACTATCCAACGCCTTCCCTACTATCCACGGGGACTGGAGTTGGAATAGTAAATTAAACTATTCACTATCCAGCGCCCCAAAGCACTATGCGTTGCAAAGGCATGCATTGTAAAAACCGCGTGGTAAAGGCATGCGTTGTAACGTCATACATCCATGAGCTAATGGTAACCACCATTGAAGGTGGGCAATATGTCCTTTTTCATGAAATTCCCTGTATTGTCTTGTCCCTCAAATTGAAGCATTAATAGTTTTCATGCAGGGATCAGGCTTGACTGATGTGAGTCCGTGTTATATCCTATCCTATGTTATCCTATCCTATGTTTCCTTATTGCTCATGCTGTTTCATGTATTTGTATCCTAGCACCTGGTTGCTAGGTTATTGTAGAATGTTCTTCTCCTGATCTTCAGTTGAAGACTGGAGCTTCTTGGATGTGCACTCTGATAGATCTTATGCTGTACTTGGATTTCCTGATTAAACTTAATCATTAAGTTTATCTCCTTCTCCTGTCATACTTTGGATACAACATAAATTGGCGACGAGGTGGTCAAGTCAGCATTACCTTCGAACCTACGCCCAAATTTCAATTTTAAACAGATCTCATCAGACTTCAGATGTTCATCATTGATTTTTGAATGTTTACCCTCTTACATCAATTCAAGTCTTCTATCAACCTGCTTCAAATTGAATTTCTTCAAAATTCAACAACATTGACTTCATTTAAAGTAAGATATTTCTACAATTTGTATCTTATGAGATGAACAGTTTTTTGGATAATTTTGCCATTAAACATCTTACCACTGCCTTGTACTCCCCACAAGGCAACGGTTTAGTGGAGAGAGCGAATCGTGTCCTGAAGGATGCAGTCCAATTAGCTATTTCATCTGGTCTTTGTGTTCAGGATGTTGTCTGCGACAGGGTTTGGTCATACAACAACACACCACACTCAACCACTGGGGTGACACCTTTCCTCTTGTTAAGAGGGAGACAATCCTTTAATGAATTATCACCTGGTTGGGTTGTTAGCAAAACTTCTCAAGGTAAAGGTGTTGTTGATCTTGATCTTGTCAAGGACAAGGTTGTATCTGCCCAACTCAAGTCCAAGATCAGGTATGATCTGGATAAACATGTAAAAGAAATTTCTTTAAACGTTGGTGACAAAGTTAGAATCCGTAGACCATGTAAGACCAAAGGTTCAAAGTTTTATCCGGAAACAACTATTGTTCAAATCAGCAAACATGCTGTTAAGGTTACTGGTGGTAAGTGGTGGAGTAAAAGAGCCGTTTCAAAAGTGAAGGGCTCGGGCGTTGCTCCTGTTGAGGTTTCAGGGTCCAACGTTATCCCAAATGCAGTTGCCTCTAACATTTTGTCTCCTTACAACCTTCCTTCATGTAGTTCCAACGTGTCTGATGGAGCTATGTCTTTGTTTGACGATCCTAATGTTCATGAGGAAGAGTTTCTTCAATCTACTCCTTTGATGATTTCTGATGATAATAACACAACTTCTTTAGATGTACCTCAACTTACCTCAGGTTCTTCTGAGGTCTCTGCATCCTGTTCAAAGTCATCTAGAATTAAGTTTACACCCAAATATTTGAATGATTACATTACTTGATATGTTGTTCAGTTCTAAAATTATTGTTTCTTTTGTTTTCTCACTTTGTTTATTTTATTTTGCTTTGTTTTGTAATTGTGGGGAAGGAGGTGTGTTATATCCTATCCTATGTTATCCTATCCTATGTTTTCTTATTGCTCATGCTGTTTCATGTATTTGTATCCTAGCACCTGGTTGCTAGGTTATTGTAGAATGTTCTTCTCCTGATCTTCAGTTGAAGACTGGAGCTTCTTGGATGTGCACTCTGATAGATCTTATGCTGTACTTGGATTTCCTGATTAAACTTAATCATTAAGTTTATCTCCTTCTCCTGTCATACTTTGGATACAACAGTCCGACGACCGATTAGCACTCCAGTTCGACAACTCCTTTTAAAAGCCCCAACTTGAGTAGGTGCTGAGACTAAGGTGTGTGACATGTCGTACCAAACAGGGCTTTGAGCTATAGTCGCTACCTCACACGGAGAGGACAGTATCACAATATCCCATCAATGATCAGGTGAAGCTACTGTTTCAAGGGTTTACACCTTCATAGGAAGGGGCAGTGGCATTGAAGGGTTTTATCCATACTACCACAATCAAGGAAAATGGCCCACCCCCAAATTGGGGTGCAGTAATAGAAAGCCATAATTGGGTCGTCATCACTGCATCTACTGTACTAATGAGATAAATAGTAACTTTGCATTTCCTCTTGGCTTCATAAAAAGTTACAATTCCTGAAAGCCTTTGGTGGCGTAGGGTGTAGTGTTGCACAGATCACACTGCTGGTTTGTTATGTGAACATAGTGCACTGCAGATTCTATGTGTTTGTTTGTCACCAGCTCATTTACAGTATGAGCGTGTTTTTTTGAGTCTTCAGCGTGGCATACATTATCTTAAAGCAATGAAAGATGGCACTTAAGTGCATCTGCACGAGTATACCAAAGCAGTCACTGCTACAGAAATGGGCATATATTAATTTGCATTAAACACAAAGAGGTGCCGTTGCCACACACAACTGAGAACAGCAAAAAACATACAGCACACCTCAGAGTCAGGGGTTAACTACATCATTCAGAAAAGAGCAATGTGGGGGGCTAGAGGCTTAACACCTGGCACCAAGCAATCCCCAGACGAGCAGTTAACTAAGCTGGTATAGATTCTCTGATCATTGCATTGTGGCATTCACTTAACAGTTTTCATCCATTTACAGGGAGTTCCATTTGAAAAATTAAAGCAATTTCAGCTATATCAAAATCCATTCAGGATTGTAGACAGTATGGTGCATTGATGCCTCCAGTTCTTGCAACGCTATGCATTGTATAACACAATATCTTGTATTTTGTACTTGAGGCTATTAGAACATGTAATGCTACATTCATCCAACTTGTTTTCTAGTGTATTAACCACTAACGAACAGTAAACCCACTTCCAGTGAAAGCTGAATGAAAGGACGGAAACCATATCAAAACAATCCGTTTTCAGGCTAGTGAAGTATCATAAAAGCTGATCATGCTTTACAAAACGAATAAACTAATCTTGACAGTAAAAAACAAACGTGCCCTTTGCACACGTCTAGAAAAAGGACACTGAAACTGAGGAAAGTTTAAGTACCAGCACCACAAATGTGTGCTGGACTAGGTAGAAGGATTCATCAAATAGTGAATTTGAAATGTTTAGTCACTGACTATTTTAAAATCTTAACAAAGATGTCATGAAAATTAATGATGAAACTTAGCATTTATATGAACTCCATTATAGAGCACCATAACAAACTTGACAGTGGTGCAATTCATACATACAATATGTTAGAAGATTGAACGTTTCAGTATAAGAGCCTAATGTCATAAAGATCATTTATCCATAGACACAATATTATTTTTACGATTTTTAGAAGTAGTTTGCATGCTTACTTTTCGAAATTGTGGTAATAGGCCACAATTAGAGTTGAACATTTCTGTGCAACAATTACTGACAACTTTATAAAATGTGCATATACAGATGTGTGATTTCTTTCTTTATGCTTGAACTTAATTAGGAGTTTTTTTTACAAAAAAAGAAATGTTAAGTTTAAAAAGCATTTAAATGTATTTTCTCCTTAGGCTACTGTTAGTCCTGTCATCTTTTGGCATGGTTTATCCTTTCTTTTTGCCTCCGACTCCTGTTTTTGACTGTATGATGCCTTTTGTTTTTGCTGGTGTTAGGATTCTATTAGTATTTAATTTACTAATAAGTCCCTAGTACAGTGAGCCATGTGTGCCCAGGGCCTGTAAATCAAATGCTACTAGTGGGCCTGCAGCACTGCATTGTGCCACCCACATGAGTAGCCCTGCAAAAATGTCTAACTCCCGCCACTGCAGTGTCTGTGTGAGCAGTTTGAAACTGCCATGTCGACCTGGCAAAGGCAGCCACTTGCCAGACCCAAACCTTCCCTTTTATTACATGAAAGGCACCCCAAAAGTAGGCCCACGGTACCTCCATGGGCAGAATGTAGTGTATGTAAAAGGTAGGACATATACTGTTGTGTTTTACATGTTCTGGTAGTGAAATACTGCTAATTTCGTTATTCAGTACAGCAAGACCGATCACTTCGATAGGTTAGCATTGGAGCTGTGTGGTAACATCTAAAAAGTGTATCTGCCAATTGGGTCCTGATAGAAAATTGAAGTTTGGTCTCTCTGGGCTCACAATTTAAAAAAGCATATTTTAGTGTAGTTGGTCCTGTTAAGAAGTCGCAGGGCTATCATAGACTTCACCTACCAGCAGCTGGGCTCCCTTGTTGAGAGTCCCGTTTTGCCAAGTGATGCTTAATACAGTTCCTGGGCCCTTGTAAGTGAGTTCTGCTGATTTTAAGAAGAAAATCTGAAGATCAACTCCAAGCGTTATTCAGAATCGGCGCAGCACCACCAAAACGCAATGCATCGCCGCTGCCTACACCGGAGCGCGGTTCCTGCTGAACGCAATGACTGTGGCTTACAACACAGGCCCCAGCTTTTTGTCACAGCACCTCTGAAGAACTGCTGCTGAGTGAGTCTCGAGCACCGCATCACCAAAGCCCATGACTCTTCACCCTGACGCCGACAAGCATCTGCTTTGATGCTGTGGAATCTACGTAGTGCGACTTAACTTTCGACCCAACATCGATGCATCTTCATTGACACGACATCGCAGTAAGGAACCAAGGCTGCATGTCTGAAAATGGCACATCACCTCCCCTTTGAGAATAAGGAACCAACACATCACCTCCACTGCTTAGCAGTAGGAATTGATGCCTCACCTCCCCTGTAGCAGTAAGGAACCGATGCATCACCTGCTTTTTCGGCACTTCACCTCCCCTGCACCTTGCATCATCATGGATTTTTGCTGCATCTAAGGTACTTTATCCTGATCAAGTGCAACCATTCATTTTTGAGAGATGAACCTTATATAAACTTTAAAAACTCATATCTTCACTTATGTATGTTGGATTTTTATCATTTTGGTTTTATGTTTCTAAACTGGTCTGGAGTCCTTTTGAAGTGTTCTCACAGTGTTACTGTATGTGGGTGTGTGTACAAATACTTTACACATTGCCTCTGGGATAAACCGGACTGCTCTGTGCCAAGCTTCCAAGGAAGTGAGCAGGGGTTAACTTAGGTGTGTAACTTACTTACCCTGACTAGAGTGAGGTTCCCTACTTGGACAGGGTGCACACCTCTGCCAACTTGAGACCCTCTTTCTAACAGCTACACTATTTCACAGCCTTGTGAAGTGGACTTTGATACGTTTCCTCAAATGTTGCTTAGTCTGTTCTTGTTCATGCAACATTCTTTAAGTGACAATAGACTTTCTTACAGCACCTCTTTATGTATAAAGGGTGGGAAATTGAACCTTGGACTATATCAATGAAGAGCAACCTAGTAAATAAGCTCTTTGTCACCTAACCTGTGAGGACGGAATAGACAGTCGTTTCTCATGATGAGCATGGGTAAATATGCTGGAGTATCAATTTGTACCTGGAGAATGTAAGAATGAACACATGATGATTAGACCATCGTGGGGTGACTACTGATCTCACTGAGGGCAATATGAAACTATAAACAAGCATTTGCAATGCAATAGGTCTCTCATTAGGAAGGTTTGAGCTATTGGTATTGTAAATGACACATTTTTTATTTATGTGTTGGTTTTGAAAATAGCGAAATTAATAGCTTTGTCATTTACAATGCCAATAGTTATAACTTTCGCAAATGTGACACCTATAGCATTTGTAATGCAATATGTGTTGTATTTACCTGACTTAGATGTATTGATATTACAAATATCAATGACTTTTAAAATGTATTAATACTTAAATAAAAGTTATTGTAATTTATAATGCCAATAGCTTAAACTTTTGTAAATAACTTTTGTGAAGATTATGTTCAGTGTATTTTATTGTGACAAAAACCCAAGAACAGAAGTGAAATATTAACATCTTTTTGTGACATTTGTAATAAAGCTTGAAACATTGAGAACATATATTTGAACCAGTTGTTGGTGAATGGTTGCACAGATTAATGCTGTGTTGGCGGTGAGTGATGTTGTGGTGGCGACGAGTGATGCTGTGGCGTTCAATGATGCTGTGGTAGTGCATAGTGATGTTGTGGTGCCCCTGAGTGATGCTGTGGTGGTGCTGAGTGATGCTGTGGTGGTGCTGAGTGATGCTGTGGTGATGTGATAGATAAAGTGAGTGCGATAGATAGAGTGAGGGTGATAGATAGTTAGAGTGAGGGCGATAGATAGATAAGAGTGAGGGCGACAGATAGATAGATAGATAGATAGATAGATAGATAGATAGATAGATAGATAGATAGATAGATAGATAGATAGATAGATAGATAGATAGATAGATAGAGTGAGGGCGATAGAGTGAGGGTGATGGATAGATAGAGTGAGGGCGAATAGAGTGAGGGTGATAGAGTGAGGGCGATAGATAGATAGAGTGAGGGCGATAGATAGATAGATATAGATAGATAGATAGAGTGAGGGCGAATAGAGTGAGGGTGATAGAGTGAGGGCGATAGATAGATAGAGTAAGGGCGATAGATAGATAGATAGATAGATAGATAGATAGATAGATAGATAGATAGATAGATAGATAGATAGATAGATAGATAGATAGATAGATAGATAGATAGATAGATAGATAGATAGAGGCAATAGTGTAATTATGTGGCATGTAATTATGTGGCACTGAGTGGTATTATGAGGAGTGTATGTTGTATTCAGTAGAGTGTATTGTGTGGAGTGTAATTATGTGGCACTGAGTGGTATTTGGAGTGTATGTTGCATTGAGTGCAGTGTAATGATGTTGCATATAACAATGTGGCACTGAGTGGTATTTGGAGTGTATGTTGCATTGAGTGCAGTGTAATTATGTGGTGTGTAATTATGTGGCACTGAGTAGTATTTGGAGTGTATGTTGCATTGAGTGCAGTGTAATTATGTGGCGTGTAATTATGTGGCACTGAGTGGTATTTGGAGTGTATGTTGCGTTGAGCGCAGTGTAATTCTGTAGCATATAATTATGTGGCACTGAGTGGTATTGTGTGGAGTGTATGTTGTATTCAGTAGAGTGTAATTGTGTGGTGTGTAATTATGTGGCACTGAGTGGTATTGTTTGGAGTGTATGTTGCATTGAGTGCAGTGTAATTATGTAGCATATAATTATGTGGCACTGAGTGTGTTAGTGTGCAGAGTGTGTGAGTGTGCAGTGTGTGTGAGGGTGCAGAGTGTGTGAGGGTGCGAGTGTGTGGGCCCAGTGTGTATGGGCGCAGAGTGTATGGCCAAAAGTAGTGTGAGGACGCAGTGTGTGTGTGGCCTAAAGTAGTGTGAGGGTGCAGTGTGTGTGGCCTAATGTAGTGTGAGGGCTCAGTGTGTGTAGCCTAAAGTAGTGTGAGGGCGCAGTGTGTGTGGCTGGCTCAGTGTGTGTGTTGTGGCACAGTCAAACGCATGTTTATGCCTGAATGGTCTTTTTTATAAGTAATGTAGCAGTTTGTTTCTTTGTTTGGGGACTGTATTGTGTAATAGTTCTATTTCATGTCCGTGAAAAATACCGGAAATTTTTGTGATAAATAACAGTGAAAACTGCAGACAGGTGTTTTCAATTGTGTGTAATTTGTTATTGTTAAAAAAACGAGGGATATGAGTGAAGTAATAATGAGTGTGGTAAACAAACAGGGGTGCAGTGTGTGAGGGTGCAGTGTGTGAGGGTGTAGTGTGTGTGAGGGTGCAGAGTGTGTGAGGGTGCGGAGTGTGTGAGGGTGCGGAGTGTGTGAGAGTGCGGAGTGTGTGAGGGTGCAGTGTGTGCGAGGGTGCAGTGTGTGTGAGGGTGCAGTGTGTGTGAGGGTGCAGAGTGTGTGAGGGTGCAGAGTGACAAAATTTAAAGCAGGACATTTGGGAGGGGGGGCAGCCTTTGTGTGTCTTTGAAAAGTAAAAAGCAATTTACAAAAAGCGACAGTACTATATGCAGAGAATGCTACTCACAGAGAGGGTGGAAATGGGGAAGATTTCAGCAGATAGGGTGCAAAATGAGGGAGTTCACACACTAGGAGTCACAAGGACGGTGCGATCAGGAGGACATGAAACGCGAACACCGTTGTACTCTCCGGGAGCAGCAAAGAGTGTGCACTTTGAGGGTGCAAGGGGGAGTCTCACAGATAAGTGTAGGAAAACGTAGGAACCCGCGCGCCATTGTTAAAAGCTCTTGGTGCATCCTGCAACAAGATGCGACGAAACCGAGTTAAAGCTTGTACATGGTGTTTTAACCAACTCTTGTAGCCCTGCTTGTCCACCTCATATTTGTTCAAAGCCTTCGCACGGGGAGATTAAGTGAAGTGGAAGCATACTAACTCTGTGTTTGTGCCACAGAAATTAGCTGTTTGCAACTGCTGCGTGTAGGGGGGGCGATAAAATGGAAATGCAAATAAAATTAAAAGGGATGGCGGGTAAACAAGGCATTAACATGGAAGAGAAGGGAACGGATGTGAACTGAGAGTGTTGGGGGGGACGGAGCACGGGGGAAGGAGAGGGAAGAGTAGAGTGAGATATAACCCAGAGGAGGGATATTAGTGCTATAAGGGAGGTTTGAAAGCGCTTAGGAAACAAGCGATGCACGCTCTGTGCTGGGGGAGGGCCATTAAAGGAAGGGGGCGGAGAGGAGCATGTAAGAACTCGGACATTAAAGGAAGGGTGGGAGGGGCATTGGCGAGCGAGGGGTGAGGGGGTGTGCAGCCTGGTGAGCTTAAGCGGCAGCAGAGGCGGAGCGAGGTACGTGCACACGAGGGGAGTCTCACAGATAAGTGTAGGAAAACATAGGAACCCGCGTGCCATTGTTAAAAGCTCTTGGTGCATCCTGCAACAAGATGCGGCGAAACCGCGTTAAAGCTTGTACATGGTGTTTTAACCAAATCTTGTAGCCCTGCTTGTCTGCCTCATATTTGTTCAAAGCCTTTTCATGACAGTAAGTGATGCAAAAACTAGAAAGATGTCCAGGCACAAGACGAGCATGCTCGACGATTCAAACTCAGTCTTGGTGATTCGGTCGTGAATGAGAGCTATTTGAACAAGCAAACAAAAGCAAAAGAACGGGTGGGAGGTAGTGGTGTGGGGACGCTTCCGCATGGGGAGATTAAGTGAAGTGGGAGCATACTAACTCTGTGTTTGTACCACAGAAATGAGCTGTTTCCAATGGAGATGGCTGCTGCGTATAGGGGGCGATACAATGGAAATGCAAATAAAATTAAAAGGGATGGTGGGGAAACAAGGCATTAACATGGAAGAGAAGGGAACGGACATGAACTGAGAGTGTTGGGGGGGTGGAGCACGGGGGAAGGAGAGTGAAGAGTGGAGTGAGATGTAACCCGGAGGAGGGATATAAGTGCTATACGGGAGGTTTGAAAGCGCTTTGGGAACAAGCGATGCACGCTCTGTGCTGGGGGAGGGCTATTAAAGGAAGGGGGCGGCGAGGAACCTGTAAGAACTAGGACATCAAAGGAAGGGTGGGAGGGACATTGGCGAGTGAGGGGTTGTGCAGCCTGGTGAGCTGAAGTGGCAGCAGAGGCGGAGCGCAGCACACGCAGACGAAATGCACTTGGTTGTGCTCACATGCACTGTACCCGATCCGCAGTTTGGGTAGACTTTTGAAAGCCTTACTATAATCTCGCCAAACAAGCATTGCTAAAGCAATGCCGTAAGCGAGACCTAAAAATGACTTTCCTAGGAGGAGGGAGGCCTGGAATTCACTTCTGCATTTTCCTCTCCTTGACTGTCGACTGCCTGCCAGACTTTCTCTGCATGAAGCAGTTGTTTGAGGTGACAAAAAGAGGGTGCATCAGAGCAAAGAAGTCCAAGTGATAAGCTAAAGTATTGGACTAAAACCACATTTTTAAAAGCTTCAGCCTTCAATTACATTTTCGCATTTCGTTTTTTTTTGATGAGTTGAAGAAAATATTTCACAATTTGTATGTTTGTTTGATGTATATCTGTTACTACATATTTTTTGAGGGAGGATCAAATTAAAGAAATTGCATTGGTTGGGTCCCTGGCTTCCAGCAGTGATACAGTGGAGAACCACAGAAATCAAAAGGTTAAGAACCACTGGTGAAGGGTCTACATATATTTACTCCACTGTCTGCACTTGGCATGTCTTTTTTGCTGTGTGTGGATTGATTACAAACAATGGATGAGTATGTAGAAACACCACACTTCTCTATCATGAGAAGCATGCATGGCTATTTCAAGGAGAATTATGCAAGTTTATTGACATACAAGGATGCAAATTGCTAGTTTAATGGGCAGTCTTGTGAACAGGTCTTACATGCCATGCAGAGTTAGACAACTATGAGAAAAGCTTTTCTCCCCATGCCGTGACTTCCTGAATCAGCAAAGCACATGACCCCATAAGCTGTGTACCTCCAATCTCATGATATTGCCATATGTTTATTTTCCCCTCTCTGGTGGTGTACTTCTTCAATTATATTCTCTTTAGAAGAACCAATGGGCTATATACTTGAGTTTCAGATTTGTGTTGAAAGCATTTTTAGGAACGTTTCTCCTGCTCCCTCCTGATCCGGACACTCATTTCTAAAATGTGGAAGACCTGTGTTTGCAACATGACAGATTTTTGGTTGAATTGAGTTATTCATATTTTCTGAGCATGCAGTTAGTATGTCAGGGGCGGGAAACGGCCACTACAACGCGGCCGTTTCCACGCAAACCTTAACCGAGCATGCATTACAACGCATGCATGGTTACCACGAATAGCCTTTACCATGCATACCTTTGCTACGAGATACGTAGTAAAGGCATGTGTGTGAAAGGCTACAATTAGAAAAAGGGGGCTTTTGGGGGCTCTCCCCCCAAAAATAAAAAATGAAAGCTTGCGAAAAAAAAGAGGGCTTGTCAGTGTCTCCCCCCCAAAAAAACTGCAGCTGTTGTAACGTCGCGAAGAGGAGGCAATCGGCGTCATTTTAGAGGAAACGGAATGACACTTCTGCTTCCTCTTTACGACGTCACCAAGGAAGATCAAGGAGAGGAGATGACGTGAAGAGGTAAGGGGAATTTTAGTTAAAAAAAAAATATATATATATATATATATATATATATATATATATATATATATATGGATTGAGCGTTCCGGGCAGAAGGATTGGGGGCTGGGGAGTCACATAAGGGTACAGGGGAAGGGTATAACCTTCACCAAGAGTATGCCCTTACCATGCATGAATTTACAACGAAAATCGTTTTAAAAGAATGAGTGGTAAAGGAATATTCGTTGTAAAGGTTATGCGTGGAAATAGCATTCCGTTGTAACGCATGTGTGGTAAAAAGGTATGCCTTGCAATGGAATGCGTTGTAACGTCATACAACCATCAGGGGCTAAAGGAGAAGGATGATTTGCAGTCTGTGCATTAAAATCTGTGAAACACTGTCTTTTGAAAGCGTCGAAGGGCAACAGGGCAGAAAAACCCAACCTTGACTTGACCTATGCCTTTGTGTTCCTCCCTCCCCAATTTTGCACTAAAAGTGTAGCCTGACATCTGTCTTATTATAATTATAAGAAAAATATTGGTTCTTTAAATGACTTGTTTAAAGAAAATACACTTTTATTGCTGAAACATCCAAAATAGCTGTCTATGAATCACCAAAAAGGGCTCCAACAGACCAAAATAGATCATTTTAATCATGTTATGTAAAAGTTCTTATTCACTCAGACACTGCGCTGGAACCTATAAGAGATTATTTAGTAATGTAGTATTAATACATTGGTGTGTTCTGCCAGCTAGTACATTTTACTGTAAAATCGACACACTTTAGAAGTGTAAAATTCATATTTTGCTCTACTGGTATGCATTTTGTATGTATCTGAATTAATGGGAGAGATGGGGTGGTAGTACACCTAAGCTGATGCAACTCATGCATTCACCCTCTAAATCATCCCTATAAGGGCAGAAGGACCTCTCATCTTCCTCAGGGTCCCTACCTCAAAGGCAGCCACAGATCAGCTGCTTTCTAAAAGAAGCCGCAGAAAATGAAGATTCTGCTTTTCTCTGTGTTACACAAAAAAGTGTGTGTGTGTGTGTGGGGGGGGGGGGGGGGGGAGGGGGGGGGGCGAGACAGTAGACCTTAACTCCCTGTTTTTCAGGAGGCAGAATTCTGATCTGAAGGAAAAGATGTGAGTACAGGCTGGGTGGCACGTTGTATCATAGTAAACCAAAGATGTTGCTCTAGGACCAAGAATTACAGATGAATTTGCATCAACGCCGGGAAAGTGTGGCGGGCCCTGGGGTGCCGTGGGCAGGTGCTACCTTAAGCTAGCAGGACTCTGGGTCACCTGCCATTAAAGGAAAATAGGTACTATTTTTGCTCATGTGTGGCACTGGCACACGCACATCTCCACCAGTTTACATGAGGTACCGACATGTTCTAAGCCAGGAAGTAAAAATATTGTTCTAAGGCCGATATTATAATTATGCATCGGTTAGCACACTTTTGGGGAGGAAAGGAGCGTTGTTATCTCCAGCCCTGGTATCATGAAGTTATTCCACTGTGTAGGTGGTGGACCTATCAGCTGTTAACTATGCACAAAAAGAAAATATCTATGAAATGCCATGGGTAGATTAAAATGCGAAAAGTAACATCAGACATGGAGTGGTTGAAAGAGGTTCTCTCAAACAAACCATTCAGCTGAGGGTGGCTGAGCTCAGAGGTCCTATCTGTGTATTTTTGGAGGTTGTTGTGCAGATGTGGGTTCCGACAATAGCTTACTTCTTGCAGCATCAAAAAAGGAGCACGCCAGAAATAAAAATGTGTGGATGGAAAGTCAATCAGAACAAATGAGTGACAAACAAGAGAGAGAGAGAGAGAGAGAACATTGAAAGAGTGTGTGATTATTTATGCTATGAATGTGCCAGTTAAAAACTTTTGTGAGATGTATGAAACTCTGTGTGTATAGGACTGTGTGTGTGTTTATTTCGTCTGGTATTTATGCATATAACTGCAAGAGATAGTATGTTCCGCCGCAACCATGGTGTAAATATCTAGTTTCCACAATTTTAACAACCTTTGCTTTATTTAATTGATGTATCACAAAAGCAAATTATTCTGCTTCTTTGATTTAATGGATCATTTAAGGATCCACTTTTGATTAAGGACCTATGAGAGAGCCTCTTTTAGTTCTCCTACTGCACAGGATATGTAGGTCTCCAGGTAAACTATCACATTATTTTCGAAACTGAGCACAACCCGTTGCCTAGCATTTTTACCCTGCCTCATTTATTAATCTCTAGTTTAAACAATGTATGCAATCACGCCTTAAGGCACTTTTGTGCCAGCCTACAATGGTCGCCCAATAAAAAGAGACTTTTACATTCATTGACATTTTGTCTCCTTCACTAGTTCTCACCTAATGACAGGGAAAGCAAGATCTTCTCTTAAAGTACATTGTGAGGATTTGTATTAGTACAAGACCTTTCAATGGTAATGTGCAGTGCAAAGTCATGCCCAGTAAGTCATATTTTCATGTGTGTGGCTGATTGAGACTCCGATGGTGTGCATTATTCTTTCAACCCTACAACATAACAACAAGTCCACATAGAGTGCCCCTACCCAGTTCAAAATACAGAATAAATTAGACATCTAAGTTGGAAGTGCTATGCAAGATAACCATAGATTCTTGTGTGTAGTGCAGCCAAGAGACAACAACTTGATATGCAAAGGGTTGAGGATAGAAAGCTATGTCTATGCTACTAGTAATAGGGAGATTCATCAGAATCTGCACAGAAGGGCTGCAGATGCAAGGATGCAAAAATCGGAACACTGAGGAAATATTTCTAGATTTACTAAGAAGAATCGAATGCGTTAATTTACATTTGCAGATATTGGTCTAGTAATCACACAACAATCACATGTTCATGTTCAAGTTTAACATTTGTATAGCGCACTACTCACCCGGAGGGTCTCAAGGCACTTGAGGGAGGGGGGTATTTCACTTGTCGAATATCCAGGTTTTTAGTTGTTTTCTGAAGGAGAGGTGGTTCTGTGTGAGGCGGAGGTGGGTGGGGAGAGAATTCCAGGTTTTGGCCGCTAAGTAGGAGAAGGATCTTCCCCCCATGGTGGATCAATGGATGCGTGGAATTGCGGCGAGGGCTTGATTGGACGATCGAAGTTGGCGGGTGGGGGTGTAAAAGGACAGGCGCGTGTTGAGGCCTTCGGGTCCTAGGTCGTAGAGGGCTTTGTGTGCGTGGGTGAGGAGACGGAACGTTATTCTCTTGTAGACGGGGAGCCAGTGGAGGTCTTTCAGGTGACCGGAAATGTGAGCTTGGCGGGGAATGTCTAGTATGAGTCTGGCTGAGGCGTTTTGGATGCGTTGGAGTTTTTTCTGTAGTTTGGCTGTGGTTCCGGCGTAAAGGGTGTTTCCGTAGTCCAGTCGGCTTGTGACCAGTGCCTGGGTGACCGTCTTTCTTGTTTCGGTGAGGATCCAACGGAAGATTTTTTTGAGCATACGTAGGATGTTGAAGCATGATGGTGAGACGGCGTTGACTTGTCAGGTCATCGAGAGGGAGGGGTCCAGGATGAAGCCCAGGTTACGTGCGTGGTCCGTAGGTATGGGTGCGTCTCCCAGGGGCAGTGGCCACCATGAGTCGTCCCAGGCGGAGGGGGATGAACCTAAGATGAGGACTTCCGTTTTGTCCGAGTTCAGTTTTAAACGGCTGTTCTTCATCCACTCGGCTACTTCTTTCATCCCTTCGTGTAGTTAGGTTTTGGCGGTGTTTGTGTCTTTGGTGAGGGAGAGGATCAGCTGGGTGTCGTCTGCGTAGGAGAAGATGTTGAGGTTGTGTTGGCGTGCGATGGATGCGAGGGGACTCATGTATACGTTGAAGAGGGTGGGACTGAGTGATGATCCTTGTGGGACGCGCAGATGACTTCGGTGGCCTCAGATCTAAAAGGGGGAGGCGGACTCTCTGGGTTCTACCTACGAGGAACGAGATGATCCGGTCCAATGCTTTTCCTTGTATTCCGACGTTGTTGAGGCGTTGTATAAGGGTGCTATGACAGACTGTGTCAAAGGCTGCGGAGAGGTCAAGTCAATCAATCAATCAATCAATCACTGACATTTATAAAGCGCACTACATACCCGTAGGGTCTCAAGGCGCTGGGGGTAGGGGGGGTGCCGCTACTGCTCGAACAACCAGGTCTTCAGCTTCTTCCTGAAGGAGAGGTGGTCTTGGGTCAGGCGCAGGTCGGTCGGGAGGGAGTTCCAGGTCTTGGCGGCCAGGTAGGAGAAGGACCTTCCTCCTGTAGTCGCTCTTCGGATGCGGGGGACGGCGGCGAGGGCGTGGTTGGCTGATCGGAGGTGGCGTTTGGGAGCGTAGAAGTTGATTCGGCTGTTGAGGTATCTCGGGCCTTGGTCGTGTAGGGCTTTGTGTGCGTGGGTGAGGAGGCGGAAGGTGATTCTTTTGTTGACGGGGAGCCAGTGAAGGTCTCTCAGGTGTCCGGAGATGTGGCTGGTGCGTGGGATGTCGAGGATGAGTCTGGCTGAGGCGTTCTGGATCCGCTGGAGTCTCTTCTGGAGCTTGGCGGTGGTTCCGGCGTAGAGGGCGTTGCCGTAGTCCAGTCGGCTGGTGACGAGGGCCTGGGTGACGGTCTTCCTGGTCTCCGTGGGGATCCACCAGAAGATCTTCCGTAGCATGCTCAGGATGTTGAAGCATGACGAGGAGACAGCGTTGACTTGCCTGGTCATGGAGAGGGAGGAGTCCAGGATGAAGCCCAGGTTGCGTGCATGGTCTGTCGGTTTGGGTGCGGTGCCCAGGGCGGGAGGCCACCAGGAGTCGTCCCAGGCGGAGGGTGAGGGGCCCAGGATGAGGACCTCTGTCTTGTCCGAGTTCAGTTTCAGGCGGCTGGTCGTCATCCACTTGGCTACCTCTTTCATCCCTTCGTGCAGGTTGGCTCTGGCGGTGGCGGGGTCGTTGGTCAGGGAGAGGATCAGCTGGGTGTCGTCGGCGTAGGAGATTATGTTGAGGTTGTGTTGGCGTGCGATGGCCGCGAGGGGGCTCATGTAGACGTTGAAGAGGGTGGGGCTCAGAGAGGATCCTTGAGGGACGCCGCAGATGACTTCGGTGGCTTCTGACTTGTACGGTGGTAGGCGGACTCTTTGTGTTCTTCCGTCGAGGAAGGAGATGACCCATTCCAGCGCCTTGTCCTGGATTCCGACGTTGCTGAGGCGCTGTACTAGGGTGCGGTGGCAGACAGTGTCGAATGCCGCGGAGAGGTCTAGGAGGATGAGGGCCGCTGTTTCTCCGTTGTCCATCAGGGCTCGGATGTCATCGGTGGCGGCGATGAGGGCGGTCTCGGTGCTGTGATTGGCTCGGAAGCCGGACTGTGAGGGGTCGAGGGATCCATTCGATTCGAGGAAGGCGGCCATCTGCTTGTTGACGGTCTTCTCGATGACTTTGGCTGGAAACAGGAGGAGCGAGATGGGGCGGTAATTCTTGAGTTCGGTGGGGTCCGCTGTGGGTTTCTTGAGTAGAGCGCTGAGTTCGGCGTGCTTCCAGCTCTCAGGGAAGGTGGCGCTGTCGAAGGAAGTGTTGATGATGTCTCGTAGGTGGGGTGCGATGACGGCGTCAGCCTTGTTGAAGACGTGGTGAGGGCAGGGGTCGGTCGGTGATCCGGAGTGGATGGAGTTCATCGTGCGGATGGTGTCTTCGGTGCTGATCGGGGTCCAGGCGTGGAGGGTGAGGGCAGCTGTTTCTCCGTTGTCCAGTAGTGTTCGAATGTCGTTTGCTGCTGCGATGAGTGCGGTCTCGGTGCTGTGTTTGGCTCTGAAGCCGGACTGTGAAGGGTCGAGGGATTTGTTTGATTCGAGGAAGGCGGCGAGTTGACTGTTGACGGCTTTCTCAATGACTTTGGCAGGGAATGGGAGGAGCGAGATGGGGCGGTAGTTCTTAAGTTCAGTGGGGTCTGCTGTGGGTTTCTTCAGAAGGGCGCTGAGTTCGGCATGTTTCCAGCTTTCCGGGAAGGTAGCGGAATTGAGGGAGCAGTTGATGACGTCTCGGAGATGGGGTGCGATAATGGAGTCTGCTTTGTTGAAAATGTGGTGGGGACATGGGTCGGTTGGCGATCCTGAGTGGATGGAGTTCATCAGGCGGATGGTGTCTTCAGTGGTGATTGGGTTCCAGGCGCAAAGGTTGTTGGAAGGGGGTTTTAGTTCGGAGGTGGGTGAGGTGGGCTGGTCTCCGGACTGGTTTTCAAAGCTGGTATGTATGTCAGCAACTGATGGCGAAGCTTTAACTACTTGGGTTTAAACATATTCAATATTGTATTTAACTTACTAGGTATCCCGATAATGGGTGGGTCCTACTTCATTCCACAACAGGAAAATACACTTCAAATCTCAATAATAGTTATTAGATCACACTTACCGCTATACACAAGTCACAGAGAATATGTACATCTGAGCATCAGGGACTTAAGTTTAATATTTGTGAAGATGTATCTATTTATTGTAAAATTTAAAAAAAGAATATGAAAAAGGTATACCTTGGAAATATGCGCATATTGTGCCAACTAACCATACTGCAGTGGATCTGATGCAATATGCTCGATCAAAAACTGGAAAATCACATTTGTACCATATTTAATTCTTTACAGTGAAAACATTCTACTCCATAAGGAATATAGTACATCCACATGGAATATAGAAATGCAACTATTCCTTTCCTCGCCTAGAAAGGGACTTATAGCAGAATTTCACATAAACGCTCAAGAGAAAGAAAGAATAAAGTGAAAAATAGTGAAAACCCACACAATTATGTTTTTGGGAAAGCCTAAAGGAATGGCCTCTTTCTTGCTTCCTTCAGAGATTTACTTTGGCAGACAATCATCTAACCGGGAAGAGTTTCTAATGCACAGGTAAATCACGATCTACAGAGCTGCAGTCCATTAGATCAGGATCAGAGAATTTCCATCAGGAGACTGACATTTAGGATGCTTAGAGTAAGTTATGTTTCCAAAATCGTTTCCAAATCAGGTTCTCTGTTTACACAAAGTTATTGCATTGGCATCACCATTGCTGAATCAGGAACAATTCACACCAGAACACTTATAATAACTCCCTAAAAGGTGTGCAATTCCCTAGTATTTGGCTATGGCCTTGCTTAACATGTTTCCTATGCACATTTGCTACTATAATGAACCCAGAGACTGTGCTTCTACTCTCCATTTGATGCATTTTGTATATATATATATTAAAATGTTATGTTAGTGAGCAAAAAGCTTCCTATAATTCACAATATTGTGAAGATTTTGTGATGAACAAACTGATAGAAAATGTATTTTGTACATCTTAAATTAATAAACCTAACTTTTATTGCTCCACAAATTTTGACCAATAGGTGGATAGGTGAGAAATTACAGAATTTAGACATAGCATGTTGGTTAGTTGTTGTTCTTTTTTCACAGAAAAATCCAGACAAACATCTAATTTTCACCCTTGGAATTCCTCTAAATGTTCAGCCATTTCCCTACTACCTGGGAAAAGGGAAAGCTATCTTCCATCCCTATTAACAATGCAAGTTGCACTAGATTGCCTAAAATTCCTAACATGATTCCCAATGTAAAAGTAAAGGATTTTTGACACTGGTGTATTGGAATATGTCCAATACATGTTCATGATCTCAAACAATTGAGGTAGTTTCAAATGAATGCATTTAAAAATCTGTCTTCCAAATAGGGGTCTTGCTATTAGACATTTCCTCAAGAATGGAAATTATTTTGGATTATGTATGTGAGTAATTGGACTGGCCCGGTTCACGGCTTGTCTCTGTGCAACAGGAATTGCCGGTCCCAATGTTTCGGGCCTTTTGTTTTTTTCAACTACCTTAATCCGTGACCCTTCTTTATCACCTGGATTTGTGCCACCCCCATGGCCCCCGTAATTCACAAAGCACGCTTCCTCCCCTGAAAAATCAGAGCAAATCAAACATGAGCTAAAAAAATTCACTGGTTCGCCATGAGACTAGAAGATGCTGAGCAGGACTCAAAAACTGTTTTGTGCACAGAGCCCAAATTACTAGAGCAAGTGTATTTGTCACTTTAGATGGACAAACCGCTTTAGGTTAACTATGAACCATAGAATAACACCAGTAATATTCAACAGAAAGTGGCATTGTGAGCAAAGGCAAGGGGAACCAAAGTAATATGTAGGGGATCAGCAAATCTACCACAGGTTTAGGAGTGAGCGGAAAAGTATGCTCGCTCTTCATCCTCCTTAGAATAGTGACTAGATCCCTATTCAATAAGGCTGGGCCACCAATTGTCCCGATAGCAGTTCTCTGGAGGAGACCAAACCTATCAATCTACAAGCCACATCCTACAAATATTAGAATATGATCTACATAGCACTGAAAATAATTGTATTCCCTACTATACATACTTTTTCCCTTCACTCACTATTTTTCAAGAATCGCTTTCAGAAGTTGCAGATGAACATAACTAGATGCATAGGAATTCATAAATAAATAAATTACCCTAATTTACCTTTTAATCTGTTCAAACTTGCTAAACATTTTCAAACTCATAAGGAGATTTTTTTTTAAATCAAAATCTTTGTTAATACTCTAAAAGTGATGATTATCAATTTAATTGCATCAACACAGGAAATCTACACTTTTTTTTATTCTAAGTGACCTTGTGTGTGAGACCTGCTATTTCCAGAACAACAGGTTTGGCCCATCTTTCGCCTATGAGATAATTCAGGTGACCAATACGCTTGAAATACATAGCATCCTCAGAAAAAAGGTTCAAATATTGTTGGGTTGACAAAGGATTTCATCTCGGACCTTAAAAAAGAATTATTGAATGCACATTAGAAACACTTGGTACCACAGTATTATTAGGTTCAGAGTTGGGGTATCGAGTAATATAGCAAAGAAACAATTAACAATTATGGTACATACCTCACAGGGTTACTCGTTAAGGAAACTCTCAACGATTCTAAACAGTTCAGCAGCTTGTCCTCCGTGATCCCACTTCTGAGTTCATGGACATATTCCTGTGAAGACAGCGTGAACTCATGCTTGCTGTTCCTGAGGCCTCCCTGTAAATCAAAATAGAAATTGTTTCAATCTAATACAAATACTGTAATACAGTAATTCAACCACTGAAAGTGTAGTGCACTGGATGCAAGAAGACTGTACATTACAGCAGAAAATTGCATCATAGACCTTACAATACTAATTGCAAAACATGAACTCAATGTATTAGTGTATGTTTGTGTGCTTTGGAGGTTGGGGCACCGCCCTTTCCGTAAGTGTATCTAAGTGACAGTTGACTTTTAGAGACAGAGAAAACTGCACCCCAGCAATTGTGTATGGGTCCTAAGGCCCTTTCAACAAGTGCATATTTTAGCCAGGCTGTCTAACTTAACCTCTGTATCCGTGTTACCTCATGCCACATAATAGGACAGCATGTTTGGCTTTGGGAAGAAGAAGGGCTTACTTGCTGTGAGGCCTGTCAGCCTTAGGGTGGTCTTCCCCCAAACCTTTTGCCTTTCTCATGTTTGCTGGCCATTGGACTATGTGCACTTTACCACTGCTAATTAGTGCTAAAAGCTTGTGCTCTCTCCTTAAAACATGATAGAATTGGCTTATACCCAATTGGCACATACAACTTACTTGTAAGTTCAAAACAAAGTGGTACTAAATGTGCCCAGGGCATGTAAGTTAAATGTTTCTAGTGGGATGGCTGCACATATTGCACCACCAACATAAATCGCCCTGTAAACATGTCTCAGGCCTGCAATTACAACCAGTGGGTGCAGTTTTAAACAGCCATGTTTACCTGGCAAAACAAACCTTTTCCCAAGCCCAAACCTTCCTTTTAAATACATATAAATCACCCTAGGCTAGACCCTGGCCAGTGCAAAGGGCAGGGTGCACTGTATTTAAAAATGTGGACATATAGTATTACATGTCCTGGTAGTGAAAAAAATCTTAAATTAATTGTAAACTATTTGAAGGCCTGCCTTTCCCATGGGACAACACTGGAGTAACTTTATTACATTGAATAAGCTGTAATTTCCAAACGGGAGCAGGTACCAATTCATATTAGGTGTCTTTAGAATTGTAAGGAAACATCCAAAGTTATGGTAAAGTCTGATTTGAAATAAGTTTCAAAAAGAAAGGACGCTGCCATTCTCCTGCCATAGCCATTTAATGCCTGTAGCCTGTACCTGGGTCACATTACTAGGTGTGGCTGACTGTTGGGGTTTGCATGTTTCTCTAGACAACCACACACAATAGAGAGCTTAGGTGTGCCTTGGTGGGCCATCACTGGCAGGATGGGAGGGGTAGCTAGAACTAGCCGTACTTACCTTTGAATTGGCGGTGTCCTGCTTCCACAAAAGGGCTGCAAACCCGTGTAATTAGTCTAGAGTCAGGTCAGTGATGGCAGGATGCCTCAGGACTTAAACTGAAAACTTCTAGAACCTCCTCCCCCACTTCAAAGGCACAACTCTTTATAAATACTGGATCTCAGACACCAACTCTTGAGTACACTTATGGACCTGTGGATACCCTGCCAGGAAGAACTGATGTGCTGCTGGAAGAACTGACACTCTGCCGGACTGCTGACCTGAAGGGACTGCTGCCCTGCTGTGCTAACCTGCGGCCCTCTTGCCTGGGTGAGAAGGACTGGACCGGCATCTCTTGAACACAGAGCCCCATAGGGACACCAATTGCTAGTTGGCTGGCCTCCTGATCTGAAGCCTCAGGGACATACAAGGTTTTACATAACCCTGCTCTTGGATTCCTCCATCAGCGCCATAGCTTTAAACTCAACTCAGACATACTGAAGTATTGATCTAAGGAAAAAAACATCCCTATGGGACCTCAGCTGGTGGCCATCAGAACTCTGACCTACACCTGCACCAACAAACCTTGCACGCAACCTAGGCATCCTCCTCGACAACAAACTAACTTTAAAATGACAAGTCAAGGCAGTAACCTCCTCCTGCTTCCACGCCCTCCGCACTCTCTGAAGAATCTTCAGATGGATCCCAGACTACACCAGAAAGACCGTCACCCAGGACCTCGTCACAAGCAGCCTTGACTACGGCAAGGCACTATACTCAAGCATTTCCACCCAACTCATCGGGAGACTACAGACCATACAGAACACTGCAGCCAGACTTATCCTGGAACTCCCCAAACGGACCCACATCACCCCAACCTCAAAAACCTCCACTGGTTCCCTATTCAGAAGAGATGCCAATTCGAAAATCCTCATGCACACTTACAAATCCCTACATGATCAAGGACCGGCCTACATCAACTTAACTTCTATCAAACCGCAAGACACCTACACTGCTCTTCATTAGCCCTTGCGCACACCCTCGTACCCGACGCAGCGGTGACCGTTCCTTCTCCTACATTGCCGCAAAGATCTGGAACAACTGCCCCTCAACTTTTGAACAGCACCTTCCCTGCTGGTGGACTTCAGAAAGAAAATCAAGACCTGGCTTTTTGACAGTGACCTTGCACCCCAGCGCCCAGATACTCTGAGGGGTGACAGTGCTGCTAACTACAAATACTGATTGATTGATTGACCCTGGGAAGTGGTGCCACCCCAGTCCTGGACCCTTGGCAGTGGGCCTGAGGTACTTGCAAGCCTCTATGTCTCCATCGTAACTGACGCAGTCTCTGCTGTGCAGCGTAACCTCACGCAGAACTGACCCATCAACGCTGCTGCGTGGATTAAGCCTGTTGCAAAGACTTGCATCACCTCCGCAGCCTCATCGGAACGGTCACTGTGCAACACATCCTTGCTGCGGGCCCTAGCATCCCCCATAGAAGGAGTCCTTGACGGTGACACAGGACGCCGCATTGCAGCATATTGGAACCAGAGTTTTTCACTGCATGCGCAATGCATCCTCGATGCGAGACTTGACTTTGCAAGCCCTCGTCGACAGGATCCTCAACAACTACGCAGGACCTTGCATCACATCCTTGCCACACCTCGGAACAGATGCATCACTTTGGCTCTGTCATGCATCTTCGAGTTGGATCGTCGCAACCCTCTGCTAACAAGGATTTAAGGTTCTTTGTTCAGTGGCCCTAACTGGGTCCCTGTAGCCGGGCTGTGCTCCATCGCGGTTGGCTAAACTTATGACTTTGTCCCGGTCCGAATGACCATATATCGACAGTTGGCATTTTGTGCTTTTTGGCGTTATTTCCACTAAAATCTTAAAAATTGCGTATCTCTGGTTCTACTGATTGGATTTTTGTCGTTTTACCCTTGGTTTATTTATTTAACCCCTTCGGTGCTCCTGTCGGCCGCTGGCCCTCACGAGCACTAACTCGCTAGTGCTGCGAACGGCCAACAGCCGACGCGGCCCCGCCTACTCCGTGGAACGCCCGCACAGCGGCGAAATAATCGCCACGGTAAACGGGTTAAAACTACTCTATTTTTCTAACTTGGTGTGGGATCCTTTTGTGTGATTCACAAGTTTTTACTATTTGAAGTGGTGCATGAATACTTTATACATTCCCTCTAAATTAAGCGTGACAGCTCTGTGCCAAGCTACCAGAGGGCTGAGCACAGGTTAATTTTAGATTGGCCTGTGCCTCACCCAGTGCTTTAAATGGGCCAGTACTCAAATGTACTCAGTACCAGCACTTCTCATTTTTACTGAGCTGAGTTCTGGCACTTTTTCACTGCCAAGGAGAGTACCAGTACTCAAGAAATGTAAGATCATTGCTGCTAGTACTGCTGAGCTTGAGGCAGTCAGAGTGGAGCAGATCTGTCGGCACTCTGACTTCCAAAGCGCTTCTCCAGCCCTTAGGCTGAGCCACTGCTGAACCATTCAGCAGCAGCGTATTTGCATTATGCACAGGATGTCCGGGTGTTGGGAATTTCACCGTCCTGCTGTGTCTGACAGAGCAGGCCCATCCAGGCCCAGCTCTGTTAATCACATCTGCACAGTCGCTGGCACTGCGAAGTAACTAAGGAATAATCCGAAGTGAGCCTTTTATGTATTTGTCTGCTTATGTGTTCATGTTTGCCTGATATTGTGTATGTTTGAGAGAGAAATGACATCAGAGAGGAAGAGAATCTGGACACTCAGGGGATATTTGTAAAGAAATGTGTAGAATGCTCGTTTCTGTGTGTATGTTTGCGCACTCTACAAGATATGAGGATCGCACTTAAGGCAAGCAAGTAGGAAGAGTATGACATTAGGAAGCTGCAATTATTACAATAACAGGTAAACATTAACATTTCATGCTTGCCCTTCATTTCATGTAATGAGTTCACCCCTTTATTTATATTGATACATTTCTCACATGTTTTGGTATGTCCTGCAAGTGGTGTAGAACTCATTATTAATGATGCAATGCCAGCATCTCGTTGGTCCTGGGACGCACTAATTATTAGCCTGAAAGTCCTAATAGTATTGTCGATGGCGTGGCTGCACTCATAGTTTACAAACCCCTTCCATTATGATTTAGGGCTTGTTTCAAATAAGTCTTGACACCACCCCAAAATGAATACTCAATAGAAGTGTCTTTGGATCATGATGTCTCGCTCCGCCTCTAACCCCGCACACTAGCCACACCCCTAGCTCAATTTAATGAGAACCTGCACTTATATTTTCCCACTGGCCTCACCCTGACAAGGTTTGCGGTTGCTGCTTGACCAGGGCTTAAAATCCTGTCAACAAACAACCCAAATTCTTACACTTGGAAGCAATCCTCGGATGCTTCTCCAATGTAAAAGTCATAGAAGGGTCCATATAGCCTGATTTTTTTTACTGATCAAAGCCGTGCTCAAGGGACTCAAAAGAAGACAAATTACTGTAGGGAAGAATGCATTGATGTGATTTCTCTGCTCCATTCCATATGCAGTTGTGTTAACCAAAAACATGTCTGTTAGCACGCACACAGCAGCCCGGTCTCGTACAGCAATGTGTAAAGACCAAAAAAATAAGACAATGAAACAGAAAATATAAAAGTTGCTGGCTTTTCTGGTGGGAACAAAAAGCAGTAGGGGATTACTCATAAAATCTACATGTCTTTCAAATCCTGGCAGCTGTTTAAGAATTGATATCTGCAGAGACAATGACTGACAGGGCAAAAAAGATTTCATGATGCCAGTCAGTCTACCTTAGATGGTATTGCTGCATTACACGTGTTGAGGCACAAATCAGGAGCAACAACTGAAAAAGACGTGGGGGGGGAGTGGGGTGGGCAAGAAAAGTACTTACAGAACTCCTTTCGGCATTATTAACCTCGAGGAAAGAGTGCTTTCCTTCTCGAGCTTTCTATAGCGTCCCTCCTCGCCACAACTGAAAATAACGGCTTGTTGCCGCGGCGAGATGCCATCAACCTGCCGCCTAAAACCGTTCTAGCGCGAGCACCAGAGATTAAATCGCTGCCGCCTTCCGGGAGGCACGCGCGGACATGTGCTGCGCAGTGTATCACTTCCCATCAATAGGCTCTTAAATAACCGCCTTTCTTCTACATGCAGGCGTAATTGAAATTGATTCAGCATTATACAAACTGCCCTTTGAGATGCGCGTTATGTCTTATGTGGGCCCCGCAGAATACAAAACTTTCTCTTTGGTCTGTGGCTGTTTATACTTCTACTTTAGAGCACTGATGCACAGCACAATAAAAACAAGAACCATACTAATGAAGATAAAAGTCCTTGTGTTTGCAAAGGTGCACCAAGCACCTTTGCAAGACAAGGTGGTGCAGACTGACTCCGACTACTGGTGCCAACACTGGATAGATCTCTGGTGCCACCGCTTGGCAATCAACGCAGCATATTTGCTGACGAGAGGCTAGGAACCCACAAGGAATAAAAACTACAGAAAGTAAACCGAGATCTATTGCATTCTTTACTTTCGCTTCAGTCACGGCCTCCATCATCAGGGCTAAAGGGGGCAGAGCAGAAGGCTCGAGGGAAGCCAGGGCAGAAGCAGAGAGTGGAAAGCAATGCAGAGAAACCAGCAGGGTGTGAGCACAGGAACAATTATAATAGTCCTATTTAGAAAGCAATGCATTATGGCAGTGTGGTTCCTTGGATTTTTGTTTCTTTAAACACTAGACAACGGAAGTGATGGTTGAAGGGACTAAGGCAAGGCGGACAATGGAAGTGATGGTTGAAGGGACTAAGGCAAGGCGGCAGGAGGCTTAGCTGATGAGAGAGCAGCCATGGATGAGTTTGGTATCTACAATTTAGGGGTCTCCGAAGGGGCAGATCACCGCTGTTGATGGACACCTTCATTACTGGCACCGTGAAATTTATTGAAACGATAATCCAGGAGCAGTTAATACATAGGAAGAGGCATAATACATCATGCAGGGGTGAAAGTCTCAGCACAAACTACAAACCACGATAGACATGGGCAATAGTTGCCTTCGGAGAAAGCACGCCTAGCAGATAAGCATCAGAGCCCAGAACCAGGATGTGGTCGAAGGGTAGAAGATACCCACAAGGTGAGACATGTTCCATCAGAATGGACATGTGATACAGACAGTGCAGCACTTCCACACTGAGAAAGAGCTGTAGATCGCCAACAGGTCAGTGAAAATGGAAAAGCTGGTGGCTCTGTAGACTCAGTATCATGGCCAGATAGAGCATAGTGTATGTGTGCACCTCAATCAGGGGACTCGCAAAATCACTTTCTCAGGAGCAGCGTATACACTGAAAACACACATTTCAGCCTCTTGGAAGCCATGCAATGTCCTGGTTGTAGTTTAGCGTTCTTCTATGCAAGGTCATTGCATGTTTGGTGCTTTCACAAGTTTGTGTGACTGTCACCTGAGCTGTAGCTATCAATCCACAACAACTGAGTTTGATAGCGTTTTCTTGCGAAAAAAGTACAAGAGAACTTGTGCCTAATATGTCATTTAGTGTTTAATTGTTCTATTTAGACTATCAAAAAGTGGCTCTCATCATTGCATTCAACAGCTGCCAATACACTATCCATACTACAAGCTGTCATATCTAATTAGAAAGAGCAGTTTCTTATGTCTGGCCTAGAGACAGCTTTACTTGTTGCACCCATGATGTAATCATGAAAACTGGTAAGTAAAATATATACATATATCGAAAGAGATTGGCTTTGGTTCAGCCCTCTTCATCCTTTGGTCTGCCTCAAATTTAGCTTTCCCCAATCACAACATACACCATGAGGAAATGGGTTAGGTCACTTCAGCCATTGACATCCACTTAAACAAGCATTGGCAAAACCAATAAGTCTCGGCATTGGCAAAGCTCTGAGCTCTTGCTGTTGTCAATGGTATAGGTTGCATATGATTAAATACTAACACATTTTCGGTGGAAGGTCACAAAGAACTCCGGTCTATGGAACATGTACTTTTATGTGCATTACGCAGTTTTAGACTTCTCTTGTACTGTATTTCCTTGTAAGGCTTACCATTATCAATTAAATACATAGTGCTAGAAAAATAATATATTACATTTTGAAGTTTTTGGCTATTGCATGACAACAATAGTATATCGTTATCTGCAGCATTCTTGAATGTGAACTCGAAGATGGTTGTGGTATCAGAACACATTTCATCAGTCATCAATGTTGGAGTAGCTTGAGTTGTACACCCAGGTGGGCCATAAGGCTGTTCAGCCATGTAGTCCTACTTATTTGTCGATGCAGAGGTATTCTGCACGAAGGATGGCTGCTGCGGACTCTGATGAGGAAGAGTATGAAGAGTTTCTGGTGGAGTCTATCCGGTTGTGACTATTAAGGGTGCCCAATGTGGAACATTTGTGGAAGGGATGCTTGTGCGTGACAGGAGGAGAGGTGGAGTTCGTCATGACCAGGGAAGGGTGGCCTGCCTCTCTTAGAAAGTGCAGGTGGTGGAGTGGGTTCTTGTACTGAGGTAATAAGCGGGGGACTTTTTTCCTGGACCAAAAACATGCCCCAAAAAACTGCAGTGCTTCATTACATTTCCCAAACTACTAGTTAAAAGAGATGCACAGCATAATGCTCCAGTGTCATTCTGCTTCGACACCTCTGTGCATCACCACACTGCAGAATGGAGCACAAAGATGCAGTTTTGAACCATCATGTCCAGAGAGCTTTAACCTTCACACTGGGTTGTCTATTGCATAGCAACATTTAGATAGCTCTTACATGTATGTGTGTCACTAAAGTGCGTGTGTACATTGGTAGCATGTTCCATCATATAGGGAGTGGTTGGAAGTGAGAACATTGTCCTTCAAAATAGAAAAGTAGTGCAGAAACAATGCCCTACAATGCCTGCAGCGTAAGTTTAAATATAGTAGGGCGGTTCTCTCTGGGAGGGCTTAAAACAGAAAGAGGAATGACGAATGTATGCCTTTGACAAATGAAGAGGATGAAAAATGGACCAATGATGGTGCCAGCAAATAGGAAGCCTATGGGCGGGCTATAAGCCCACAATGTAGATACAGCATGTCTCCATTTGAGATAGCGCATGCGCACTATCTAAAGCCAAGACCTAAATAGGAGGTCACAGCAGATTTTTGAGTATTGAGTGGTTGAATTCCTGAAGTAATGCTAGTTGAGTTGCTGGCACTTCCAGACATTTGTTAGCATTAAATTACACTCCCTGATTTTTGTCAGAGGGAGAGAGTCTCATGGTATCTGGAATACAGGCAATAAGGAACCACTAGTCATTTGGCTTCATTTCAGCTCTGTAGTAACCCTGACCTTATAGTCCAAAATACAAAGCTGTGACCCACAATCCACACTATTTTGAAGGCAAGGAGGAGTAGCACACAGGAGAAAGTTGGAGCAGAATGAGACAGTTTTCAACAGGAACAACAGTTAAAATGGAGGACAGGCGATACCCAATCCCTCAGACCCTACAACACACCTCGTTAGGGATACGAGACCCCCTTTTAAAGCATCAAAGACGAAGTGATCGTTCTGTTATATGGCTGTGCCTGGGGGCCGCTAAAATGGCCCTAGCAGCTACATGGAAGCGACCAGAGGCACCCTCACTGACTCAGTGGCACGCAAGATTGTGGAGAGCATTGGCCTTCGAGAGTATGGCGGACATTATAGATGACACCAGAAAGGAATTTGAATATACATGGTCCCCACTGGTGGGCTACCTTTCTGAAGGCCTTCCACTTACAGCCTTTCTTGCCAAGGCCTAGAGCCCTCAATTTGTTCCTTATCTAGGGGACTAGCCTCTCAGCTGCTTGTGCGCGTCACCCAAAATCAACAAGGAGACAACAGACACCTAACCCCCCAATACACATATTTTGTTTCTGACACCACAACACCCTTTTTTTTGTTGTTCTACTGTTTTGTTATATCTGTCAAAATTCCCTGTAACGCCACCCCATGGGGTAATTTGCTACCTTCAACAGTATCACTGACAGGAAAGTTGAAATTGTTGCCATTAATGGTTACTTTGTATGAGAGTGGTGTGCCATTCTTATGTTTAGTTTATTCATTTACACCGAGGCTACAGTGTAACTGAAAGCATAAAAAAACCTGATCAACCAACTAAGTTTACAGGCATGTGACTTACAATGTACAATGTAGTTAATAAAAGTATGTATGATATATACAAAGGTTTGTGAGTGTATGAGTAAATCTGCGAGTGGGTGTTTAAGCGTTTTTGTGAGTTTATGAATGTTTTTGCCTCTACTGGTGTATTAGTGAGGATGTGAGTGTCTGTCTGGGTCTGAAAGTAGGTGTATGAGAAGTCCTTTAATCATGTGATGCCCTGGAACTGTAGAGCGTAGTTGTGTTGTTTTACTGCATGGTTGAGTTGGAATTAAAAACTCCTTGCTGAGCTATAATCTTCAGTTTTACTATGTACTTGGTACCCCTTAAGTAGGGTGTAGGTAGGTCATAGGGTAGGGTGGTATGTGCTTGAAGAGTCAGACATGCAATTTTAAGTCTCACTGACTCACATGTACTTTGAGACCCCTAGGCATAGTTAAATATGCAGTCTTTCAACCATACTGCAAGTTATATACCTATTTACAAAAACAGAGTTACTCACCTTGCCTGTAGTAGAGAGACAGAGGAATGTAAATATGTGGCCTGCCTGCATCTGCAGAGGCTGTGTATGCAGTTTGACTGCCAGGTTCAATTGGCATTTCAAACTGCTTACCACCCATACTGTGACTCACATACCTATTAACAAAATCATAGAAGCACTCACTTTTTGGTATTTTCTTTTCACAGAAAAGATAATATATTCAATGCTTTCCTTCATGTGCCAATATTTATTTCCTTTTGATGTTTAGAGATTGGTGTGCAAATGAAAGTGTACAGCACCAGAGGTATATTTTGTCCTGGGCCTATTTATGGGGTGTGGAAGCTTGCCATATTGCCTTATATTTTGGTATAATTTGAGGCTCTGTTTTTATTTTTTGGTTACTTATATTTTACCTTTGTGTCCAGGCTCCTAGGATACTTTTGAGTGTTTTTGTGTTTAAAGTATTTTATTAAGGCACAAAAAAACACGGGGAGGGGAGCAGGAGGTCAAGCAAACATACAGTACAAGAAGCGGAACGTTGCAGCGAGTCAGAAGAGAAGTAGGGAGACAGGAAGCCCCAGAGGGTAACAAGGCAAAGACATAAGGCAATAAAGCATTGTGAACGACCCCCCTGTAGACCCCCACTCCCTAGGCAAGGCCGAGCAGAATAGCACCCCGCTACACAGTAAAAGAGAAGCATACCGTTCCACCAACCCCCCGACCCCAGAAAAGAAGAAGAAAGAAAAGCAAAGGAGGAAAAAAAAAGGAAAACAATACCCCAACATCCCCGTCCGGAAGTCAGCATTAGAAGCATATAACCCCTCTTCCCGCCCCCAACCCCCGGCCCCCAATCCACACTTTCACTCCGCCGCAGCCGCCGGCGGCGTCAGCCTAAGGAGGCGCAAGTACCGTGGACACGTGAGCTCGTGAAATTCCGTGGACAGCAGTGCCAAAAAGGGGTGCCAGAGCTCCTCAAACTGGTCAATATTCCCAGCCACCGTTAGCGACATCTTCTCCATGCCCAGTACCTGCCAGAGCCTATGCAGCCAACCAGTGATAGAGGGGGCAGTGGGGGTGCGCCAGAGTACAAGTATGTTCTGAACGGCGGAGCCTAGCGCAATCGCAATCTGCCTGCCCCTGCGGGATTTCAGCGGGTACATCAAGTCATTGGGGAGGCCTAGCAAGACATACGCGGGGAAGCGCGGAAGCTCGATCTCAAAATGCCTATCCACCTCATCTAAGACCTCCTTCCAATAGGCCGACAGCACCGGGCACTCCCAGAGAATGTGCGTGAGGGTGCCATCCTGTCCGCAACCGCGCCAGCAACCTTTGTCGCCGATTTTGCGCATCTCATAGAGCCGCTCCGGGGTGTAGTACCAGTAGGTGGACACTTTAGTGAAGGTTTCGGTCAGCCCAGTGTGGTACGCAGAGTGCCTCGCCCGATACGCAATCCTGTCCCACTCCTTGTGGCTCAGGGTCCTGCCCAATTCCCTGTGCCAACGCTCCCTCCCTGGGTTATGGTAATGAAACGGCGGGGGTTGGAGAAACCTATACAAATCAGTGATCAGCTTGGCGTCCGAGGTCCGGGTTACCAGCCATCGCTCATAGGGCGTAATCGAACGGGCAGCGACGTCACGCACTGGGGGTTGAAGAGCCCAGTGGCGGACTTGCATGTAACGCAGTCTGTCCCCTTCCGTCAGGCCATACTCCTGTCGGAGCTGCTGGAAGGGGAGCACGCCCTCTGGCCCGTAGATCTGGAAAAGCGCCCTGCAACCCGCGCTCACCCAGTGGGAAAAGGCTCCCGGCTCCAGACCCGGAGTGAAGTCTGGATTGCCAGCAATGGGAGTGAACGGTGACGGAAAAGTGGTGAGCTCACGAAGCTCACACACCGCGTCCCACACTCTTAGTGGGACCCAGGTGATAAAAGAGGCGTAGAGATTAGGCGGGCGGTGAGTGCGCCGCAGGAACGGGACCTCCTGGAGGGTGCGGCCCGCAACTGCCTGGTCTTGAAAGAGCCAGTGTTTGTCCGATTCCCACCGGCTCCACTCCACCAAATACCGGAGCTGCGCCGCCTGGAAGTACTTCCGGAGGTCCGGGACTCCGAGACCCCCCGCCTCCGGGGCAAGCATGGAGAGGACCCGCTTCATCCGAGGCTTACGGCCCTGCCACACAAAGCGGGAGATGTCTGCCTGCGCCTGCCGTATCCAACCCACAGGGGGCTGGAGAGGTAGAGAGCGAAAAAGATACAAGATCTGAGGCAGTATCGTCATCTTCACCGCCGCGATACGGCCCAGCCACGAGAGCAGGCCCTTGTTTCATCGGCCGAGTTCCTCTTTGATCTTTTTACCCAGAGAGGAATAGTTAGCTGCGACCATGGCAGGCAGGGAGGGAGCAAGCAAAATTCCCAGGTAAGGCACCGTAGAGGAGGACCACTGCAAAGGAAAGAGACTCTGAAGGTCCCGCCTAGTGTCGGCAGAGAGCGACACATCCAGTGCAGCCGACTTAGTCATGTTCATTTTGAAGCCCGCCACGCGGGCAAAAGCGTTCAGTTCCCGGACGCAGGCAGGGAGCGACCGCCTGGGGTCATCCAGGGTCAGCAAGACATCGTCTGCGTATAAGCTGACAGCATGCGTGTATTGCCCCATCTTTACTCCAATAGCGTCCAGGTTATCGCGAATCCTCTGTGCAAACGGCTCCATATAAAGAGCAAAGAGGAGCGGCGAGAGGGGGCAACCCTGTCTCGTGCCGCGCTCAATGGCAAAGCTGCTGGAACTGTGTCCATTGACACGCACTGACGCTGACGGTCTCCTATAGCAGTTAAAGACCATAGTGCGGAACTTCTCGCCGATCCCCAGTTTCCCAAGAACCAGCTCGAGATATGGCCAATGAACCCTGTCAAAGGCCTTCTCCGCGTCGACCGATAGCAGTATCCGCTCCCCCGGGACGCGTGAGGCCTTTTCCAGCACGTGCATCACCCTCTTTGTGTTGTCGACCGTCTGCCTACCGGGTACAAAACCGGCCTGGTCCGCCTCCACCAAACCTGGTAGGTGGAGACCCAGTCTGGCCGCCAAGATCCCCGTGTAAAGCTTGAGGTCCACATTTAGGAGCGAGATGGGCCGGTACGAGCCGCACAGGGTCCGGTCCTTCCCCGGCTTGGGGATAACCGACACAGTCGCTGAGAGAAGGTCCGGTGGTATGGCTCCCGGTTCGGAGAAGGAATTGAACAAGCGAGCCAGGAGAGGCGCGACAGTGGGACAGAAGGTCTTGTAAAACAAGGCCGTATAGCCATCCGGGCCCGGGGCTTTACCATGCTTTAGCCGTGCAATCGCGGTGATGACCTCCTCCACGTGAATGTCCCTCTCTAGGTGGTCCGCCTGGGAGGGGTCCAGGGCCGGGAGGGTCACGGATTCCAAGTAGGCCTCAGCCTCTCCCGGCGGGGAAGGCTCTGCAGCGTACAGCGCCTCGTAAAAGGAGCGAAAGGAGTCTGCCACCTCTGCGTCACCGGAAACCGGGATCCCATCCACTCCCACCAGCTCCTTCACCACATTGCGTTGCTGCGCAGCCCTGAGCCTATGGGCCAGGAGCTTACCGCACCTGTCTCCGCCGGTGTAAAAGGCATGCTTCAGGCGCAGCGCTGCACACTCCGCCCGGTCTAGGTCTAACGCAGAGAGGAGTTTCCGTGCCGCCTTCAGCTGCTTCCAAACCCGAGGGGCCCCTGTCCGGCGGTGAACCTGCTCAAGCTCCCTAACCTGTGCCGTCAGTTCCTCCCTCTTGCGTTGGCGTTCCCTGTTTTCCGCCGAGGAAATGGAGATAAACTCCCCCCTGACGACCGTTTTCAAAGCCGCCCACTGCGTTGCAGGGGCGTGTCAGAGTTGTTATTGTGGGTCAGGTAGTCCTGAATGACCTCCTCCACTCGCTTCACAACCGACTTCTTATGGAGAAGCGTGTCCCGAAGCCGCCACATCCCTCTAGAGGGGGGGGCCGCCGGCCAAGCAAAGATTCCGGAGACCGGTGCGTGGTCGGACAGGGACAGGACCCCGATGTCTGCCGCCGTGGCGGCCGAACAAAGCGGTCCGCTTACCAAGAGGTAGTCCAACCTTGAATAAGTGCGGTGCGCGTGGGAGAAATATGAGTAGTCCCTATCGGTGGGGTGCATGGTGCGCCAGAGGTCATGCAGGTCCATCTCCGTAATCTGGTCCTGTACCGCCCTAGAAAGCTCCCCTGTCTGCGGAAAGCGCTGGGCGGACCTATCCAGGGTGGAGTCGAAGACCATATTCAGGTCTCCCCCCAAGATGATATGGCGATCGGGCGAGGCAGTAACGTCCACCAACACAGATTCCAGGAAGCGATCCTGGTGGTCATTTGGGCTGTATACCGAACCAACCGTAAAGGCAACACCTCCCAAACGCATGCGATACACCAGAAGCCTCCCCTTCTGCTCAGCATGTTTATGCAACACCTCCCCCCTGAAGGAGCTGGCCAGAAGAATGGCCACCCCAGCAGTCTTAGTCGTAGCAGAGGAAAAGAGTTGCGTAGGGAACTTGGCAGAGCGCAACCTATGGCAATCTTTGGAAAGTAAATGGGTTTCCTGCAGGAGGCAGACATCCGCCTGCGACCCCTCCAACAGGGAAAGGATCGCCCTACGCTTCACGGGATTATTCAGACCCTTAACATTAAGGGTCACTACTTTCAGGGGCGGCATCGCCTCCAGGGAAACAACGCGCTATGCAGCGAGCGAGGGATCAGTGGAGGGGGCGCGCGGGGCAGGGGCGCAGGGAAGGCCAGAGGCAGCATCGCACATGTTTGGACAACTTCGGACGGGACCCCCCCCACACCAAACCAACAGTTAAACCCCCCCAGAACCAGCCCATGGCAACCAACCAAAACAAAGAAAAACAGGGAACAACACCCCATAGTCTCAGTCTAGCCCAAGTGGGCGAGTCTGCAGAAAACAGTCAAGTGGACGTCCAGCCACACACCTCCCCCCTCGCCCCCCCAGCCCCAGCCCAGCATCGTTAAAGCTAAGAGTCTCTCCCCCCGGATAAAAGTTAGGCCGTTAGGGCCACACCAGTAGATTCGGGCAAGTTCCTGGCCGCAGTCCTCAGGGCCTCCTCCATGTCTGCTCTGACGGTGGGCGAGTCTGGACGACTCACCGTCGCTGACGATTGGCGTCTCCTCGATCTCCGTCGGCCCCGCCGCTCGGGGCGCCGCCATGCGGGTGTAGCCCCTTCCTCCTCCGTAGCAGTAAGGCCCAGTACTCCACAGACATCTTGTAAAGAGCGCAGCTGGTGCAGCACCCCATTCCACCGAAAGATAAGACGGAAGGGGTGACCCCAGGAATAGGCTGTCTCATGCTCTCGCAGAAAGTCCGTAGCGATGCGGAAGGACCTGCGCTTCTGCAGTGTGATGGCGGACAGGTCCTGGTAGAGCGCAACAGGTCTTTCTCGGAAGGTCAGCGGCTGCTTCCTGCGGGCCTCCGTCATGATGCGCTCTTTCAGGGGGAAATCCGGCAGGAATGCCAGGATATCAGGCGGGGGTGCCGATGACTGGCGCTGGCGGCCCACCCTGTGTGCTCTGTCAATGCGGATCGGGAAATCTGCTTCTGCCTCCAAGATGTCGCGGAACAGGTCCTGCAGATAGGCCACGAGGTCCGTACCTTCATCCGCGGATGGAACCCCTCGCACCCGGATGTTATTCCGCCTGGACCTGTTCTCGAGGTCCTCCGAGTGGGCCTGGAGCTCGACACATTGCTCCCGGAGGCGGAGGACGTCCTGCTGGAGATGAGTTATCTCTTCATCGCGACGTTGGGCCGCCGTCTCCACAGTGTCGACCCGCTCGCCCAGGCCTTCGACTTCCCTGCGCACTTCCCGGACCTCTCCAGCCACTTCGGTCTTAAGAGTTTGAAATTCCTCCTTGAGGGAGCTGAATAAGTCCTCCATGAAGGACCTCGTGACTGGTGGCTCGCCCACGGTTGCGTCCGTTGATGCCCGGGAGGCCCCCGGTGACGGCTGTGTCCTGTCGCGTAGTTGCTGGGACCTGCCGAACATTTCCGGCAAGGTGCGATCTCCTCGTGCCGCGCCACGTCTCCCAGTCATCTTGGCCCCCGGTGAAGCCCAGGATCAGCTGCTGTAGGCGAGCGCCACCGCTCGCGGGCACCAGATGTGAGGCCCTCGTTGGGGACAAGTGTAGTGCGTCACAGGTGACAAAATGGCGGCCCGGGCCTGGGCAAGACGACCCCCGGGCCAGCAGGGCAGGCAGCAACGTCCAAAGCGGAGGCCTCCAGCCCCGTACTCCCAGGGAGGGCAGCAGATGAGTCGGTGCCAGGACGAACCGAGGCCCCCGTGTGAGAAGGGCGCGGGCTAGGGTCCCTGGGCTCAGCCACACAAAGACAAGATGGCGGGAGGGTGGAACCCAAGAAGGCAGTCCGGGCCAGCAAGTCCGTGGGCGACCCTCAAACAGCAACGGGTCCGGAAAGTGCGAAACCGATGTCTCCCTTCACCATTAGTTGATTTGCCCGGCTCGGGCACTGTTCGAACTCCGCCATCCAGCGCCACCAGGCGCGGAGTTCGCAAGGCGTCACCCCTCGAAACCCAGGGTAGGGGGAAGATCGCCGGCTCAGGGCTGAGGTTCGTCGCCCAGCAGTGGTGCTTGCCACCAGGCCACCTGCTAGGAAGCCTCCACACTCCGCGGAGTCCGTCTATTCCGCTCCCTCGGGATCTCCGGCTTTCAGCTTTTCAGCACTCGGCCCAGCCGAGGCGCGCGGACAGCGCCGCTGTATGCTCCGCCTCCAGGCTCTTCTCCTCGGGGCGACCCGGGCTCTACTCCTCGGAGCGATCTCCGAATAAACTTTTCGTGGACTTCCCCCGGGGCCACAGAAGTCGAAGTGGCATCAGAATGTGCCCCACGAACTCCGGCACAGTTCCCTCACCCGCGGTGCAGCCGCGGGGGGAGAGAAGCGCAAGAATCGGGGCTCGGGCTGAGCTGGGCCGGAGGAGCTACGGGAGGAAGCGTCCGCTCACCCCGCCATCTTGGCCACGCCCCCTTTTGAGTGTTTTTGTTTGACTTTTTATTCAGATTTATTTTTAGCATTTCATGTTAGCAATTCTTTTTTACTTGGATTGGTGCTTGTAAATAACATTGTTTTGTAATTTGAACTTTTCATTTTGCAGAGACTGTAAACAAACAGTATTCAATAATTGATAACTGAAGGAAGCGGTCTTATGAGAAATATTAAAAGCTGAAATAATCCATGAAACTGCATTGAAGTAATTTCGATATGTCCGAGCTACAGAAAAAAAAACATTGATCTGAAAGGATTTAGTTTTCAAATGAATATGTATCAAGAACCAATATCCCATTTTCAGAGCTGATGTTCAATGCTAAGGATAGAATTAGATGGGGGGCTGTTACAACTGGTGGGAAGTAAATCCCTGGCGAAAACCCCCCCAATGGTCCACTTACTGGTCAGAGACAGTGGTATTCCAGGAATACTACTCTGCCCATCACAACTGGTGCAATTATCCCACACCCAGGATTACCATGCGCAGAACACCGGGCCCAATTTTTACCAGGTGGAAACACACCCGGTAAAATTGAATATGGACAGAGGTCAGGATGAATGAAGCTCTTCAATTCCAGCCACTTTCAACTTGGATATTCATTCCTGGATATGTACCTGTGTATTGCTATTTCCAATGAGCATGCATTTCATTACTTTTAATTGTTTCACTTGTACTGTTGTAATTAGTAGTTGCGTCATCATTATATAGATGTATTTGTATAACACTGCTGATGTTTAGGATTAGAATGGGCTATATGTTTAGGCTGAATATGGCAGAGGAGAGAATGAATCCCTATCATCCTCAAAAGGTGACTCACTGGCAGTTGCTGAGATAATGAATCGCCATTCTCGCTGAGCTTGTGCTGAGTGGATTACTGAGTGTGCGAACAGTGGACTTGATTTTACCAGATGAAAATGCACCCAGAAAAACAAATAAGTGTCTAAGTCATGGGTTGTAGAAAGAGTTCTTCAATTTTATCCACTTTCAGATCATGAGCTACCCATCATTTTGGCCTTGTGTTGATTGGATGTACTAAGAGGTGACCCACGTAAGCACTCCGTGAACCCATCCAGGGTACCTCTATGTAAGTGTCTTATGTTACAAGCCATGCAGTGAAATAGCCTGTGAGGTACTTTAAGCACTTATTCTGGCACAAGACAAGTGAATAAAGGAAATGTAGCCCTAGGTTTGGGCAGTGAGAGGATATTGGTGTGAGTCATAGGAAGAGAAGAGAGGGATCTAGATTTCTATTGGAGGAATCACCTGAAGGGTCTATTAAGGGCAGTTTTATGCTTGAGAAGGCGCTGGATAAGCCCTTGTTTCTTTTTAGCATCCCTCTCAGGTACGCTAAGCCATATCCATGTGATAATATAATTGCTTGTAGGACTCTGTTCAACTATGCAGACTATTTATTGCACATTCACGTTTTTACCTGGATAATATTCTAGGGCAATTGCATTCAAATGCTTCGTATCTGATGCAGGTTTTTCAATATGACGGTATTGCAAGGTGCTGCAGCTGGTGAGAGGGGAAATTTGGTTGTGTATATTGACTCTTTCATCTAGTTCTGTGCGGCCAGCCAGGTTGGATGACGGAGGAGCTGGACTTAGTGATTGTGCTAATGACTCCTTCGGAGGCGTTTCTGATTTTTTGGAGTGCGTAATGTGGTCTGTGTGACACTGTTCACAGGATAACAGTGTTTTACTTTGGGGCAGAGAGAGTGATTTAAGCCTTGTTGATTTTCACAAGGGTTTTCAAGCAATTTGGTAAACTTATACAGCTTGTTCTGAATTCAAATAATTTCCTTTACCTAAAGTTGAACCTTGGGGGCTAAATCCTCCGAGTGGAAGGATGGCGGCACAGACTGCAGTTAGGCCCACTGATGCACATGATGAGTCACAGTTGTCACAATCAGTCTGAGCTCCTTTCTCCTTGAAGGACTCTTTACTTGAGTCAGGAGGAATGTTCTTTATAGCCACCTGTTGGGGCAGTGTGGTTGCACTCTCACACAGCCACATGATGGGGTTTAAGGCAAGCGGCTGGACTTCACTTTCCCCGCCTCACCAGAATATTAAGGGAGGTTGACCATTCACTTGGTTATATGCAAGAGCATGGTACCACTTGGTGCCTCTTTTGTCCATTTCAGCTCCTCACTTAGCAACAAACCTCCTCCTTCTTCTCGCTCTTCTATCTAGAATGGATGTAGCAGTGGAGGAGAAGAGTTGCATGAAACCTCATCTTGTTACTTACTATTAGCTAAGGATAATGTCCCATTTATATCTTAATGCAAAGCCTACTAGGGGATTTACTCTTGCAAAGAAGCAGTATGATTTCATAGGTTTCCTTAAAAGTCCCTATGTCAACAACATTAATAGGTAAAAGTGTCTGGATTTTTTTGCTGGAGGGGGTCCCTTCTCGAACGTTTCTAAAATGATTTTCTGCACCCTGGTGACGAGGCCCTTCAAGGCAGTCATAAGTGGTGTAGCTTTAGCAGGGTGTGAAGGCAGCTACTGTTCTTTCATATTGTGCTGTCCTGCACCGTGTAAAATAGGTGCTTCTTCTCTCCACACTAAAAGCAAGTTGAAATATTACCAGAAACCAGCAGAAATTTAAGTTGAATAAAACAAGATCAAGCAATACATTCCGAGCAGGATTACTCAATCAATGAATTCAAATTTTCATTATTATAATTCTTGTGGGTTTTCCACAATCGGCAGGCTACATGAAAATGATAAAAGCGGTGAAAAGACACTGGGATCTGTGAATGCAACCCTAAGACACACCTCACCACTTAACAGTGGCATTGCTGGCTAGTAGCTTCCATGTGCATTTCGAAAAGCTGCAAGCAGGGCAGTAGCGGCAACCGGACGGTTCCCCCTTAGGCCGGAAGGGTGGGGGCTGGTTTTTCACCCATGGGGCAGTTTTTAGGTTTCGCCTGTCGAAGCTGCGCAAGCAGCGTTTCGCGCAGGCGAAATTTTTGTCTAGAGTATGTGTGTGTAGTCCCGCCCCTCTGTTCCATTGGCTAGCTCCATAAATGGAGGCTAGCCATTGGAACAGAGATCTGTCCGTCAATGCGGAGAATATTCGTGGGCGTTCCCGAGAATTTTAGGCTTTTGCCCACGTCATGCGGCTGTGGATGTGTTTTTTTTTTCGTATCGGCATGTTGCTCTTTGCTGCACGACTCGCCATCTAGGAGGTCGTGTTTTCTCGTCGTCTCCTCATCGCTGTCCCCGGGCCTGAAGGTGCCATTTGGCGCTTGTGAGTGAGCGTCATCCTCCGGTGAGTGTAGCTCGGCAAGCCCCCTCCCCCCACCCCACCCCCATGGTCTGCCATGGGGGTGGGGTGGGGGGGATGGGTGGCTCATGTGAAGCATTTGGGTTCTGGGGAAAGAGTAGGCCCCCCGGGGGTTTTGAGCAATGCTCACTCGGTTTTTCGGGTGCCAGCCTTTGTTATAGTCCTAACCTCCCAGACCTAAAGTTGCATGCGCTGTATGCTTTGTTTGGCAGTCTGTTCGGTGCAGCATTAAGGGCAGACACTGGGGCGCAAGAGCGGCCAAATACCCCCCTTTTATTTTTCGCAATGCGAAGGTCCGGGCCTCGCCGTGGGCTGTAAGGGAACCCGTGATCGGTTGCGGGTGTCCTAGGTGGGAGTGTCGTGGCCCCTCCCTCCCCCCCTTCCAGGTTGGGCGCATTATCACAGGAGCAGGAGCTGGACATATGCGTTAGGTGAGCGCGTCAATACCAGTGGGTCAAACTCGCATTGGGTAAATTAATGGAGAGGGTCCACGGGGCTGCAATTATTGGGCGATTGCTGGCCGACTAGTTGCCGCGCGTGGCAGTCCGAGGGCGCGCTGGGTCACAGTCGAGGACATGGGACACACTAGCGGGCTTCGTGCTTCCCATGCTGCTACACCCAATCCCCTCCCCCCACCCCACTCCATGGCGGCCAGGGCGCTCGAGGGCCAGAGGCTGTGGTTGTGGCGCGCAAGATCAGTAACGGAGTAATTTGGTTCCTGCCCCGTGAGATCCCTCTAGCGGGTATAGGGGGATTAACTTGTGGAGTAGATGTGTGGTTGCAGAGGAGGTCCACAAGCCGCACTCGACTAGGTGGCGAAGGGGTCGCGACCCAAATCCCCTCCCCCAGCCCACACTCGACACATTGCTGAGAGGTGGCCCCTTACCAGGGGCCTAGCGGCGCGGTCCTCGGGAAGCCCCTATCGGAGACCCGTGGGCTGCGGGACCCCCACGGGTGGTCTAGGGGCTAACGGGAACCGGGGGAGCCAAGGGACAGATTCCCGACTCCTGACCTACCAGTTGGGACGAATCGTGCGCGGGGGCCGTCACCGGGTTAGCTTTCTCAGCTGCTCACAATCGCTGGTGTGCCCTTATCACAGTTCTCGTGGGAAGGTTGGCGTGTGGCCCTCCCTGGTTGGCCTGCAGTGGAGCCCAGGGCCACGTGGCCAACAGTGCTCCCCCACGCAGGTCCCTTATTATTTATTTCTTTATTTACTGCGATCATGCATGGCCGTCTGAGTCAGCCCAGTCCTGAGCATGGGCCCCCACTGGTGTTGCAGACTTGTGATGTCCGGGTTTTGGGACCGCGGGTGTGTGTGGCTCTTGGTGGGTGTGTGAACCATCGCTCCAGCCTGCTAAAGCTGCAGCTTTTGACTGTGTTAATGCCAGTTCATTTGCTACCAGAAAAACCTTTGGGCAGATTTACCCTAGACGTGACAAAAAACTAGCAATAATCTCAAGTAAGTACCTTTGCCTGCTTTCGTGTAATGCAGTTCAGTAATTAAAAAAAAAAACGTTGAAAATATACAATTAGAAGAATTGTGACTCTTGGGTTTATGAGCTGGTCCAAGAAATAAAATTTAAATCTGATTCCGGCCATTATTTTCCCAGCAAATAATGAAAGTTACAGACTATTCCATTCCAGAGTGGGGAATAACATGTGGGTCTGGTACTACTGGGTCATATTCCACATTATTTCAGATTTTATGCCTAAAATCGAGCTTCTTAACGCTGCCTTTACCAGTTGCTTTGAGCAGGAAACACGTGTCAGTAGGGAGAGGTTGGCAGGTCAGAGCAGACAGTGGCATGTGAGGGCAGCATAAAGCTGGGGGTGTGTTATCTGGACATTGCTAGGGGGCAGTGCCTAGTTGGTCAGGCCCACGTGACCGACAGTGCTCCCCTGCACAGGTCCCTTATTATATATTTCTTTATTTACTGCGATCATGCATGGCCGTCTGAGTCAGCCCAGTCCTGAGCATGGGCCCCCACTGCAGACTTGTGATGTCCGGGTTTTGGGACCGCGGGTGTGTGTGGCTCTGGGTGGGTGTGGGTGGCTCTGGGTGGGTGTGTGTGGTTCTGGGTGGGTGTGTGTGGCTCTGGGTGGGTGTGTGTGGCTCTGGATGGGTGTGTGTGGCTCTGGGTGTGGGTCTGTGTGTGTGTGTGGGTCTGTGTGTGTGTGGGTCTGTGTGTGTGTGTGGCTCTGTGTGTGTGTGTGGGGGGGTGGGCTCTGTTGGTGTGTGTGGGTCTGTGTGTGTGTGTGTGTGTGTGTGTGGGTCTGTGTGTTTTTGTGTGGCATTTGCCAGAGATTAAACTATTGGCATTGTAAATGACAAATGACAATGCCATTTATTTATCTGTTTTCAAAACCAAAACATAAATACAAATGTTGTCATTTACAATGCCAATAGCTCAAACTTTTCAAGGCAAAACCATTGCATTGTAAATGCTTGTTGTTAAGGATGGCCGGTTTGCAGCAGTGCTGAAATATTGCCCCCCTGTAGCAAAAGCTGCAGCGGTCTAAATTGGGCCGGAGGTTCTCAGTAGCCCCCCAGACCCTCACTCCCCCCCCCCCACCCCCATCCAGGGGCCGGTCGAGCGGAGCTGCCAGGGCTGGCTTCCGTTCCCAGTCTGGCCATGACCACGAGCCAGGTACATGGGTTGCAGGTAGAACCACTGCAACTGTGCAAGACCTGAGGCATGGCACTCTATACTTCATGGCCCGAGTCACTTACAGTTCTCAGTCCCCATCCACCAATGTCTACTGGTCTTTCATTCTCACTGTCTCTTTCCACTTCACATGGGAGCCGCACCGCTCAATGAGACGTTGGCAGGTTGCATTAACCTCCTGTGTGCACTTCCACAGTGTAATTAATATATAGTAAAGCTTTTGTAAAATCTACTGTTTTCCCACAAAACGGGATAGGTTATCCAATCAAGTATGAGAACCCAATCCATCGCTAAATAAAAGACTTGTGATATTAACAGTGAGAACGACACCTGTGGTTTCAACATACCTGGTATAATGTATGCAACAATAAAGAATGCATATGAGCCACCATCCCATTTTAAAATGAGCCTTAATAATGCATTAAAAAAAGAAGCACCATCTCATTGTTCACGACACCAACACACAAACACACTGCCAAGCAGCTACCCCTTTGACAATTACCTACCGTAGGCTAAAATAATTTCTGTTATATTCAATAGTTCTGTAATACAATAATGACTTAATTAATATTAACATCCTGCTCGGAGATGGAACAAAGGAAACAACTAGCAAATGGATGGTTAATAATGGATTTTTTAATTAGCCACTCTGTGTGAGATTAATGAAAATTACCAGTGTGCCCCTTTGATCTTTAAAAAATAATGCCGAGACAATGCAGAGACAACGTGAGCAATTAGTGTACATCATTCTGCACCAAAGGTAGGTGAACAAAAAGCTTATTTTTTAATGTGAAGCTCATTAGGCTGGAGATGACTGCTCAAATGGCGGTGTTATTGTTCTATATTCAACAAGAGTGCGAAGGGTCAGGGGTTGCGCTGGCCAGTTGATAAATAGAAAGCTCATTACATTTTCCTTCAGCAAAGGAGCATCATTCAGAATAGAATTCAGGAGGCATCCCCTACTGGAAGGAAATCCGATTTTAAATCCGTTTTAACACTTTTCTATCGAGAAGTCAAGCTATTCCATTTTATTTTCCTCCAGCGTAAACAAATGTTTATTTACAATTGAGCTGAAGATTAAAAAAAACACAAACAGACTCGTTTCAAAAGAAATGAAATATGCGGGTGTGCGATTCATTTGAAATTAATTGCGATTTGTAGGAGTCATACAGGGCCTTGTTCAATCCCGTTTGGACTTTAACAACGCCCTGTATCTTGGAGCACCGGATTACACCCTAAAAAAACTTCAGCTTGCTCAAAATTGTGCTGCTCGTGCGTTACTTGGAGGTCCCACGAAGAACATCTATAAAAGCTGGGTTGAGAATGCTGCACTGGCTGCCTGTCAAGGACAGAGTAAAGTTCAAATCTCTGTGTATCGCCCATCAGGCTTTTTGGAAAATGGGACCAGAAATCAACCACTCTTTGATTTCTCCATATCTTCCCAATAAGGCGCTTCGTTCCTCATCTGCATTTCTGGCTAAGACTCCTAGAATCTTTAAAGCCAGAGCAGGAGGACGCTCCTTCTCGTATAATGTATCAGGATTATGGAACACCCTTCGCTTGCACATGAGAAGCAATCCCAACTTAACCAGTTTTCGGAAGCAACTTAAAACTTTTTTGTTTCAATAACCAGAATCCTTGTTTATTGGTCTGAGGGCAATTCTGTTTAGTCACAGCGCCTGGACGCCTGAGGGCAACTGTAGCGCTTTATAAATTTTCATTTCATTTCATTTCATGAGTGAACTTTTAAAAGCTATATGTTTAGCTTTGTACAAGTGCAGTTTATTTGTTGGGGTACTAAGCAAGCACAAATACGTAACTACCACTGGTGCAGCATGTGTAGTGGCAGAGGGGCCCACTGACCTGATAATTGCTGTATTTTAATATGAAATAACAAGCGAATGCACCCGTCCTACAGCACTTAACACGCAGCTCATCTTGATATTGTCTAGCACTGCATCCAATGAAAGGTGATTGTGTGGCCTCCACTGCACTCATGTTGGGACTTCTCCCTGACTGTGGCATCTCCTGGGATGTGTGTGAAGCGTGTAACAGTTCTGGAGCATGTAGGACATGCATTGCTATCCTACGTGGCACTATCATTTACAAAACTACAACACTGAGTGACTAGCCATCGGAAGTCTATGGTTGTCATTGCTTGGAGAGAGACTTGTTTACCGCTGATAGGTGGGTGTGCAGGGAACTGCTCAATCCATTGACAAGCACAATTTTTAGGACTGACCTAACATGGTGGTTTTGTGTTACATGTCAAGCTGTAGCGGTGTGTACCTAAAGTGGTTCCAGGTAATGATGTACACACTGGTGTCAACTCACAAAGCGATTGAAGATCAGTCAGTATTGTTGCCTAGCAGAAACTCCAAAGATTATGTATATTACAATGTTACGAGCATTGCACTGTATCAAATCAGATATTTCCTATAACCGACCCCACCACTGAACCCATTGGAACTGCAGCACAGATGGTGAAGGCCCCCCGTTAAAAAAAATATCTTTAGGTTAAAGACAAGTATTACTCATAAACACCCACACACTGAGCTGCCACCTGTGCGTGTACGTGGAATCTATATAATGTTGTTGTTTCCTAAAGAGAGTTTGTGCCTGGTGTCTCGATTTACAAAGTAAAGACATCAAAAGAAGCAACGTGCTTCATGGAAATATATATTTTATTCTTTACATTTCGATTATTTAACTTGAAAACCGCAAAGACACTAAACCTTTTTTTAGAGAACTGATGGCATAGTGTGTAATAATTTAGTGAGATTGCAACAGTGACCACGATTCATTACAGCAGGGTATCATACTGCCAGTACCAGCAATTCAACGCTGTTAAATGGATACTAAACTTTTCTAAAGTTATACGTTATAGTTTACTTAATAAGCCTGTAATATATAGAAGGTACATAACCCTGGATTCGAATTAGACTAAATAATATATATTTTTTAAATGTTGACTTTCACTCAAAATGTCTTCTTTGTCTGGATTGGAAGCTTAATCCAAATCTTACTATACATATTCTCTGCTTCATATTCCCTTTTAGGTGATCTACAAATGGTTCAATTATATTTGAAAATCAAGATCTTGTATACGAACACAATTCTCAAAACTAATAAAGGGAAACTACTGTACACAACAAAAGAAATAGATATTCGCTCCAGCGAACCATTACTTGTCAGTATTTAACATGTCGGGGAGAGGCTTGCTACCCTATCAGGTACTTGGAATCCTGTAATATTTAACATATGATAAATGCAATGCCAGCACTCCAAGGCACAAGGGAACAGAAAATACATCAGCTGATCTCAGAAAGTCTTTAGCGAGACACCAATAGGTGGTCTCCTAAAAGGGACAGCATATTATCTAAGTGCAATGGGAAGAAAATACTAAGAGTGGCTTTAATTTGTTGTAACGAAAATATGCAGAGATACAAAAAATGCCATTGATTTACATCACCTCAGAATCAGAAATACTGTTGTCAGAAATCCCTAGAGTAAACGTGATTTTCAAGACCACAAAAATATGAAGGGAAAGAACCTGATCAGAAAGATCTTCGAATTCACTCTGTATGTAACATTTTTAGCAAGCCAATGCCTACGGGTCTTTGTGGCGGCTCTGACTTTCTGAGGCCCTCTGGTGAACTTTTTCTCATATTTTTCAAACTATTCCTGTGACACTATTTGAACTGATTACTTAAAAGGATAAGAGAGTTTTACCACATTTGGCCTATTTTTAGTTCTCTTGATTTGTACCATTAACATACGTTGAACACATATCTCCACATGGTTAGTTTATATGTGTTATTCTTTTTATATCAATATTTGATTTGACGATACATGTGTTCTTTATTTTTGTCTTGTACTGTGATTGTAATCCCTTTATCTACAACACCGTGGTGGTGTAGTTAAATCTTGTTTTTGTCCTATTTTTCCCCAAAATGAGTCATAGCCACATCAATATATATTTTGCCCTGCCTCTCAGCCTCTAGATTCTATCCAAATCGCCTTTTGCATTGTACATACAGGTTTTCTACATAAGTCCAGAACTGAAGGCCTTTGTATATGTTATTCCTGTTCAATTGAAAGTTTCACAACACATAATACAACTAACGAGTAATGGTTAGTAAAAACTAAAAAATACGAATTCTAACCACTAGATAATAGTTTCTTCAGTTGTCTTTGTAAAGCTGAATTCAAGGAACATTCTCACTTCCACTAGATACATTATGATTGACATAAAGTTTACTAAGTCTGGAGCCAAGTTTCAATTTCAGGTAGACCACTGGGGAGCCTGAATATTTGAACTCTCTTCGCACAGACATCCTAAAGCCCACATGTAGACCTATACATTCACTGCAAAAGCAATGATTATGGGAATTTAGGTGAAAATGTCAGTTAAAGCATATTATTATTAATGAATAAAACCACTGAAATTCACCAGTTATGATTATCTCAAGTAACTATAGTTTGTGCCTTAAAGTAAGTATAACTCACGCCCCACAATGCACAATTGTGTTCTCAATGATGTCATTCAAAATGCTGCAGTGATGTTTTCAGTGAGTTTATATAATGTCATGAGTGATATATATGTGGGTTAAATAGGGAATGAATGGCAAGGGTGCTTGTTATAGGTACATTAGGGCATGAGTTGAAGATAATAGAGATAAGTATAATGGGTGCTTTTCGTAGCATTTTTAAGTTAAAAAGTTCCTTTCTCACTGAAATTATAACCTATGTATAACGTAACTTCAACCGTTGTTTTTTCAAAGAATTTCTAAGTTTTTTTTTATAAAGTAAGATATAATTACAATTCCTAGATAAAACATCACTTTAACCTTTGGCTTTTTTAGAGAATTTCTACGATTTTCGAATATAAAGTAAAAATGTGTAAAGCCAGCCTCATGCTGTACATGCCCTTTGGTCGCGCACAGTGTAGGATTGGACGCTGGGCCTGGCCTTCAGACAGGCCATGCTGTGGGTGGTCTCACAAGGCTTGGCCCTACTCAGGCAGACATATTGAATTTGTCGAAGAGTCACAACACCAAAGTATAAAAAGTAGGCCTATTGGCTTTATCAAGAGGTGAGCATATCAATAAATATATAGCAGATCTACCTTTCTTTAAAAATCACTAATATTTTTAATCAAATCTATATATTAGTAATTCATACAATGCAATGTATAATAATAGTGATTATTATAAAGACATTTAATTAGGTTTTAATAAAAAAAGAAAATCAACATGCCCATGTTTTTATGATTGTATTTTGTGGGCTAAAAAAGAAAGTAACAGACATTTTTTTCTTTTTATTTCTTTTTTAAATAAAACTAACACATCTCTGAGTCTTTCTTTTAATATTTTCAGCCCACAACATGCAATCACAAAAACAACCACAGGAGGGTCTGAAACTCTAGCTGAAGGGTATGGAGCTTCAGTTCGAAGTGCTTAAAAATAATATGGTAACTTTTACTGCAGTCAGGGGATTTAATGACCCAGGAGACTTTCTGCTTTTCGTAATGTTGTTGAGGGGCTGCTGTACTCCCTGCAGCCCCCTACAACATAAAAAATGCTTAGTGGTGCTTCTGCCTCTTCTAGGGGCCCCAAACGCATGATTTTAAAATACCATAGTGCATTATAGGGCCCTCCTTACTAGGAGCAGAGCATAATAAATGAGCAGCTTCTAATGCTCATTTATTATTAATTTTTAAAATGTATCTTGGGTGTCCCAGTGCTCACCACAGACACTATTGTTTTTTTATTTGGGGAGCATCAGGGCAGCTCAGCACACATCATGAGTGCCGGCAAGAGCCGTCAATTCTATTCTTTAAATAAATATTGAAAAGGCAGGTGTGTGGCCTGAGATGCTCCCTGAGGATCTATGGGGCCCAGGAACACCATCCTTCGGTTCTTTTTTTTTATTAAAGGGGAAGTAGATGTGCAGCCCACCTCCCTGAGCCTATAGGGACTCCAGGGACCCACCCCAGGTCCAAAACATATATTTAAGGTGAAGATGAGGTGCGCAGCCCCTTTCCTGAGCCAAAAGTGGCCTCAGGGACCCATTCCCGTGGGGACTTAGGTGGGTGCCCCAGTACCCACCCAGGCTGTACACAAGACAGTATGTTGTGGGCGGAAGCAGCTCCAGGGTCCCCGCAACCTTGCCTACTCCCCAACTGCACCCCTCCTGGGTGCATCTGGAGATGGCTCTGCTACCACCCAGTGGGAGCAGATATTTTTCACTGCTCCTTCCGGGCAGGAATAATCCTAGTTTCCCTGCCTGCAAGAGCAAGGGTAGGGAAGCAAATGTCTGCTCCCAACCGGTGGGAGCAGTTGTTTGTGTACTGCATATGTATTTTACACATTGGCTCTAAGTTAAGCCTGACTGCTTTTTGTGCTAAGCTACCCAAAGTTAATTACAGGTTAATGTAGTGACTTGTTGCTGTTCACCCTGTAAGGAATTGTGGTTGCTTGACCAAGGCTCATACCCCACTCAACCAACAACCCAATTTCTCACACCCATTCAACTAAATTTCTTATGGGCTGGGTCGGGCAGAGTAAGGGTGATGTTGAACACAACAAAATGGTGGACAGAGTGCTGAAACATTTCAACCACTCGCCCTCGGTCCCAGATGTGGGTGTAATCCATTGTTCTTTTGCTCACTAAGGCACCCCAGTTTGCATCAGTTGATGTAGAGCCAAGAGAATTCCCGAGGAAGATCACAGCTCCTGGCACTGAAACGTATCAGTTAACAAATTAAGTCTAAACAGTAGGTGCAACGTTTCTTAACTAAATACACTGAACTAATTATAATCTTTGGTAAAATTATTTTTCAGCTCACTTATTCACAGATATGTTGTAAAACATGAAACATTCTGTGAACCAATGTTAATTATCCCTATTATCATTGTTCTACTCAACTTGCGTCAGTGCCCCTATATCCTTCCAAACACATTTCGTAAAGAATCGTTTAAATGCTGCGAAGAGAATTTCATGAGACTTTAGAAACTATTTACCACCAACCAGTCAATTTCAGTTATTCTGGCTGCTTGGCCTAACGTGTAAATTCTGCATCAGGTTCCCTGCTATACCTCACAGATTTATAATGGCCGAAGAAAGATAAGAACTTGGTCCAGACGAGCAGCCTCTGTAAACACGCACACTTCACCATGGCAACAACTCACCAGAAATTAGCTGCAAAAAAAAAACGAATGCTCAGTCTTTCAACTGAATTAATGTTTCCGAAATGTCTTTCAGTGCTCGGTGGAAATGTGCACCTGGCACGAAGAGAAATCTTAGACATTCAATTAGGGCATAAACATATATGTTTTTTTTACATTTCTGGGTGTATTTTCTTTTCAAAGCAGGAATGCACTTAGGCGAGCAGTACAAACTCAGGTTACATTATTTGTGTGACTCACGAGGAGGTTAATAATAATGCACGTTATTAGAATAACAGGCGCAGCTTTGCATACACCTATATCTTCGTATTAAAATAACACACAATTGCACAACTCGGTTATGTACCTGACTGCACACTAATCAGAAGAATAGCGCCATGTACTCGGGTTAGATCAACATGACCCCTCTGTAGCTTCACAATTCAATGGGAACCCGGGTTTTGTTTAGGATTCCATTACAACCAGGTGCCGGCTGTAGACGTGCAGTGTATCAGGCATGCTTCCCTCGTACTCCCGTATACAGAATAGTCCGCAGGCGCCTCTTCCTTACCCGTTGCGGAGGCAGACACTACACCCAATGTGAAGGGGCTTTCCAGCATTCGACTAGGGGCATGAGCCCCAGCAATTGAGGTGTGATTACACCTATCACAGATGGGCAAAAAGGCTCTTAGGAAGTTCTCCAACCCTTTGACAAGTCAGCGGTGGTACTCGTTAATGTGTACACCTTTAAGTGTGCCATTTGGGAGGTGGTGTAGATGTCAGGGGCACTACTGCGGGGAATGAGATTTTGATATCTTATCTGATCACCTGGATACCTATCTCATTCAATCCAATTTTGGATCGATTATTGACTGTCATTGAGTAAAAGGCAAACCCACATAAGTTAAATCAACCCCATAGACTGACGCAACTCTGAAGAACCACTTACGACTGGTAAAGTTTAAAAAGTTTAATATAAAACCAGAGTCAATTGCAAATACAAGCCTCTCAATATAAGATTCAACAAGTATACAGGTACTAAAAGGAACATAAATTCCCTAAAGAATCTCAATCTACAAAAGAAAACAATCAAAACCAATTCTAAAATCAGCAAATTGAATAGCATAGACACAAATTTGATACGATGCGTCATTTACAGAAAAAGAATGAAACAAGTTAAACTGTCCCTACTCTATACTAGATGACATCCCTACTCAGCAAGTCCTTTTACCTAAAAAGGTGTCAGCCGCTTGACTTCCAAAGAAGTTCAAACTCTCTTAGTCTCTGATGGAAACCTATGTCGAGAAACAGTACCCTTTCTGCCTACCCATCCGCTCTCTAAGGGTCCTCGGCCTACTGCTCTCGCTCCCTTGATCTCAAGCCATCTGCTCTCCTCTGCTGCTCCCTCTCCCCGGGGTGCTGTCCCTAAATACAAAATCACAGTATGGGTGGAACGCCCCTTTGAGACGCCCACCACGTACTCATTTCACGTAGTCCCGCTTCTGGGTTTTTCCATAGTTTTGTCTTCTCCGTGTCGTCTGTTAAGTTGACCTTGCTTCTCAGGCGCCGTCTCCATCATCGTGCTGGTAACCCCATGACATTCCAGTTGACACCTCCAGACCAAAGTCTATCACCTCAACAGGGCTCTATTCATTACAATTGTGATTGTAACCCCTTTTGGTCCTGTGAACAGACACTTCGAAACAAGACCCCACATTCCAAGCGTCCCTTATCTCACTAGGCCATAAACTTCGTCCAGCATTGTCACTTTAATTTAACGAGACCTTTGACTCTTAGCTCGCACGTACAGATCAAAGCTATCCCCCTATTCCTGTGAGCCCACTAAATTATATGCAGTGGACTACTCTCTTGCGAACCCTTGGTCCGTTAGGTTAAAATCACATATGAACACACCATTCGAAAATTCCTACAAACTCTTCTACGCGGTATGACTTTTAACACACATATATATAATCGAATTAGCAAATCATTGATTATAATCGAATCCATATTACATAAAATACAACGCTATACTCTCGTTCTTACACAGTACTATATGGTCTGCACATTTCTTCGATTTACATTTCATCTCTTTCTCCGTTTAATTAATTACATACATACATGAATTCTGTTTAGCACGTTCTACTGTTCTTAAACATTTTCACATATTTTTACTTTAGCCCATCCTATATACGGGCCTTTCTAATTCTAATGCACTCTCTAGAGTAAATACAGATACATTTCTTATTACTTAAGTTACATATGCTAACTTTACGCTACAGGCTTGTAAATATGGTACGGACATAATTTTCATTCAAATTGCGCTCTCTCACTACACTGACCTCCCTAAACAGCGCTCTAGCCACAGAGACTGCACCCCCCTCGAGTAGATCCAAGCCCCCTCAAAGGTCCGCATTTCTTTAATTTCCCTTCTAAATACAAGTCTGGCTGTCTCTGCTATTCTCTAACAAGGGGACCTTTTTACTCACAGAGCATGATCTGTACAGACCTAACTTTGTGGTGTATTCATTTGCTTGATATTGGTCTCTGCTGGGTACGTACAATGAATGTGCACAATGGGACAAATTGAGACCACAAACCCAACCTGTATTCAGCCCTAAGTAAAAAAAAAAGATGTCAACGAAATGGGAAAGGTTGGGGGCGTGGCCAGCTGCAGAGGATGGCAGACGTGCTTCCCTGAATCTCCCGCCGGGTGCCCAGGAACCTTGCAGCATCCATCATGCATCCCGCATGGAGAGGGCAGCGCATCGAGCCGCAGCATTGCTGATCCAGCAGCAACACTGCTGAGCCACATGGCACACGTCCCGGACAGCTGTGGCCATTGCTGGCTCCTCTCAGAGATCTTCCACTAGGAGCGCAGACCTGCTTGGCTAGGCCTCAAAGCCCAAACACTCTGCCTTGCATAGTAGCCAACACAGAGCAGGGCGACGATCGCAGCCAAGGCTGGCGGATCCAGCCAGTTGATCTCCGGAGACCGCAGGGGCCCACACCGCAATTCTCCAACACCCGCCTCCTGCCATCCATATCAATCCTTCTATGGCAGGTCCCGGTGCTGGCGATGCGTGATGCAGTGCTCTGCACCCGTCATCTGATCTGCGGCGGTGCCCTGACTATCAGCCTCTGGACAGCGGGGCTAGGAATAAGAGCGAGACCTCCTGCTTTGAAGTGGTGCTCATCATCGCCACCTTTTACTGAGGCCTGCACTGCCCTAGGGAGATTACCTACTTCCCTGCGGCTTATTGAGGCCCATGTGTGAGCACAGAAGATACTGGGTGTAGGAAAGCACCCTTTTTAACCTGGACAGCCCCACCTTTTGCCTGGTATTTGATGTGATTTCAACTGAAGTGCACTGGGTTACCGCTAACTAGGTCCCCAGTGCCAGATCTCTATCCCAAAAATGCTACACTTGGAAACCAGTTGGCAATACCTTTAGCACTCCCTGTAAATCCATAGTAAAAGGTACACGCAGTACTTAGGGCCAGAAGGCTAAAGAGGTACGGTAAGGGCTACAGCACGAATTGTACTGCCCTAAAGGATCCCTCATCAAGCACATACAGACTGCCACTGCAGGCTGCATGCCTTAGTGCAGACAAAAGTAAAAAGATGACACGGCTCATGTCAGTGTGTGTCATGCCCACAGACACGGCATGCAGTATAGGTAAGTCACCCCATGGCAGGCTTTACAGTGCTAAGGCAGGGCGCACTATACTACATGTGCATAAGCAGATCTGCCCCGTGCTGGTCAGCTGTAATGTTGCCAGTACAAGTTAACACAGAAGTCATTTTAAGTACATGTGCTGGACACTGATGAAAATAGCTTTCCCAGCTAACTGAAAATTGGGATGTGTGGTATCAAACATCTCATATTAATGAACCCCCACTGATACCAGTGTTGGATTTATTCATCCATACACACACCCAGAGGGCACCCTAAAGGTGCCCCCTGAAAATCTACCAGCTACTAGTGTGCTGGTTTTTGCCAGCCAGCCACCACAGACAAGATTCTGACCACCAAGGAGATGGCCTTTTCTCTCAGGAGGCCAGAAAAATAGCCTGTTTGGGCAGAGTGCTTATACCCCATCCCTCAGGGTGACCTGCAAATTAGCATATCAAGGCACGGGAGCTTTGAAGAGCTCACGCATTTGGTATGCAAATCTGGCTTCTCTCACAGGGGAGGAAGCCGACTTTCTCTATCCAGAGCCCTTTGGTATCTGGACTGGTGGTAAAATTAACTAGTCAGATAGGCATTTCCACCCTAAGGCCAGTACCACCCCTAAGGTAGGCTACCTGAAGTGGAGGTGACTTTTTAGAGTTACCCATTTTGGTGATGGCAAACTTACGAACTCTGGGACAAGGTTATGTCCACTTCCCACAAGAAGTGGTCATGTAGGGGCATAGTAACCCAAGGGGTAAAAAGCCAGCTGGCTACTACCCTGCACTCCCCTAACACCCATAAATTCATTATTTAGGGGAGCCCTGGCACCAGAAAAGCAGATCCTGATGACCTATGAAGAAAAAGGACACTGAAGAGCCACCAAAGCAGACGACTTGAGGAAGAGCAACTGAATTGACACCAGCCCTGCCCGCCTGTGTGCTGGTCCCCATCGAACCTACATCAAAGACTGCTCGTCCTGCAGCTGTCATGCCTCCAAAGCCTGGAAGAATGGCCTGTCTTCAATAAAAGCTCATGAACTCCAGTGAAGTAGAGGAACTGCTCCCCTGCATCCCGCAGGCATCCTGTGAAGAACAGCAAGGACTCAGGAAATGCAAAAACCTGATGCTACCAAGCAGCATTGGACCCGAGCCCCACATCCCGTATTGAAGAGGGCCAACAGTCTCAGTTTGGTCCCCAAGCCCTCCAGAGACATAGTCCACTTTGGTTTCATCTCTCGTGAAGTCCCAGACGTCACCCGCTGCCTCTGCTTGCAGGCCCCCTCAACTGCAAGTGTTCCCATAAAAGGAGAAACCCGACACCTCACAGACCCTTTGCACCCCTTTACCCCAACCCGAGGAGAAGAGAACAAGTGGGGTCTCCACATCCCCTAGCATTACAAGACTTGAGCCTTTTGCTTCATTCAACACGACTGGCCTCCCAGTTAAAACCTGCAGCCTCTTTTCATGGGGACCGATCCCCATAGACACACAATGGACACTGCACACAGCAGCCCTAGCGTCACTGGAAGTCACCTGCTGGTGCTGCCTTAGACCTCGCCCAATACTTCCCTTAAATCCCAGAGATTGGTCTTGTAAGTCACTGTGCAGTACCTGAATGCCTACTTGTTTTGATTGCCTTAGGATAACACTGCTTAAGTGTCGACTTTAAAAGGCAAAAGTATTCCTCTTGAAAAACGTACTTACCTGATCGTATTGATTCTGATGCCTAAAATATATATAAAGATGTGTGTTATTTTTGTAAATTGGTGAAGCCTTATTGAGCCATGTGCACCATTTATTGACTATTGTGTTTATTTGCAGATGTCTAACACTCCTCTCTGATAAGCCAAAGGCTGCTCGACCACACTACCCCCTAAAGGTGCACCAGGGGATTGCTACAGCAAGCCCTGTCTACTCGTGAGGGAACCCCTGGTCGCTTTGCACGATAAACCTTGTTTTGGTAAACCATATAAAGAGCAAGCTTCCTACACTGTGACTCACGGGGACACAACAATGAATGCCCCTATAACTCCTGATGATGTGGAGCATGGGGCAAGGTGCTTTGCCCACAAGGTGTGAACAGTATTTATTGGAAGCTTGGCCATCTGAGGGGTGCGAGAGTCCCCCCTCCAATCCTCCTCTGTGCACCGATATGAACTTGTGGGACAGTAGAGACGTTGCATGTCTATTACCTGCTATGCCCCCTGCTTCACTAGGCTACCACAACAACAGCTCTTCACCCCCTTACTCCACGGGAGCCCCAGCAGCACTACACCATTAATGAGAAGGGCCCCGCTGCACCAGAGAAGTGCTCTAAGAACTACACGTGGGCCCCGCTGCACCAGAGAAGTGCTCTAAGAACTACACGTGGGACTCCTGACTGGAGCATGCCCAATACCTCAGTCCCACATATTTACATCCTGGACCCCACATCTTGTTGAGCACTGCAGTATAGAACCATTGGCATTCTCTACCAGCTGGATTGTGCCATCTACACCATTGCACTGGGCCCGGCTCTGGCTTGCTCAGACCGTTGGAATTAATGCACTCTCTCGCCGGTCCCAGATCTCCTGTGCTCCACATGCTACTTTTATAGCTGAACTCCAAAAGCAACTTGCAGCCTTGAATCAGAGAGCAGAAGATGCAGAGTCATGCGCGCCACAATAATTTGCATGGTTTTGGAATGCATGAGGGCATGGAGGACACCAATCCAACGCTGTTTATTGAACGGTGGTTCCAAAGGCCAGTTGTCCCTGAGGATCTGTTGCATATGTTTACAGTAGTACATCTGCACAAAGTGCCAACTCGGTGCCCGCATTCAAGGGCACCACCACGTCCCCGAATAGCAAGGATACTTAACTATCGGTATTGTAACCGTTTGCTCCAAAATGCCAGGTAGAAAGCACCTATAACTGTGGACAATGTCAGAGTGTTTCTTTTCCCAGATTACATGCATGAGGTGGAGAGGCAGTGTGCATCCTTCCGGGCAGTCGAGTGACAGTTGTGCAGGTGAAGGATGGTGCACCAAAGAAAGTCCGAGGCCTTTTACCGACTTCTAATAATAAAGGAACTTTTTTTTAAATCACCTCATTGCTACGGACTTTCTTTGGTGCACCGTCCTTCACCTGTGCAACTTGGTATCTGCCTAGACAGTGGAGCTTCTGTGCGGTTAGCCCGGATGTGATTTGCACAACCATTTGAACTTTTCCTAATACGAAATTTGAGTGCGAACCTTGGTCAGCCGCATTTTTCTTTTCTTTTCAAGTGACAGTTGTGCATTGAGGGCTTAACCTATGCCTTAATGCTCCCAGCATATCTGAAGGTCTAACATGATAAACGTTCTTTATTCCTCGATTCCCTGGAAGCACGCAGCCTCACTCCATCGTAGACAGCACAGGGAAAGATGCGCAGACCTCTTCGATGCCAGGGACAGCAACAATGGGCTACTTCGAGGGTGGCACCGCTTCCTTGGAAGGCCCAGGAGGGCAGACAGGCAGTGCTAGCAACACCGTCATCTATTGGATCACATATACAACCTTCACCAGCCCTTCATCTCGCACCGACTCTGAAGAAGACTTCAATCCAAGTGTGGCTCTTTTTCCTACTGCAACGACACAGACTGCTGAAACAGTAATTTGACCATTGTGTGGTATTATAACACTGGCATGCTTTTCTACCGGATTTGCGCACCTATTGTGTGCCCCCTTCCCTGGGTGTGGGTGCTGTTGTTATTCGCTAGGTGTCTGGCGGTCCTCCCGTTCTTTCCCGATTCCTGGGATACCCAAAAGTGGTGCTACAGCTTATTGACTCCTTTGCCGGCGGCTGCTAATCTATGTTGAAATTGGAACCCCCTAGGTGACTGTCCAAAGTGTTATTTAGTTATTATGCTCTGTTTATTATTTTTTGGTTTGGTCAAACAACTGTTTTTTGTTAGACCTGGTATTGGGGACATGTTTTTTGATGCACCAGATGTGTTCCTTTGAAATGCATGCTTTTATATTCTCAACAACCTTTCATCCGATATGAATTCCTATGTGTTGCTACGAGGCCATCTACACAACAACATTAAAAACTACTGACTTGGAACATCAGGGTATTTGGATCACTTCATAAGAGACACAGGGATTTGGCACAACACCATCGCCACATATACCTGCAGGAAAATCACGTTTCCTCCCCCAAAGCTGACAAATTGCGTACAAGATGGAGGAAGCAACGTTTTTCCACAACATAATCAAGTTATGCCAGAGTGGCAGCTTTGTGGCTGAGGACCAGGGTCCCAATTGAGGCAGACGCCACTAAAATGTATACTCAGGGGTGCTATGTCCTAACTTGAGGCCTCTTATAAGGGGAGATGATAGTATTGGGCAGTATATATGCGCCAAACACTGAACAAGATGTTTTCCTACAACATTTATGCACAGTACTATCTGAATGGCCACACCGCCCTTGGCTGATAGGGGAAGATATTAATGCAGTCCTGGACATCAACATAAATTTATCACATCTGCCCCTACTAAACACCAATTCTACCAAGCAATCCCAATCTTTCTCCAACTGGCTCTTACATTAGTCCTTGAAATATATATGGAGAGCTCACAATAGTGGAATGTGCAAGTACTCCTTCTCGCCACCTCACAGCCTCTACACCGTTCAGATTGAATCCTTAGCCCAGCACTCATGGTGGGGAGATTAACTAACGCAACTTACTTAGGAAAAACTTCCTCAGATCATAATCCACTTGAAATTATCTTGTCCTCGAGCAAGGCCTAGTCACTGATACCAACATCGCGTTGGCGCTTCTAGAAGACGCAGTTTACAGGGATACACGCAGTTTACAGGGATACCCAGGGCAATATCATCGACACTCACTTTCCCGAGAATGAGGATATTGCCTCCACACCCCTCATTGAATGGGAAGCCATTAACGTCATGATCCAGGTGGGTGTCTGTAGCCATTGCAGTGGAAGTTAGACACTCAGTTCTTTGCAAATTGTAACACACAGAGACCCAATTAGGGACCCATGCACAAAAGGTTGTACATGATCAGACACGCTCAGAAGCTCTACAAGACACTAGGATTCGGCACGTAGAAACTCTAGAGGTACTGAGGATTCTAGATTACAAAACATATACACAGAAGTTGCACTCAGAAAAAGATAGAGCCAGTACACTCCTCTCCCGCATAATCCAATGACTGTTTTCCCCCACACCGATTTTATCCATTATTTCACCTTCTTGGATGTCCTCCATTACACAATTAGATATTAAAAATACCTTCAGATCTTATTATGCTGATCTCTACAGGGCTAGACCCAGCCCCCTCCTCAAACCCCCCCCATCTAAGGAGAGAGATGGATTTCTGATCAGCCTGTAACTCCCACGTATTTCTGAGGTGGCACATACAATCCTGGAAGTTCCCTTGACTCCGGAAGCACTGAATGGTTCATAACAAAACACTAGTTATCAATGAACTATTCATTGAACTCTATTCAACTTTAGCCGTACATCTAATTCCCCATTTAGAGAAACTCTTCAAGGCATCCCTGAAGTCGGGGGCTTTGCATCCAATGACCAGCCAAGCCATTGGGACCTCTCTGCTAAAACACAACTGTGGCCCGGAGGACCTCTCCTCTTATAGGCCACTCTCGTTATTGACCGCAGAATTTAAAATGCTTAGTAAACAGTAGGCCTTGAGGATCCTCCTCTTACTTCCTGATTTAATCCGGGTTGACCAGTGCTGCTTTGTGCCATGCAGTAACACCTCCTTAAACATACAAGCCTAAACCAGGTCATGGTGGCAGCCGAGGACATCTTCTCTAATGCGGGCTTGCCTCTAGCTGGACCTCACACAAGCATTTGATTCACTAGACTGTGATTATATGCTCTCAGTACTGTGGAAATTCAACATCCCTCCCACATCAGGGTACTTTATGCGAACCCAACAGCATGAGCTCCTGGCTCCAAAGGTTAGGCAGGAGTCTGCAAACTGGGGTATCCCATATGGTCCTTAATCACATGCAGTGTCACTATATGCTGTGCTGATGATATGATCATATACACATGTGACCTCGGGACGGACGTCACACCTGTCTCTACATTGGTACAAATTTTGGGTGAATTATCCGGCCTAAGAGCCAACAATGGCAAATCAAATGTGGTGCCCTACCAGGACAACAGGACGCCAGACAGGATACTTTTGGGCCAGGTAGCCATTCTGTTAGTCCATGACATGTTTAGATATCTGGGTATACAAATCTACAGAAAGAACATGAATCTGCTCGAAGGGAATCTGTACCAGCTATTTTTGCGCTACAAGCACAAACAAAGTTCTGGATCACCCTGCCCCTTTCGGTGTCAGGCCGGTTAGCCTTTTCTGAGATGGTAATGCTCCCTAAATTATTATATTATTTTGTGAATTTACCTGAAATCGTACCACGGTCGGCAGCAACTGCCAACAGAGAGTGGCTGGCTGTGTGTCGCTGAGTTCCGTTCTTATTACATTGCTGCTCAATTACAGTGGTTGTCATACTGGCTGGTAGGCCTTCATTCACAGTAGATAGGCTACATACAATTTAAATTGTGTACTGGGAACTTACATGCATTATTGCTTCCTGGGCATACAAGATCCTCTAACTTGACACTGCTTCTACAAAATGCTCTTGCATACTCGAACATTGCCCTCAAGCTCCCGCGCACCAAGAATCCCTACACCCCAAATATCCCTCTTTGTGGTTGACCGGACCCACTGGGAACCCTCCCATCTACCAAACTGATACCCTGGACAGACGTGGGCGTTTCCACCATCGGTGATTTATGTGAGGACAGGATATTATTGTCACATCGAGATTTTATTCAATTTCTAAAGCTCCCAGGTATACAAGACACAAGGCGTCTAGGATTTAATCACGCTATATTGATTTAGCGCTTTTCTTTTTGCCAAACAGCAAATTACGTGGCATGTGAAGTCACCAACCATTATACTGAGGTGGCATGAGGAAGTCAATAACTGGGGGTAAGCTGAGGGCTCAGCGCTACGTAGGGAGGAACACAGGGGGTCTACACCAATATCCTATATGCATGTTGTGGGACACTTCGTTAGAACAGTTCACAGCTCAAATGACAGACACTGACTGAAGCAATATATACCTCCCTTAACTACACTCTAATGTGCATCAGCCCCTTGAGTTCCCCTGATACTAGCTAATGGTTTCGGACACTACACTCTATGATCCTCAATGACTGGGGATGTTTCCCGCATAAATGTCGCCAAATTGGTTGCATAATGTTCCGGGTTCTCCTTGATGCATATGTTAAGGGGAGTATGGGAGGGAGGGAATAGATAGACGTAGATGTTCTTTCATTGAGTGAATGCTGTATCGATTACAGTAACATGACATTACATCCTACGCTTGCTCTTTCACTGAACGTTGTACATCCACTTACAATTCTACACAATAACTTCTGTAGGACTGATGTAAAATGACTTGCTATACGATATATTCTGCAATTTACCGCGATTTCAATGTTTTGAGAAATGCAATAAAATATGTTTTTTAAAATAGGGCAATGTTTGCCCATATCCCTCCCAGTTTGTGTGATGAAACCGGGTGAGGTATGACGCCTGAATACGTTGCATTTGGCCTGTTCTCTAAGATGTGAGCTTAATATAGACTTGATGCCAGGTTAGATGCTGTTAGGTTCTTTGAGGGTGAATAGAGACACAATGAGGGCAGAATTATGATTATTTGGACGCAGAAGAACAAAGCACTTGTATTCCTGAGTGGTGCCGTCCGAGTACGCTTATGTGCCCATATATTTTCGCGAATGTTCCTTCTCTTGTTATTGTTCCCACAAAACAAACATATTTTCACGTTGCGAATAACCAGAGCTCTCTACTGATGCTACAATGATGCACGTACCTGACTTCACAATCAATGGATGTAGGAGACCGTGACAATTCTGTCAATGTGTCCAAACAATTGTTCATTGATTTGTTGTGTTTCTTGTAAAGGCCAAGTAAAATGTTCCTATCCTGGCAATACCAGTCATTTCTTTTTTTCACGAAAATTATGTTTTCAACTATACTTTAATACAAAAGACCAATGCCAGACTATTCCTAAAGGAAATACAACATATACCATCTATTTTTAGATAAAGAATCAAGGCACAAACTGTAATAAGCGTTCCCAAACCAAAAGTCTTTAAATACTGCATACATTAAGGACGCTATAGAAGAGTTGCAAGCCTACCACATCTGGTTGCATGCAAAGAAAGCAAGATTCCATTTGAAACATTGTAAAGAAGTGGGTTTAAACCGGAAGAAACTCCTAGTTTGTTTGCAGATGGACTTCTGATTTTTGTCTTGGGACCTAATGGCTCCCCACCACTGTAAGTGCTATGTTAAAATAAGGAGTAAACCTACACAAATGAGGTGAGAAGCTCTGTGCAGGTGATGCATGCACACATACGCATTCTGAACAAAGAATACAGTTGTAGGACTCAGAATTGCATCTACACACATTTAGCACTGTCATGGATGACACCTACATTTAACAGTGTGTGGACTATCAAGGCCTTAGAATTCAATTTACAATAAATAAATACATGTTTAATTGCTTTTTAGATGCCATATAAATCTGTAGTATTTAACCTGATTTGCACCTAGGGAAAAATGTGTCCAAAGTGTAACCTTTTATTGGCACAACATAGAAGGTAATTGATGTCTCCTTTTCTTTCAATTTATGGCCACATACTCATATCCCAAGGACAGTAGAGGATACAGCAAGCCAAAGAAAGTGTGAGGTAAAAAACTACAACTGTTATAAATCTTGGATATGTGACGTAGATTTGAAGCAGGCCTATATTTCTGAAGCGTTGTCACATTCACAAAGGGTTTTGATAGTTTGTGCACCATTTTGGTGTGGACATAGTCACATTACAAACAAGCATTAGAAATGCAATAGGTCTCGCAGCATTAGAGTTAGTGCTTTTAGAATTGTTAATGGTTTTTTTTGTAAATCTTTAGCATGAGGGTGAGGGTGAGTGAGGGTGGGTGAGGGTGGGTGAGTGAGTGTGAGTGAGGGTGTGTGGGTGAGTGTGGGTGAGTGTGGGTGAGTGTGGGTGAGGGTGAGGGATTGAGGGTGAGGGGTTGAGGGTGAGTGAGGGTGAGGGGTTGAGGGTGAGGGTGAATGAGGGTGAGGGGTTGAGGGGTTGGGGGTGAGTGAGGGTGAGGGGTTGAGGGTGAGGGGTTGAAGGTGAGTGAGGGTGAAGGTGAGTGAGGGTGAGTGTGGGTGAGTGTGGGTGAGTGTGGGTGAGGGATTGAGGGTGAGGGGTTGAGGGTGGGTGAGGGGTTGAGGGTGGGTGAGGGTGAGTGAGGGTGAGTGAGGGTGAGGGGTTGAGGGTGAGGGGTTGAGGGTGAGTGGGGGTGAGTGAGGGGTTGAGGGTGAGTGAGGGTGAGGGGTTGAGGGTGAGTGAGGATGAGGGGTTGAGGGTGGGTGAGGGTGAGTGTGAGTGAGGGTGAGGGTGAGTGAAGGTGGGTGAGGGTGAGGGGTTGAGGGTGAGGGTGAGGGGTTGAGGGTGATTGAGGGTGAGGCGTTGAGGGTGAGTGAGGGTGAGGGGTTGAGGGTGAGGGTGAATGAGGGTGAGGGGTTGAGGGGTTGGGGGTGAGTGAGGGTGAGGGGTTGAAGGTGAGTGAGGGTGAAGGTGAGTGAAGGTGAGTGAGGGTGAGTGTGGGTGAGTGTGGGTGAGTGTGGGTGAGGGATTGAGGGTGAGGGGTTGAGGGTGGGTGAGGGGTTGAGGGTGGGTGAGGGGTTGAGGGTGAGGGATTGAGGGTGAGGGGTTGTTGGGATAATTATATTTTGTACAGAACAGCGCAAGTGTGTGTTGAGGGTTTTTATCCCTCATCCCTATGAGAGAGGGGTTGGGAGGACGGTTCAAGCAGTGAAGAGGGCGTGGGGGGGTGAGCACGCAAATACAACTGTGTATCGAGATAGCATGTGCTTGCGGTTGCAGAAGGAACAGCTTCAATAACCCAGTGATAGTGCATAGATGGGCAGCCTTCCCAAGTACCACGCACGGCATCTTAATTGCAGCGAATACGCACAGCGAGCACTAACTTTTATTTTCAAGCCGCCTTCAACGCTCACGTCTTTCGGCAGCTTAATTTATGCTAATATCCACTCTTAGCTTTAAGCCGCCTTTGCTCATCATGTTCCCAAAGATATTTAAATGTAACCTAATGAAACAGGTTACCTTTATATATATGGCGAGTCAGCATTAAACCCTAGTTCTAAGCCGCCTTTAACATCTATGTCCTTGAGCACCCTCTCCTAAGCAAGTGTCTCTGCGAGCTCCGCTGTGTTAATGTATTTTAAACAAATGAGTTAGTTTAACTCCACTCGCACCTTAATTGCAGCGAGAACGCACAGTGAGCATTAACCTTTATTTCCAAGCCGCCTTTAAAACTCACGTCCCAGAGCAACGTAACTGATGTTAATATCACTTTTACCTCTAAGCCGCCTTTGCTTATCGTGTTCCCAATGATATTTAAATGTACGGCGGGAAGGGGAGGGGGCGGAACGGGGGCGGAGAGGGGAGAGGTGCGAGTAAAATAAACAAAAAAAAAGAAGCCGGAGGGAAGAGAGGGGAGGGGGGAGGAGAAATGCGACACGGCGGGAAGGGGAGGGGGCGGAACGGGGGCGGAGAGCTGAAAAGTGTTGCTGCAACGTGTGGATGCTTGTTCCCAAAGATATTTAAATGTAACCTAATGAAACAGGTTACCTTTATATATATGGCGAGTCAGCATTAAACTCTAGTTCTAAGCCGCCTTTAACATCTATGTCCTTGAGCACCCTCTCCTAAGCAAGTGTCTCTGCGAGCTCCGCTGTGTTAATGTATTTTAAACAAATGAGTTAGTTTAACTCCACTCGCACCTTAATTGCAGCGAGAACGCACAGTGAGCATTAACCTTTATTTCCAAGCCGCCTTTAAAACTCACGTCCCAGAGCAACGTAACTGATGTTAATATCACTTTTACCTCTAAGCCGCCTTTGCTTATCGTGTTCCCAATGATATTTAAATGTACGGCGGGAAGGGGAGGGGGCGGAACGGGGGCGGAGAGGGGAGAGGTGCGAGTAAAATAAACAAAAAAAAAGAAGCCGGAGGGAAGAGAGGGGAGGGGGGAGGAGAAATGCGACACGGCGGGAAGGGGAGGGGGCGGAACGGGGGCGGAGAGGGGAGGAGCGGGTAAACAAAGACGGACATGCACGCGCCCGTGACTTTTAAGGTCAATGCGCATGCGCATAAGCTTAATGCGCATGCGCATTGACCTTAAAAGTCACGGGCACTGCAAGGAATCGCCACGATTCCTTGCAAGTTAGAAAAGAGTCGATGAGCCCCTATAGTCTCGCTTGCTCGATGCGCATGCGCATCGACAGGCGAGACCTAATAAAAACCTGTCCACAATGTACTGATTGCCAAATAATCAGTGCAGCAATATAGCTGTAAAGTTTGGGTTAGTGCTTAGAAAAGGGAAGCACTGAGGGAAAGATTATTGATTATAGCAAACTAACTTCAAACAAGGTGTTATCTAGTGATTTTGAGTTATTTTAATGATGGCATACATATGGGCCTTTACTCATCCTTTTGAAATGCAACATTCTAGTTGTGACCCAAGAGAGCAAATCTAGATGTGGGTTCCTTGCTCACTTTGCCTTTGGATTCAAGCTAGCCTGGATGATGAGGGGTGTTATACCGAAACCAGTCCAAGGATGCTTGTTTCCGGTCCAGGGAAGACCTGGCTTGGCTGTTCGGGCTAGACGGTTCCCATGAGGAAAAGGGTCAAGACTGATTTGTATATGTCTGGGTCTGAACTGGGGTGGTGAACTGAGCTAAAAAACGATGATGGATTCAACCCAGATCTGTGACTGGGGGTTACTGCCTGAAAAGTTTCAGTACTCCGTCCATCATCTACTTGTGCTTCCCAAGAGAGCAAACTCAGACAACGTATCCAGTCAACTAACAGCTGGAATATCTTTAAGGTTAGCACAAATGTACACTGTCTGTTAGCAGGGTCATCCAGTGAATGATGTCATCATATATCTCAAAATCCAAACTGACATCATTGAACAAAGTAACATTCTAGAATGCCTATTGCTGGTGATTGTTAGTAGGGTATGGCTAGGGAAAGGGAACTGTCTTCTTTCTCTACATTGGATAGTCCCTTTAAACAATAATTAGATAAACAGTTAAAAATGAATTATTTTCTCAGTTGTTACATTATTGGTTTCAAAGATTGTGTAAAGAAATTGAAATAGAGATTTAATACTTTGATCAATTACACAATTCCTTCATCAGAGGATTATCTGAAAACACTGTCATTAGTTTGATGCCTTTAGATTCCCAATCTAGTAGTTTTATAAAATTAGGGGACATTTTTCAAGATACTTTACAAGGAAAATAAAAGGAAACTGTTCATGAGATCATTTTATTAAAAAGATCATTTAGTGATCTAGAAAAACAGTTTTTAAATGCTCTTGGTGTTTATTTAAATGTAAATGTCAAGGTATTTGTAGAGCGCACTGTCACCAAGCGGTTTCCTGGCGCTATTACTCATACCGCTGTGGAACCCCTCCTGGCTTTCCCTGTGAAGTGTCCACTCCTGAGCACCCCCAGGGTGAAGCCAGGCATCCTAGCGCTGTTGGGGCCGGTGTGGAGGTTAAGCAAGCTATTGCCCAGAGTTGCAGTGTGGGAACCATGATTAGAATAGGCACCGGGCGAGAATTATCAGGTCCGAAGAAAATGGAGCACAAGACCTGCCAAGGTGGGAATTGAACCCTGATACCGGGCCAGAACTCTGCATCAGGGTCTGCCACTCTAACCATTGAGCCACACTCCTCCACTATTTACATATGGTGTTATTTGGTATCTCCAATTAAGGTGTCTTTCGATATGCATGTAATTGGTAGCATTTAACTTAAATTGAATCCTCTGGTAGACCAAGCATTGACATAAAGTAGCTTGCTCAAAAAATCTTTAAAAAAAAGTTATTTTCAAAATTAAAACAAAAGAAAACACCAGACTTAACACAAGCACCGTAAACATGATCTTGTATTCCTTTACCACAATCTTGTAATTTTTTATTAGACTTGATTTATTTGCAACTGAATCCAATTTTCAGACAAGAAATTATTATTTTTGCTTTTTCTTCATTACATCTTCCATTCGTTTACTATAATCAATACAGCAACTGCTCCTTTTTTAATTTCCACGACGTTATGGAATGGCTCTTAATTTAACCATGTTAAATGCATAATGATTGCAAATGTATAGCACAATGTTTCTATATTTCCAATTATATTCTGTCTTCTATGAATCTTAATGCAAAATTAAACTGAGACAGAAACAAGGGAACAGTAACAGACCACAGATAAACATAGAGAACAATAGGGTTCGAGGACTAAACAGTAGACAGAGAATAGGAAGTCTTGATGAATCCTATGGCTTAAACTTTCATCACATTCTGTTTACCAACGATCTATATATTATTTGTTTATGGTTATATTTAGAGGTCTTCTAGGGGTCATGCCAAACTCATAATTTGAAAGATGAATATCTTCTGAAAAGAGATCACAATACCATTCATAAACAAGTTATGAAAATGACATTAGATAATTGATCCTGGAATAGGTGTTTTAAATCCTGTCAGCTAATTTTAATAAGGCCTTAAACAAGCGAGTCTTGACACTCCAAAATTGCATTGTTTGCTTTTTAATGTGTGCTCATGAATGATATAGACTCATAGGCTTAGCCTTCTCTTGAAAGAGCACAGAGCTAAATTTGTGGCGATTTCCATTCTTGAGAAAGCAGCTCACCTGTATCTACCTGCTACTAATGAGGGCCAATCTAGGCCACCTCTTGCTCCAGTTCAGTGTCCTAGTAAATAGGAGCCCATTCTCAGAGTTCCGGCTGCAGTTAACAACCTTGGTGGTTATCTTATAGGACAACCTGATGTAACTTGGATATCCTCACTTCTCTCATACCTCGAGCCCAACATATATTCTCACACCACCTGTAACAGCCGAATATAATAATGTATTCCCATTCCTCAACAATTACATTTCAGCAACATTTGCTGTTTACATTGTCTGACTTACAGCTCTTTGGATGTCTGACTATTCTCGGACCAGCATTATGCAGAATATAATAGTACAATAGAAAAAAATGTTCACAGCAACACATTGCAGTTTGTGAACTTTCTGAGGACCTTGAATTATTCTATTGTGAAATCTTCCTTGGAGGCTTAAGGACATTCCAAACTGCAGCATTCTGCAGTTCCTTTATTTACCCTGTGTACTCACTATAATAATGAAGGTTCTGCCTTTATGCTGCATTATGATCAACTATTAAAAACTGTACCCGATGTTGCCTTTTCAAGGAACAATTTTATTAATACTGTGTATTCTAACTTCCAGTGTAGAGTAGCTTTAGAAAACATGTACAATTTTACTCTCATCTGACCATAAAGCAATGTGATCACACACATTCAAATAATACGGGCATCACTTGTATTTAGTGCAGGCCAACCAGATTTCAAAAGGCGTCTATTCAAGTTCAGTTTAAAAGCTCAATTTATATGAAGTTCAGATCACAGAACATCGTAGGAATTACATTCCAACATGAAACTATTCTGGGAAACTCTATTCTATGGATGTATTCGTAATTTACATATTCCTCATAGAGTCACTTTAGTATTAAAGACATGAGCCCTTAAAAGAGATTCAAAATATTTAAGATTCTTCTTAGAACTGACAGCCCTTTTAATTTAACTGGTGTTTTTAAACAAATGTATTGTAGCAATGTTTTGAGTTAAATACAACATTTTCATGAAAAAGAAGGAAGCATTGTTTACTTCCTGTCAGAAACACATTTAGATAAATTGATTGTTTTCTGATGCAGATAAAATACTGAAGCACTTGACCCAGTTCATCAGTACCTACAGAACATTAGAATTAGTAACTCCATCTAGGAGAAAATGAAGCTTGTTTCGCACTTGAATATAGTCACTAACAGGTAAAAGAGAACCAATTCGTTTTTGCAAACTGACAGGAAGTTCATTGCATTCCATTTGCAGTGCGATTACTAAAGTTTGATGGCTTTGAGCAAGAGTATGATATGTTTTATTTGTAAAAATTAAGAGGAACATAGATCTGAGCAGTAGTGAACCGTAATACTGCGGTGAAAAGGAACAAATCAAAATATCAAGCCATCTACAAATATTTGATGGTGTGTCTAGTTGCATATTAGTATTGACCATAAACATCACCAGTGACGTCACAGGCCCATGCTGTAGCTAGGAAATAGTCAAGGATCGAAATACATTATGTAGATGACTAGCTGCCCGTCCCGACGTTGTCCGGGTATAAAAAAGATTTACCTGAAGGGCTGCAAACCTTACCAAACGCTACCCCACCGCTTTACAATGCAGCAGGCATCTTAGAATGTACACCCCCACACACAACAACGCTGAAGGGCACACACACCTCACGACGTGCACGAACGCTAATCTCATCACAGTGAGATTAGCGTTTGTGCACGTCGTGAGGTGTGCGTGCTGTTCAGCGTTGTTGTGTTTGGGCGTGTGCATTGTGAGACGCCTGGTGCATTGTAAAGCGGGGGGGGGGGTAGGTAGCATTCGGTAAGGTTTGCCACCCTTCGGGTAAATCTTTTTTATACCCGGACTACATTCTCAGGCTGCATGCGTCTCTGAACGCACATGCCCACCCACTCGCCCACCTTTTTTATAGCCGGACAACGTTCTCAGGCTGCATGCGTCTCTGAAAGCACACGTCCACCCACACGCCCACCCTCGCATAACGCACACCTCAGAGATGGCGCTACTTCCAAGGGACTACTTTGTCAAAGAACGTACTTTGCCCTTCTAAAGTATATGTTTTGCTGGTATATAGCCTATGTCCATCTGCTTACCCTGACATTTCCAATGTTGTATTGGGTGTTTTGATTGGCACTGTGGTTCCTGAGATTACCCGCCTCAAAGGTTTGGGTTCTCTCTCTTTATTATATTAGTATGGCTAGGCATTTGGGTGTTTGAACTAAAAACATCTATTTGTAGAAATGTTTTGACAATATAGGAAAATTATACTGCAACAAACCAACTCTAGCTGCCGAAAAAAGGGAACATGGCTACACACCACTGACGTCAATGGTAAAAAACAGATCAGTGGGCAAATTGGAGTAATGGAGTAAACAAAAAAACACAAACTAATAGGGTCAATGGTCCCATGCTATGTCTAGTGAATAACCAGGAATTTGAATAATTTAACAAAACATTAGACTTGTATAAAAATCTTGTGTCACTTATCAATTTAATATAATTGAATACTTTTAATAATGAGCCATCTAGTTTAGAGAACAAGAGGAGATTCATAAAGGGTTTTTGGGGTACAAATAGCAGAACTTCCATAGTATTCATTTTCACACCTCTCTGAATTAGCACCAAAACACATAATTGTGAAAATTCATATAGAATTAGCGCACGTAGAAAACATTGTCTACTGTTTGCACTTTTACTAATAGAGTGTTGAACATTTTGGGGTCTGTTAGAAATGGAGTTTCTGGCTGGCTATGGTCTGCACTTAAGCTAAGCAGAATCCACCACTCTAGTTGGCGTAAGGGAGTCGCACTCCCAAAATAACCCCTGCTCCTGCCCTTGGTAGCTTGGCCAGAGCAGTCAGGCTTATGTCAGAGGCAATGTGTGAAGCATTTGAACAACACACTAACACCAGTAATGCAATGAATGCACACACAAAAGAGACTCCACAAAATATATATAAAAATATGAAGTATATTGTGCATTTGTCATAGACCAAAATGATATGAAGCAATAATTACTTTGCGAACTAGGCAATTGTTAAACATCACAATGTGTGCAATAAGAGAATGAATGTTACTTTGCAAATCATCGTTAAAACACCATTACTGTGCATATTATACTGTCTCCTTATAAGTTACTTGTTGTCCTGACCATGCAATGCATAAAACGGCATATCACTGTGAGAATGAAATGCAGCATGTGATGAAACATAAATCTTCAAAACTGTACCTTCCTGAGAATGCAAACATCAAAACAATATGCATGAATACACCAGGGCAAAAATGCAGCAGACAATTAAAGCAATGCTTAAATCACCATGACACCATAGGGCACGGTGCACCCATGCTCCTATTGCATGTTATGCTGTAAACTGGTGCTCAAAAGCAGGTTACCGGGCCAAATGCCCACCTACAACATGGATTACAGTAACTGATGGGCTCAGAAGGAACCTCTGTCGAAAAATCCTTCCCATCCTGCCAGATGAGTCGTGAATGCCCCCAAAGGTATGCCACACGAAGAGTGGGGAGGGCACATATACAAATTAATTCAAGGGTAGGCCTCGCTGGGTCCCCCTTCACGTGAGAACTGAGCCAGGCAGCTACCCGTGGTAACCAGGGGAGCAGCAAATAAAGGAGGTCTCCTTTTGCAATGGATCATGTTGCTGTATGGGGCCTCGCCAACCAAACACACCCAGTGAGGTGTAACAGTCGGTACAGCTCCCTCACTCCCAGTACCTTACGGGTGCAGATGCCCTTCCTGCATGCAGCATTCCACAAAGCTTTCCTCCGTGGCTGCACACCATGCTCGGAGAGAATTCCTGTGTGCGACTGGGCCCTGCCCCGCTACTGTTGGCCTGAAGCCCTGCATTACGAAGTGACATGCCGGAAATTGTGAAGGAGTCCTCTAGAACCCCTCACAAGAACAGAGGGAGGGGAGTGGAGGCAAGCCCACAAGCCCCTGGAGAACACTGAGGGTACCAAAGAAGGAAAGTAGGCAGCGGGCTAGCACACAGAATAATTGTAGGCAAATAGGTAGTCCTTCTTGCAACCCAACAGGCCACAGGTCAGCACAACAAACAAGGGAGTCCAATGACAGTTACTCCTGGCAGCATAACAGTTCCTTCTGGCAAGACGCAGTCTCTAGAGCCAGCTGCAACTGGTTACAAGTCCCATGCAGTGTCTAAAGGCATGGGGTCAGAGCCCCTTTACTTATACCCAAACTGTCTTTGATGTGGAGGTAATTTCAAAAGAAACCTTAGAAGTGCACAACACCCCCTTTCAGCGCAGCTCTGGCTCCAAACGTACAGTAAGGGGTAAACAAGCCCTTTGTGTGAGGCCAGGACAAAGCCTATACAAATGTAAGTGTCCTCCGCCACCATCTCTCCCAGCCCAGGAAGATCTTTCAGTATGCAGATAAATGAAGATGCAATCCTGTTATGCCCAAACTCCCTGTGTGGTGGCTGTCTGGAAAGTGTGCAGAAAACGTAGGTGTCACTCAGCCCTAGTCATGGATCAGAGTCAGACTGCAAAACCCAAAAAGTCATAAGCAGACAGACATTTCCATTTTCTAAAAGTGGCATTTCTAAAGTAGTAATGAAAAATCCACCTACGTCAATGAGCAGGATTTATCACCACTGTTCCAAATATACCAAACATAGCAGTGCTACCCCTCCTGGATCAGAAATTAGCATTACAAACATATAAAAATCCCAGTCCTAACCTATGCAAGGAGCAGCACTCACTGTTTTAATAAACAAAATAGAGCCCTTGTCAATACCAGGATATTCCACACAATAAAGGCACATCCTACCTTCTACCTACATAGCACACTGCCCATAGGGCAACCTATGGCCTACCTTAGAGATGACCTATATGTAGTAAAAGGGGAGTTTCAGGCTTAGCAAGTACTTTAAATGCAAAGTCACTGTGGCAGTAAACTGTGTACGCAGGCCCTGCAGTGCAGGCATGAAACAGGTTTGAAAGGCTACTTCTGTGGGTGCCGCAAGCAGCGCTGCAGGCCCACTAGTAGCATTTAACCTACAGGCCCTGGGTATATATGATACCACTGTACAAGGGACTTACGGTTAAATTAATACTGCCAAAAAGATACATACTAATCATAACATGTTTAAAGGAGAGAGCACATGCACTTTAGCATGGAATAGCAGTGATAAAGTGCCAATAGTCCTGAAGCCAACAAAAACAGGTCAGACAAAATACAGGAGGGAAGCAAAAAGTTTGGAGATAACCCTGCAAAAAGGGCCAGGTCGAGCAGAGCTGATTCACAAAAGCATGTGAGCATGTGCAAATGAGCATTCCAGTAGGATTGCTTCCCATACTCCTGAATGCTTTCATGTATGGACCCCATAATAGACTCCAACACTCAGGAATGTATCATGAATTGCCCCTGCAATAGTCTTTGATGACTCAGAGCGGAGCTTTTAATTATGTGTGAGTCACATTATAATATTCAAACTAAAACTATCCTGGTTCTATTTGCTAGAAACTATCAGTCCATTCCCATGTCCATTTGGCTCCGGCTACCAACCTAAGGGGAGGCGTGAGATCGCCAATGAGGACATGTTGTATCTTACATTTCTTCCCATTCCACCTACTTCCCACTTGAGATTTAGGCATACTCGAGAAAGAACAGATTTTTTTTTTTTAATATTGTATTCCCAATACTCAACAACATTAATCTCTTAGTTTTGTTTGCTGTCGCAGCTGTCTGACATCCGGCCCTATTTGCTTTCTAGCAGGCTTTGGCCTGCATTAACTGCATTATAAAAACACATAAAAAAGAAAGCACTGTGCAGTTGATGGCAACACATCAGAGTCTAGGGAAATCTCCCGGGGACTTTAAATTATTATACTGAGAAATGTTCCTTCAGAAGGTCAAGGGCATTGCAAACTGCAGGAGTCTGTTTAAATTACTTTTCCCACGACAATTCCAGTTATTTTTGTGCTTCCCTGTCATTCCATACTTCGTATACTCCTTTTAACGATGACGTTGGGGGCGATACTGTTAATGATTCTTGGTTATCAGGTTCTGTGTCTGCTCATAATGCATAAATATTCCAAAAAGGGGGTTAGTCTTAGCTGCTGAAGTTTCTCATTGTATAAGAGATTGTGCAAACCTTTCCCAGTGTGATATCACAAATTATCTCAAATCTTTAGCGCTTTCCGAGCGGATAAAAAACGCACGTGCAAATGAAACCATTCGTCTGACAGAAGTTTAAAATACTTTCAAATTTTAGAACTGCCGTGAAAATTCAGACTTTAAACGGGTTGCCACAACAGTGTTCACCTTGAATTGTAACTTCTGATACATAGCAAAACTGCCTGTAATCATGTCAATTGTGTTATGACCTTAATTTTTTATATTTTCATTAGGCAATGGACATGATTTATGTATAGCATAATAGCCTCTTTAGGTTTATATAGGCAGAGCTAGGTCCAAGAATGGTGGGTTTTCAGAACAAAGGGTCTCTGTGACAGTGGGTAAGTGTAGATAGCCCCCTTTCCTGATAAGGCGTGGGATGAAGGTTTTCCTCCAGTAGTGCTCTGTGGGAGTGGGGGGTGGGGGGGGGGGGGGGGGGAGATAGCTATTGCAAACTTTCAGTCAAACCCTGGTGAAAGTGAAATATGTCATCGGTTATCTCAGCAGTGTATTTTCACTTGATACTTTTGCATCTTATCTCTGTTCACCTATCCCTATTTTGTAATGTGCCCTGATGCTTTTTTCTGGTCCGACTTCACAGAGCAGCTGTTGCCAGACAATTATGAGAGCATCACTAGAGGTGGGATTTGGCCCATATTGGGAGCAAGCAGTAAATTTTTTGATTGGGCAGAAATTGTGTGCTCCCACAAACATTGCTTGCCCTCCACCAGCTGTGATCATTTTGTTTATTTATCCAGCTGGTTGAGCTTGAACTTTCAGAGGCACACACAAGACATTGTAGTAGTGTAAAAGTGTCTTAGATAACTAGATCATTTATGCTTTACGTCTGTCTCTGGCCACAGCAGAGATGGGAGGAGGGGAGTCATTAACCTAAATGTATTTTTAGGCCGCGCTTGATAGTCTAACCGCCACCATGACCTTTCAGCCTACACCTAGACTAAGCTCCTTGCTTCCACACAAATACATATTCATTCCAGTTTTATCTACTTGTAATGCTTGACATTACAATACTGCATTTATTTTAAGCTAGTCCTATCGGCATTGCCAATACCTATTGACATTGTTCTTATGTTTAGTATTTCTGCGTTGCTGTCACTCTAAATTATAAGGTTCCAGACTTAATGTCTCTCATCTTGGAGTCTCTATGACATTGTGTTTCTAATTTGCCAAGAGACGTCCCGATGCTCTAAGTTTCCTGATACATTTTTGGCTAGTGATACATGAATTTTGTTTCTTTTGTTTTATGGTCATTAAATCTCAGTGGACATATCTTGACCAGTTTCTTGTCCCCGAGTCTCAGTAGAATCTTCGGATTATCGCTCAGAATAATTGTGTTTTGACCAATGATGTAGTTGTGGCCATGCTACAGGTATAATTGTATATAAGAAACATTTTGTAGGGAATGTCAGGTCATAAAATGGGTTCCTAGCGGGCCATGAAGTTCTGGTGCTTTCGTCAGGCAGTTAATTGTCTATTTCTTCCAGACATTAGAGTTTCAAACATATGATTTTCTCTGGTCATGGTGCATTCTTGTGGTGATGGTTCTTTGGATGACCCTCTCCTCAGACAGACTTAAAGCTCTAGAGTGCCATCAAACGCATAGCCCGATAGGCCCAAAGCCTCCACAGTCAGCTGCTTAGCTTTCAAAGACCTTTCCGTTCTCACCTGCCTCTGCACTCAGGTGTCTCCCAATTCGCCGTGTCTCCATGACAATGTGACACAGATACTGTTAAAAATGATCTTCACCCATATTTCATGATTTTGTCTTATATGGGCAGAAACTCGTTTTATTCATACTCTCCTTTCTACCTCCCATAATAATTAGCTTGCAAAAAGCACAATGCTCTAGATACCTATATCTCCACACATTTTGAAATAAAAAATTGACATATTTTAGTCTATCAGTGTTAGCTCTAACTGAAAGTGAGATCTATTCGGTTTCCCATCACAGGCCTCAAAAAGCAACCTTTTATAATAGAAGACTGCTCTGGGAAACAGCATGAGCATTACAAATTTGAAAAGTAATTATTTCTAATTAGGCACTTTATTATTAAAAACATTAACCTTAAAAAGAGGCACTCTGTTTAGGGTTCATCTAAAATGATGACCCTCTTGAAATAGTTGCTGAATTATGGATTATGTTGCAATATGAAATGGTTTTAAATCAGGAAACACATTTTTTATGATGAATATTCACTCATTATTTCCACCCTGTGTGGAACATATTTAAGTATGGTAGGTGATTGTTTCCTAATAATGACAACACAGGAAAACACTGCACCTAATTAATTGGAGTAATTAATTCAAACCGGACTAACTGTTTTGCCTGACTACAAAAATCAATAGGTCAAGTGGAACTAGCTACATCTTGGGAAGGGTCAGGGCTGAACTGGACTCCACTTTCATCCTCTATATTGACATTTGATCTGTTTCAGCTACATTTTGTATTTGTAGAACATTATTTACAATAGGATAAAATTGACCAAAGCACACTTCTGCCAAAAACATAAAGGGGCTTAAGAGAACTTTTGTGCAAATTGCATAGACGGTGAATGGCAGAACCAGGGGCAAAAACTCAGGAATCAAATCATTTTGACAATTTGACAAACCCTTTTGTGTTTTAGTCACTGTTCAAGAGATTATGGAAAATGTTCAAACATTAGTGTAACCTTTCAACCCAGCAAGTATATTCACGCAAACATTGCTGCAAAAGCAACTTCACAGCTAATCATTTCTTTTTGGAAGTTTCAAGTTTAAAAGTCCAAATCGTTTCACTTGACAGCTGTACTGTCATCTGCGGCCTTTAATTGAGAAAACATCTGCCAGAGCCTATAATGTCCTGTCATCCTGAGCTAGAATGCTAGATGTGCCCTGTTCTGCCACTTTTGAAGACCTGTCACGCTGAATGCAGCCTTCTTTCACCTGCAGGGAACATTCAGCTGATTCTCGGGAGAAAGGTGATTTTGCAATCGACAACATGATCCATAATAGGGCTGAAGGTCTTGATTTTCACCCACAAAGTCAAAGATTAGTTAGTTTTAGCGAACACCACAAGGTGAATCCAGAAAGCTATACATTTCTGAAGAGTAGCCAGAACTCCTAGTTTCCCCAAAAACAAAATAATTAACAAAAAAGTAGAAATATTTGACAACATTTTTTTCTGTATGCTTTGCCCCAGTGGTTGATTTACAAAAGTACTACATGGTTACATCTGTCAGACTATTCTTGTTGCAGGGACAAATAATGTTGCTTGGTTGCTAAAACATGTGATACCCAGAGACAACAATTGATCTATAAAGTGTAATTATTTTCCATTGTGCACCAAATAGGATACAGTTCATATGCATGAAATCTATGAATGAAAAATGGGTATAAAGAAACCTTTGCATTCCTGAAATGTGGCCTAGAGGCTGGGGATAAGAATAGTGGCGGTTTGTACAACTGTGAATTTGGGGTTACCCATACTAATGTGATGCAGAGGGCATTTTAAAACATGCTCTTTATTGCAGGCTGGCTTACATTTGGAAGGAGAAAATGGAGAGATATTCAATTCATAATGACAAATTGGTTATTATAAGTCCCAAACTTATTTTGATAAAAGGTGTACCCCACTTCTACATTGCCAGTGACAGGAAAGGCCAAAAAATGCAACAGGCAGTCATCGAATTTTCACCATGAAAACTAATCCATTTGGTGATGTGGGTAGAAGCAGTAGTGGGCGCAGGCTTGGCTTCCCTGCAGGGAAAACTACTAAGTCCAGACATTTCTGGAGACAAAGACACCTAGTGTATTTAGACAGAATATCGTAAACAGAAATATCATGGATCAAAATATGTCAAGAATATCAAGGTAACACATAACGTGAAGGTAAGTTTCTATAGGTAAGCAAAGTTTTACAATAATTATTCCACACATTTATATATATATATATATATATATATATATATATATATATATATATATATATATATATATATATATATATATATACACACATCATCAAGGCACGTAGATCCGAGTTAAGAATAGTATTTCTATGTTTACCTATTTGCACTTGCCTTCTAGATATTTTGTTCTTGATATTTTTGACATGATATTATATCCACACAATATTTCTGTTTACGATATTCTGTGGTGATCCCAATTAGGGTGTCCATGGTGGTGTGACTTGTGTAGCTCACACTATTTTTTGTTACATAGAATTTCCTCACATTTTTTTAAGGATAGTTCTGGAATCTGTGAAGAGCCACAAATTCCTAACGCCCAGTGTCCCGACTCCATCGACTCGGGGAGATCTGGGTCTGTGGAACGGCTTGGGGCTGATTTGCAACTTTTTTATCCGAATGCTCCTTCCAGATTCATGCTCCCCCCTCATCAGTCCAATATTCATCCTCTCAACTGCGGTGTCCCACATGGTTCTGCATTGAGCCCAACACTATTTAATATTTATATGCGCCCTCTGGCCCTTCTGGCCAAGGCCCGTGGGATTAAGATGTTATCTTACGCTGATGACATGTATCTGCTGTTTACCTTCACCAAAGACCCTGGCATAGATAAACTGATGTTCCAGGAAGACATCCTGGCAATCTAAGACTGGCTAGCAGACAACTACCTCCAACTTAACGCCTCTAAAACGGAGGTGCTCCTGTTTGGGAGAGACTCGCATAGCTCGGACCACCAATGGTGGCCCGTTGAGTTGGGCCCCCGCTACCAAAGAACGCAGTAAAAGATTTAGGGGTACTAATGGACAATTCCCTGTCCTTTGAACTGCATGCAAAAAAGTGGCAGGCACCTGCTTTGGCCTCTTACGTGTGCTGAAACCCATTCTAGGATTCTTTACTGCCCCCATTCGTCAGATGAACATTCAAGCAGTAGTCTTGTCTCGTCTGGACTACTGTAACGGACTCCTACTAGGCACTACCAAAATGGTCACGAAGAGATTACAACGAGCCCAGAACGCTGCTGCCCGCACTCTGTTTGCCCTCCCTAAATACTGTCACACCTCCCATCTCTTGCAACGCTTACACTGGCTCCCGATCGGACAGAGAATTCACTTTAAGACTCTCTGTATCCTTCATAAGATCTTATTCAGCCAGGGCCCCCAGATTTTACAGGGCCTTTGCCAATTGTATGTACCCACACGGGCTCTGCGCTCCGCTGACCTGCACCTGGCCTGCACTCCCAGAGTGCGCAGGTGCAGAGCAGGAGGGCACTCTTGTATGTCTCTAGCTCCTCTCCTGGGGAACTCTATCCAGATTGCGGCCCGTTGCACCCAAGACCATTTGGCCTTCAGAAAACAGAATAAAACTTGGCTGTTCGCTTTCATCTAGCTGGGCTACTCTCTACCCCTGCTGTGCCTGCTATGTGGTTTTTCAACTCCCTAGCTCCCTCTCTACCTCTGATGCGTGACCTGCTAGCGCTGGGACGCCCAGTTGCTGGGGTAGCCATGCGCTCTATAAATTTTGTTAACATAACTTCTAAGGATAAAACAGCACCCCACATGCATGGGTGGTCCTGTCACTTTAAAAAGGAAAGTCCTCAAAACAGAAATGGAGACACCAAATATTTGCATCATAATTGACCCAGTTTGTTGATATGGGTAGCAGTGGCACCTGAACCCAGCCTTGGGACGCCGCCCAGGGAAGCCTACTAACTCCAGACGTACCTGAAAACTAAACACACAGGTTAGTTTAGTGTGTTATGACTTGTGTGGATCCCCAAAAATGTTATTACTCTCTTACACCCCCGTCTGAGCTTCGACCATAGTGAAACCAGAAGATGCCTAATTTTGAAAATTATTCCCTTAGAAAGGAGTAGCTGACACCCTTGGTGGGCAGAGAATTTTCAAAAGAGATAAAGCAATACAAAAGTAGGGATGTACCCCAGAAGTGACAGAAGACATATCCTTAAAACAGAATTTGGATTGCCTGTCTGTCAGAAAAGAGTAAAATCGCAAGTCTGCAATACCCTGACCACATATATGGAACACATAGAACAACCAATGGTGTCATTGCTGTTGCAGGGAAGTGGTTGGCAGACAGGATGGCGTGGGCAGAAGTAGGGCAAAAGTGCACACTTGACAATCTATAATTCCGAACTCACTGCCCATAAATGTCTGACTAGCAATACAACAATCTTGTCTCATAAAAGGTGTAAAGAGAGACTTTTACATTTAGTGATGAAATCTTTATATAATAGCTTTGAGATTTAGGATTTAACATTTCTTTATGTTTAGTTTGAGATTTTTATTCTCTCTTTTATATTCTACTGGACACTCTGGAGAGTTGGGTTTAAATAGTTCAACTGTGAATATTGCGTAACAGGTCAAGCAATTTACTGCCAAGGAAGATATCATCCAACATTTGATTTTGATATTGTCAACCCTTTACCCAAATGGATAGTTCTTCTGGGCAAGGCAACATTACTTGTTGATGTTCCCCAACACTACATTTAGTTCACAGGCAAATAAAGGTATGTCCAAATCTTGCCCTGAATTCTACAGAGTTGCATTGCATTGATCACAAAGTGGTTATTTACTCATATTGTGTGTGGTCCAGAACCAAGTATGAACTGTCGGTAACTTTCTCTTCTCCTCTGACACTCCAAATCCTTTCTAAGGAGGGTTATCTGGGTTCTGTTTCACTCCATTGTCATTTCAACATCCTTAGTCACACCCACCATACTCATGTGCACCGCAGCTTACTGTGTGCATGTGGTCTGGTCATTACCACTGACATGTTTACTGAGGAAAAAACTCTTGTGTGATGACCCTCAATTAAGGAACACCTGTTGGGTAATTTATTTTGGTCTTAGGCTGAACTACCATCTCTCTGTTGGATTTAGAGTTTTTCATTTCATCAGAAGAGGAGTAACCTACATTTTCTTCAGTGTGTCAGAAACGCAGGCAGCTATGAATGAACTAATAATGAAAAACAAGGTTCTGAGCAAAACTCTCCTTTGGTTTGGGTGACCATACTTGTGAGACAAGAATTCCCTACACAATAATTGAGCTTTTGAGTCTTAACTAGTTTAATGACTTACGCCTTGGTGGTGTCCTGGCATTCAAACCAAAGACCAAATAGGTCCTGGTGCCCCTTAATACAATGTAAATGAGGCAATCAGTCATCACTTACAATGAATTTGCAATCTTCGTGATTTTGTCGAGAATTTATTTCTATAGGAAAGAACTGTTATAAGTCAGAGACTATTTTAAGATTTGTAGAAACATATTTCAAAGAATTATCAACTTTGATTTTCCTTCAAAATACACCAGTCTTCCCCCTTACTGTCCTATTTTTTAAAGATAATGTACTTCTTAACTTTTCCTTGTCTTCATACGAATAATCTTTTTTCTCTGCATATAGCATTGTTCTGAACCTTTTGACTTGCTTAAATTGTAGTGTAACACTTGTTTAATTTGTCATTTCACTAAACATTGCTTTAATATTTCAACAATATCCAGAAAATTGGTTACAAACTCAACTAGTCATCATTTAATTTGTGAACAGATTTCTTGATATTTTGTTCAAGGGTCTTCTGTTTACTAGCTTTGCAGTCTTACAGGGAGTTTCAAACGAAATCATATCACAGTTCAGCCAGTCACTGTGGAAAATGGGTTTGCCCCGTTAAGTCGTCCTGGATTATTCACTTTGCGGACTACCTGATTTATGGACTTCTTCTATGAATGTGTCTCAGTACCGGAATCTCACTCATAGTACGCTAAAATGCAATTGATTTGGAGTGCTAACAACCAGTGTGTGACTAATAAAATGAGCCAAAAAAACTACATTTCCCCGGAGTACTTTCAATTATTTCAAAATACTTACTCTCATCCATATCAAAATCACAACTCATACAATCAAATACCACTAGAGGTTTGACAAGCATGCACCCATAGAATAGAGGGCTTTATATACATTATATTTTTATACTTTTAAAAAAGATTTCTCCACAAAAGAATTTCACATAACTAAAAAACACTAAAATTACAAAGAGTATCAATACTAAAGGGAAAATACTTGTAGACAAAACCATTAGTCTTTTCTAACAGCTTTTTATTGGAGATGTAGTTTTGGGGGGTGGGACTATTGTATATTGTTATACTTTTCTATTGAATTTTGTCTATTTCTGTGTTCATTCTATCATATGAAAAAGGTATGTGATGTTTTGAAATTGCATATATATATTCTATTTCACTATTGTCATAAAAGATGTTGTATGAATGTATTATTTGGGAAGTGATACCAATGTTGTCCTGAAGAAGGTGGTTGGTATTGGATTGTGATACTGAAACCTCAATCTACAATGCACTGGGTGTTCTGTAGTTGTGACAAGAATACATAGAAATCCAGTCATGTACTGTATAGATGGGTCAGTTTGTATTTTTTCTAAATATATGAGTGTATCCTTGTAAAAACTCTAGTGGTGTTTGATAGTATGAGTTGTGGTTTTGATAGATATGAGGAGTGAGTACTTTTAAATGAATTAAAGTATCCATGAAATTTTTGATTTTTTGTTTGGTAGAACCTGACCCCTTGGTGTGACCAGGATTTAAAAACAACCTTTCAGAAAAGATGTGTTATTAAATTCTGAGTTCAGGGATACCAGACTTTTATGTCCTATCTTGCTCCTATGGGAAGATATGCTGGAAGCCACTGTAGCCAGCATTCCCCATAATAGCCTACGGGGCAAGATAGCCTTACAATGGTGGAAAATGAAAATGGCTGTAATTCACTACCGGAACATGTCACCTACACAAGTACATGCTCTACCTTTCACATACACTGCACCCTGCCCAAGGGGGTGCCTTGGGCCTTCCATAGGGGTGACCAATGTGTACAGAAAGAGAAGGGTTAGGCCTGGTCAGTGGGGACACTGGCCAGGAGGACATGGCAGTTCACAGACTGCACACAGGCAGTGCGGTGGCAGGCCTGAGACACCATTTTAGGGCTACTCATGTGGGTGGCACAATCAGTGCTGCAGACCCACTAGTAGCATTTGTTATCACTAGCCCTGGCACACTCAGTGCACTTTACTAGGGACTTCTTGGTGACACAAATATGCCAATCATGGATAACCAATCACAATAACAATTTACACAGGGAGCACTTGCACGTTGACACTGAACAGCAGTGGCAAAGTGCCCAAAGCATCTAAACCAGCAAAAACGAAATCCAACACAGCATCAAAAATACAGGAGGAAGAGGCAAAAGATAGGGGGAAGCCATGCCAAAGATGCCAGGTCTAACAAGCCCACACTACCTCCCCTGAGTAAGCCTTGAATTCTTCTATCCCACCATCTTGAGAGAATCAAGTGATAAAACAGATTACTTTGGTTCCTGGCAGATAGAAGGGTGTGGATTTATTATTTGAGAATGACCCACAGCCTTGCAAATGATAACCCACTTTCTTACACTGACCTGTATTAACTCGATGTTATAAGATATCAACCAACCTAGAACATCCCCTTTTACATCATTAGGAATGGACAATAATTGTTTAAAGTCCAGGCTGCTCAGTGCTTCCCATACCAACTTACCGTTTAGCTTCTCTCATCTTCAAATCACAAAATTAAATTTCTGCTTCAATCAACATTTGCATCCAGTACCATTTGTGTTAGTAACAAGTCAAGCAATGTATTACCAAGTAAAATATTATCCAACATATGATCTAATATCCAACATATGTTTCTCATATTGTACATCCTCCTTGCAGATTTTCACAGGCATGTGCAGTGGGCAAGGAACCCACAGAGCTGTCTTATCTCTGTTAAAGATCGCCAAGTTACTAGCCATCTAAATGTTGTGGAATATGTAAGACAGAATATTATAGACGCTTCGGAATAGCAGAGGTTGTCTGCTTAAAATACTGCATAAATAAACATCAATAGACACCTTCTTATTTCGCATAAAAACTGCTTTGGATAGCATAGCACATTACATTAAAATGATACAAATACAGTATTCTATTATTTCACAGTTCCTTCGTTTACGCAATGCTTGTTTTTCTCAGTAGATCGAGAACACTTTAAGGTGGAGCGGGAATTTGTGGACTTCGCTGAAGCAAAAATGTAATCGGCACAAAAATAAATTCTGCATATTTGTCAATGCTGGTGTGCGTCAGCCAAATAAGGTTCTGCACTGCGATCTCTTTTCTACCTCATGGGAATCTGATATCATGTTGATAGTTTATCCTGCGAATCGTCAAAACTGTCAAAACAAGTCCATTAAACTCTCACTTTAGACCCATGGGAGGGCGTATGTTGCCAACATATTTTTCAGTTGGATGCTATTTGTCGGAAAAAATACCTGCAAATTATGTTGTGTTGAAAAACGACTGTATTTTGACTTCTTTCCCATCAGTTCTCAAACTGAATTTTTTTTTGTTTTGTTACATTTTGAAAGCAAGGCACAGCTCCCAGCAGGCAGCACAGAAATAGAGAACTGAGTGACATTACAGAGGATCAGAATATTTGGCTGGGGATAGTGGTTGATGGCATATCTGTACATCTGTCTACCCTTTATGTTTAGAAGTCTGGCATGATCTAGTTTCTTGAGCCTGAACAAAAAGTGCGTTTTGGGGGTTTCATCAAAAAGCCCTTAGTACTATAGTTTCTTACTACAAATGAGCAGTTGTTTGAGGAGAATTGCATCCAATGTGTTGGCTTGCTTTATTATCATCACACCACAGCCTCAACAAGCAGTTGCCAGATGAACTACATTGCGCAAATGGAGAATGGGTTGATAATGTTCTTTAGAAAATGTTTCCTCCCCACTTCCACGGATCTTACTTTTTTCACTCATGTACACACTAATCCTTCAGCTTGGAACGACATCTCTCATGGGCAGCACCAAGAGACATGGAATGGAATGGAATTGGATTTGTAGAGCGCGTGGCTACCCGGGGGACTCCCAGCGCTGAGTTGTGGACTGGCTAAAGAGCAGGGGTGATCTAGGGGAAGAGGCTAGTTTTCAGGAGTTTACGGAATTGCAGTACGTTGGCTTCTTTGCGGATGTTGAGGGGGAGAGAGTTCCAGAGCTTTGCAGCGTTGTAGGAGAACAAGCGTCCTCCTGTTCGAGCCTTCCTTATTCTGTGAGTATTTACGAGGAAGAGATGGTCAGATCTTAGCTCTCTGATGGCTTTGTAGGGGTGATCAAGGCTCTTATGATAGGGGGGCCCTTGCCCTGAAGGATTTTATGCGTTATGTAGAGGGACTTAAATTTGATTCATTCCCGGATAGGGAGCCAGTGGAGGGAGCATAGGGCGGTTTGGCTGAAGACCGTTTTATAGGGAGTTTAAGAAGTGTACGTTTAGTCATTTAGCCTTGCATTCATGGTTTAAGATGAGCGCGGCTACAGTGCAGTGTGTGAAAGACAACAGCCTAAGTGTCTTGGTCACAGGAGGGCACTGGGTCGCAGTCTTCTCTAGAGCTCCTTATTCTCAGTGATGGAGGCTGCCTGGCTATTAAAATATGAACCCAAGAGTGTCAAGGTACAAAACAGCAGCCAAAACCACAAAGACGATGGCCCAGTCATCAGCATTCTGACAAGACAAACACTATCGAGCCGAAGAAAAATACTAATTTTGGCTACGAGGATCAAATCATATCGACCTATGAAATTCTAGAAAGTAAATGGAGCTCCGTTCAGAGGGCCATCTCATACTCATTTTTGAGACTCAGTCATCCTAGTGGTGTCATCATAGTGGTGTCACCAAAATGCAGTTGCCTATGGAAGTCTCAACCATACAAAGCTGTTCACTGAGTGAAAGTCCCTCCAGTGCCCCGTGCCTTCAGCACAGAACACCTGAAATGCCCAGCATGAGGAAAGAGCAATGTTTTTGTGATTGTGCACACGTATTAAACATAAAATGAAATTTTGAAACCTCTGATAATTTGGGCTGTGAAAGCCACATATTCTACAACTTTTTAAGCATGTCGAGACGGAATGAGTCTGAATGGCCATATTAATGGAAAAAGCTGATATGGAGACACTGAGAAATTACATTGTCATGGAGATTAAATATACCCTGTGCACTACAAGCAATAGGCACCACGTGAATGAGGGCTAGTTGTGTTAATATTGGAGTTTCCTTGATGGGGCTGTTATCTATTAGTAGTAGTGTAAATCATGCCTTATGCAGCATTTTACATTCGGGGACAGTACCCCACAGATTAGCAAAAGAAACAGAACCCTATTTGAAAAATCCCTTTCACATCTGAACCTCTTAACCCCTTGAATACTCATGACGAGCTGAGCTGGTCATGAGCCACGGCGCTCCGGTGCTCATGACGAGCTCAGCTCGTCATGAGCCGTGGAACGCTCGCATGCGGGGATAATTCCCCTGCTGTGCTGAGCGTTCCACGGGAACGGGTGTGGGCGTGACAAGCTGAGCTCGTCATGAGCACAGGAGCACCGTGCCTCATGACGAGCTCAGCTCGTCATCAGCATGTGAGTGCTGTACGCGCCCCCCTCCCCCTCAGCACAGCGGGGGAATATCCCCCGCAGCGATGGGGTTAAAAACCACGTTCTCATTGTACTAAATACAGTCTACGTTTTTTTATATGAGGTTCAAATGCATAATATTTGGGGATCTGAGGTATTCACACCAGTCCTGCAAATCTGGAAAATACAATTACCACCGAAGTCATACACACTTCATCATGTGTGGGAATGTTGTCAGACTTTACTCATGGACGTTCTTCCCGCTTTTGTCTCTCTGCTTTTCTGCACATAGTTGCTGGGGTCAACGCTACAATGAAACAATGACTTCCCTTGTTGATACATGCTTGCATCCAGCACACCTTGCTGCAACCACTCACAGACATATGAATCAAATATCCCATACTCAAATCAATTTGAAGTTTAAATGATCTCAGGTTTTAGCCCTGGAAGTTGGTGATATGTTTCCAAGATATAGCCTAATATAAATCAGATCAAGCAAGACAAATAATGTAATGAATAAGACCAAAAATAAAAACAAAAAAAGAATTTACATTTTTTATGTACATTTACATACAGCATAAGACAAAATATAGCACTGTAAAAGGGATAACATGCATGTAACAAAACGATGCAATTCAGGGCTCGGACCTTAACAAAAGGTTCACTGTATAATAATTATCCATTAAATCAACCAATGTCACAAAGATGTTAAAAAAAAGTAATAAAGTACACATTTTTTATGACGTCATGAATATAAGACAAGTTGTCAAGGACCATAAACAGATAGTGAAGAGGTAAGAACCTTTGATCAAAGTCCCCTTGGACATAAGACATAGTGTTTTGAAGACACTGTTAGCAAGTTGAAATTGCCGAACTGATGTGGGACTAGCAGAACATGTCCTGTAATCTTAGAGACAACCTTTAGCGGAGCTGTTAATCAAAGATAGTGAAGGGATGGTTGCCACACACATACTGACAAGTAAATTCAAACTGTGATATGGACTCAGCTATCTTGTGGATTTGGAAGAAAAAAAAACATCCCCTTATGTAATGGTACCTGCTGTTTAAAGACACTGATGTTGCTTTTCCTGCAGGCGGCTGACCTGGTCTGCCTTGTGGTGATCAGGACCCGCTTTAAGCAGGTGCAGTATGTGACTGCCCCATCTGCCAAATGGGCTAACTGGAGTCCTCGTCACCATCTCATAAGGGTTGCCTTCATTGGCCGCACTGGTTGTGTGCTGTTTTACATGTGGTGCACAAATAGAGCACCTGGCAATTAATTATTCAACTTTGAGCCCACGTCGCTAATTTGGAGTAGGTGCAAAAACTAAGGCTTCCCCACTTGTATTGTACTCAAGTAAATATTGTAACAAAATAACATTAATCCAAAAGGCACACCTCAATTATGAGAATTGAAAGTAACCAAGCCTCATTAGTATGTAATGACAGTAGGTACCAAAAAAAATGTATCTTTTATATCCCACTCTACATCGATCCTTGACCTACTTATACCACCTGGTTACTCCATTCTCATGAAAGATAGAGTGGAAAGAATTGGTGGTGGTTTAGCTATCGTCTTCAATAGTGAACGTCAACTCTCGCTCGTCAAGAACTTCGACCCTACCACCTTCGAATACCTCACTGCAGAACTCAAAATCCAGGGACCGCGTCTCCCATACGCCTACACAATATTCATCATCCGCCTGGCGGATTCCTTCCATTCACAGAGGAACTTTCCGACCTACTCACCCAGTGCACTCTTTCAAACTCTAAAAATCTCTTCCTTGGAGATTTTAACCTCCACTGGAATGATATCAAAGACCCTGCTATTAACCTCCTTACGAACCTTCTGGAGATTAGTGCCCTCAAGCAAATTTGTCACTCTCTAACCCACACTAAAGGGGCTACTCTTGATGCTATCATAACAAATAACCATTTAGCCTCCCTCTCCAACATCGTCCCCATTGACTGGTCAGATCATCACCTAATCCTCTTCTTGATCACCACCTCGGCCCTCCCCTCACTCCGAAAGCATCAAACATAAGAAATTGAACAGAACTCTTCAACTTGTCCCCCCCGGCGAATTTGAATTGAAACTTAAAGCCCAATTCCTGCTCACCGACCTCTCTCAAAATACAGAGGCCCTCACCGAACATTACAACAAACGGTTACCAAGGTTCTGGACCAAGTGGCCCCTCCAAAATGAAAGCCCAAAGAAACATTCCTTCCAAATCCTGGTTCAACTCGGATCTCAATAACGAAAGATGCTCTCTTAGAAAGTCCGAAAGGACCTGGAGGCAACACCCATCCACCTAGCCCTTCTCTGATCCGCTAGGTCCAACTACAAAAACCACATCCTCAATGAAAAGGCATCCTTCTTCCGTACGCAGCTTGAGAGGGCCAAAAATAGACCTAGAGAATTATTCAGCATCGTCAAAAATCAAACATCCTCTGCCCCCCAAAAAGCTGAGGTCCTCTAATGAGAAATTAAACGAAATTTCTAATTTCTTCTCTGATAAAACCACTAAAATAGATCAATCCTTCCTCCTAAATCCCCTCCTTACCAACCCACTACCTTCTTATGATATCTCTCCTGAATCTCCATCTCCTTCCAATCATCCCAAGGTCTTTCCCCATCTCTCATCCGTTTACCTCCCACCAAACCCCAACTCCTTTACCCCCTGCAACTAAAAAACAATGCCACCTGCCATAATTTTTACCCAGTCATGAAACACGAAGTATATAATATCATCTCTAAGCTTAAACCATCCTCCAACACCAAAAACCCCATGCCCTCTAAAGTTGTCCAAGACCTTAAGCATATCATCGCCCCACTCTGGACCGCCATTATAAACTCATCCGTGACCTCAGGATATATTCCCGCTTCCCTCCGACTAGGTCAAATCCCTCCCATCCCCAAAAATCCCAACGCAGATCCTAATGACCCCAATAATCTCCGACCTATCTCTAACCTCCCCCTTCTCTCCAAAGGCCTTGAAAAATGTGCCCTGTTGCATTTGGCTAATCACATAAACACCTTCGACCTCTTTGACTCGTTGCAATCCAGCTTCAGAGAAGGATGCAGCACAGAATCGGCCATACTAAACATTGTAGACGATATTCATCGCTTACTTGACAATGGCGAAGCTTACCTTAACGTTCTCCTCGACCTCTCCGCTGCCTTCAATACTGTCAACCACACAGCACTACTTAACACCCTTAAAGACCGTTTTGGCCTCCATGGCGTTGTACTTAACTGGTTCATCTCCTTTCTCCAACACAGAACTTAACAAATCAAAATCGAGAACTTCCTTTCTAACCCTACTCCTATCCCCCTCAGTGACCCACAGGGATCCATTCTCTCCCCTGCTCTCTTCAACCTATTCATGGAACCCCTCACCCTCATTCTCAAACAAGCTGGAATCAACTACCACCTCTATGCTGACGATACTCAGCTCTACTATAAGATAAAATCCCACGCTGATGTGCTACACCTCAATGACACCCTAACTAAGATCCAATCATGGTTCCACCAAACACACTTCAAACTCAACCCTAAAAAAACAGAAATCATTCTCTTCTCCCATAAAAACAACCCACTCCCCATACAAAACTGGATGTCTGATCTTAATGCCCTCAACTGCTCTCCCACCACCCCCAACTCAGTTAAATGTCTAGGCATCACCATTGACAACAATTTTGCCCTTTTTTCCCACATACGCTAAGATCTCAGATCCTTGGTCTAACGGGAACATGTTTTGGTCTCCTCAAGATGCTCCGGAAGTTTCTGCCTCTACTTTCAGAGGAGCACAGGAAGATGACAGTGCAGGCCATGATTGGCTCAAGACTGGATTATTCCAACGTCCTTTATCTGGGCCTGCCGGAATATCTACTGCAGCAGCTGCAAGTCGTTCAGAACTCGGCCGCGAGGGCCATCTATGGCCTAAATAGGCGAGCCAGTGCTGCTGGCCTTTTGCTGTCGCTCCATTGGCTGCCTATCCGGAAGCGGATAGCTTTCAAGGCCTTGACCTTGGCCTACAAGGCTCTTCATGCTGTGGGAGCAAAGTATCTCCAAAGGAGACTTGCCTTCTACCACCCGGCTCGATCTTTAAGATCTGAATCTGTTTCTTGCGGTGGTTCCGCGGGTAAAAACGGGTTGCATTGGTGGCCGCTCTTTTAGCTTGTTGGCGCCACAGCTGTGGAACACTCTGCCTTTGGCGTTGCGTGGTGCCTGCTTACCTTTAGGAAGGGCCTTAAAACCTGGCTTTTTGCCCTTTAGGCAACTTACCCTGTTTCTTTGTTTCTTCGATCTGTTTTTATATCACTGTGTTGTGTTTACTCTGCTTCAGGTTCTCAATAAAAGCGCCGGGACACTCTTTTTGAGTAGCCGTGCACTATATAAGATAACATAACATAACATAACATAACATAAAAACCACAGTCAAAGGTGCACTCTTCACTCTCCGTCAACTCAAAAAAATCAAAACCTTCATACCAATAGATGACTTCAAAACTGTTGTCCAATCGCTGGTCCTGTCCAGAATAGACTATGGTAACGCTATTCTCGCCGGAACTCCCAAAGTCCATCTTGCACCACTCAAAACTGCGCTCAACCTAGCTGCTAGACTTATCTCTGACTATAAACGTTTCAACCACATTTACCCTGCACATATAACCCTCAAATGGCTTCCCATCAAAGGCAGATCCACCTATAAGATTGCATGTATCACACACAAAGCCCTTCACCAAAACACCCATGCTACCTCTCAAACAAGCTTCTCAAAGTGGGTTGCACTCGCCTAACAAGGAGCACCAACGCCCTCATTCTCATCCCCCTCTACTAAAAAAGAACTGCACACAAGCTTGCTCCTTCTCGGGTAACGCTCCATCCATATGGAACTCCATGCCTAAAGAATTACGCTGCAACCCCTCCTACATCTACTTCAAAAAAGACCTTAAATTGTTTCTCCTCAACAAATACTGGAGTCAAGAATTTCCTCCTCTGACACAGTATCCAACCCTGCGCCCCTCCAGGCCCCCCTTGACATCTAACTCTCTTGCCTCCTCACCCTCCCCCCCAACTCCCCTCCCCCACTTGTATCTAATACATCTAACCTACCAACGACCTCCCTCTATCCTCCCATCTCCCCACTCCCCTGATCTCCCACTCCCCTAAATCTCCCACTCTCCTTATCGCACTACTTTATCTTCACCATGTCCACCTCCTCACACCGACTCAACCCTAACTACTTGCTACCTACGTGAGCTGATCATTATTTGTCCGCTGTAATAACTTTCGTATGTATCTGCCTTCCTTATTTTGGCTCTAATTGCAATGTATTTGACCGAATGTATCGATTATTGTACCTCTTCATATTCCTGTCAAGAGCTCTGATACCCCTGGGTCAAGCAAGCGCTATATAAAACCTTTTAAATAACTAAAAAACAAAGTGTTGACATAAAAGTGTCAAAGGAGAGGAGTAAGGGGTATTATAAAGGTGACCATTCTACTGCCCGGTCATGGTTTCAGTTCTACCTCGTCCATCTTCAGAGGTAGTTTGGCACTTCCAAAGAAAAACCTTGTGCGTCTAAGACTGTGAATGTTTAAAAGAACTTCAATAGCATCATTTTTGTCAGGGTAAAACAGTGGCAATGTTTTGCCTAGTGGGTGACTTTTAAGCTGTTATTCTATATTAATTTTAATCTAAAGAACACCCTCTTATAATATTTGTAGACAATTATTCTGTGATATGCATGAGCAAATAAGCTACAAATAATGAAATCATTGCACATATTTTTAAGGTAAAGATAGTTGTACAGGTTTGCAGAGAAATGTAGGAAATGGACTGTATAAGGGCGATCCTCTACGCCTGTGTCATTTTCTGGCTAGTCATATGTTTAATATGCATTGGCTAGTTAAATGTTGACTAATCAATTGTTTCCCTAGTTATAGCTCTCCAAGTGCATTTTGTTCTGCTAGTAAACATGTAAGTTCATTTCTGCATGATACCCTTTTCCACCAGAATTCATTTTTTGCAGAATTGGTTTGCAAGTCTGAAAAACATTATCAGGCTAATTCCATTAAATGGATAATTATTTGGTACAATGTCAAGAAAGAAGCGAAAGATAAATTGGTCAATTAGTTGATCATTTTAAAAAAATAGCAACATGCTTATTTATTTATTTATTTATTTTTAACATTTAGTATAGCGCAAACAAATGCCCGCAGGCGTCTCGGCGCTGTAGTCTGCAAACTCTCCTACCTTTGGCTTCACAGCTTTTTAGAGGTTGAACAACCATGTTTTCAGCTGTTTCCTGAATGACATCAGATTTGGGCTAGCTCTGATTGATTGCGGAAGGGTATTCCACAATTTAGGGGCGGCAACCAGAAAGCGTCTGTCTCCCCAGTTTACTAATCTAGTGCGTGGCACTACTAGATCGTTCATCTTCGCGGACCGAAGTGGTCGGGAGGGTTGATAGAAGATGATGTGTTTTCTCAGAAATTGTGGGGCTTGTTGGTGCAAGGCTTTGTACACAATGCACAAAGTCTTAAATTTTATTCGATTCTTTACTGGAAGCCAGTGGAGCTCTCTCAGGGTGTTGGTTATTGGTTTAAATCTAGGAACACCTGAGAGTAGCCGGGCCGCAGCGTTCTGCACTAGCTGCATTTTTTTTATGACCCTGATTTGTGCATTGGCAAACAAGCCATTGCAGTAATCTAGTGCCGACAAGACCAGGGCACTTACCAAAGTTCTGCCTACAGAGTCAGGTAGAAACGGCAAGATCTTTTTTACCAGCCGTAATTTGTAAAAAGCCACCGAGGTCGTCTGATTGGCATGGGCCATAAAATTCAGGTTATCATCGAAGGTGACACCTAAGTTTCTCACCTTCGTTGTTGGTTTAGGCAGAGCTCCAAAAGATGGTGGCCACCACACCGAGGACCAGCTAGGGTTGAGGTGACCGAAAGCTACCACTTCGGTTTTTTCCGAATTCAGCTTTAAGCAACTTTCGGACATCCATCGGCCAATAGCCTGCATTCCTGCCTTAAAACTCTGCGCTACTTCCTCCCCATCATCTCTGATCGTTAGAATCAACTGGGTGTCGTCAGCATATGAGGTAAGGTTCATCCCGTGCGCTTTGATGGTTTTTGCGAGGTCCGACACATAGATATTAAAAAGTGTCGGACTCAGGGATGAACCTTGTGGTACCCCACATGGCAAGGACATCTCTGCTGACTCAAATTGTCCCACAACGACTGCCTGAGATCTATCCGCCAGAAATGATGTCAGTAGATTCTTCGCTAGACCCATTATTCCCATCCCCTCGACACGGTCGACCAAGATGTTATGATCGACCGTGTCGAATGCAGCTGATAAGTCTAGAAGCACCAATAGTGCTGATCCCCCTTGATCTCGGATCAGTCGAATATCATCTGCTGCCTTGATAAGCGCAGTTTCTGTGCCATGAAACTTGCGGAACCCAAATTGAGTTTCATCGAGCAGCTGATTTTGCTCGATGAAGTCCGCAAGTTGAGTGTTCATGGCTTTTTCTGCGACTTTTGCTAAGAATGGAAGATTAGCTATAGGCCTATAGTTTTTTAACTCCGCTTTGTCTAGGCCAGATTTCTTCAGGAGTGGCTTTAGTAAAGTTTTTTTTAAAGGGGTGGGAAAGATTCCAGTTCGGAACATAAGGTTGCAGATCTGGGTTATGACCGGGATCAGAATGTCCATTAATGGGCGTAAGGTTTTCAAAGGACACGGGTCCAGAGCTGAGCCTGATTTAATAGATTTAATGATATCCTGGGTTTGACTTTCCGAGATTTCCACAAACTGCGAGAAAGTTTTATCAGTATGTGGCCTTTTTATATCATTTTTTTGTGTATCAAAAGTAGTAAATGAAGAGAAAATATCATTTACTTTAGTAAAGAAGTAAGTGGCTATTGAGTCACAGAACTTTTGTGAGGCTGGGGGATTCAGATCAGGGATTGCTCCTGCAAGTTGTTTAGTAATGTCAAAGAGCTTTTTGCTAGAATTACTACAGTTCTCAATTTGCTCCCTGTAATATTTCTTTTTGGCTTCCAGGATCAGAAGCTTGTACTTGTTCAGCATCTTCTTATACTCATCTTTACTTTCCTCATCATAATTTTTCCTCCAATGCCTCTCCTTATTTCTACAAACTTGCTTATGTTTTCTAAGTTCCTCTGTGTACCAGGGTGCCGAAGGGGAGTTTCTATTTTTGGACATTTGTTTAGTTGGTACTAGTTCATTAGAAGCGTGAACCAGCCAGTCATAATACTGTGTTGTAGCAGTCTCTGGGTCAGTGGAAAGAGTAGGTTTAGAGTTGTCCAGAGATACTCCAAGATTCAGTATACTAATATCTTTCCATACTTTAAAAGATTCCTGCCTTAGGGAGGGTAATTTAGGGGAGGGGGTCTCACTAATTTTTATAGTGCCTAATATAAGATGGTGATCTGTCCAAGTCATAGGGAGGACATCAGTTATCGATAGGTTTTGTAGATTGGTAAATACACCATCTAAGGTATGGCCTGCATCATGGGTAGGTCCCGTCACTACCTGTGACAGGCCGCAGACCTCCATTTCTGACTGAAGGGCAATTGTGTCTTTATCTTCAGGGCTGTCTAAATGGAAATTATAATCTCCTAACAGTGTTATAGATTTCTCAATCGCTAGTGATTCTAGAATAGTAGCTATTTCTACGAGAAATCCCGACCGCGTCTCAGGTCGTCTATATAATAGCACACCTCTGAAGTTGTATGACGGGGACAGGTAGATGTCATACTGAAATGACTCACAAGTTGTGGTAGGAATTGTCGTAATCCGAATTTTAAGAGTGTCCCGGGCTATTATAGCAATTCCTCCTCCTCTTTTACCTGATCTATCCTGTCTATAGACTTTGAATCCTTTTGGGATGGCTATGACAGGTGGGTTCTCATTTTGTCACGGGAAGGCTCTGCGGGATGACACTATGCAGTGGTAGGTTGTAAACGGGTGCTTTCTTAATAGGTCAAGTGGAGCAACTATCTATTCAATGATAAATTAAAATAAAAGGAGGTGGAAACACACCCTAGATTTAAAGAGTTCAGACAAAGCTATGATGTACACATTGATATTTGTCCATCTTAGTAAATATGCACAATTATTCTACCACCCTATCTATGAGCTTTGCTCAGATGTTGGTACAGAGTTTGCAAATAAACTTTTGGCAGGCAACATATTAATCCTGTTTTATGCTGGATGTCCTGCCTGCTGAGAGGAAAGGGACTACATTCTAAATAGGATGCATTAGTCAACATACATCTATAGGCATATGGAATTGGACCTAATTCCCCAAAAGAATAATGTAGGATTGAGAAGGCCAAACATACTAGAATTAAAAGACCTTGAAATTCTGTCTCTTTTTCGGGTCTGGCTGTTTAGCTGTTTTTGGACTCAGGCCAGGAATCAACTGCTACTTGAAGAAAAGAAAATGTTAATCATGTTCTCTGGGAATCTCTGGCTCGCCATTGGAAGTCAAGCACTTGGATACCAAAGCCTTTGAACAGTATATGTAGTCAAATTCTTCAGACATCAAACTGGACATTATTCCTACTTTCTGTTTTTTCTAAAAAGATGCATAGGGAGATACCATCATAGTCTACATTGGTCTTTCTTCCACTCTGGCATTTCCCCGGTGGGTTGGAGGATAAGGGGTTTATTTCTGAGGAAGATGGGATCCCAGGATTCATCCACACCTATGTGGCTCCATTCTCCCTACTTGCTCTCTCCAGCAGTGTGGCGTCGGTTAGCAAAATTTCGCCAAGACTGATTTTGCTTTCCAGTCCGGCCCTGGACGCTAGGCAAAGGAAGTCACCAAATTGAATTCAGTGATGACCATAATCATGATTTTCTAAAGTGTAAACAGATAGCAATTTCATAATTCTAATAAATGGCAGATACATACAGAGTTTTCATATAGAATTAAATAGCCTTAGCACCGGGACTGAGTGCTGTTGATACTCTGCAATGACAAGGGGTACAAGTACTGGAATAATACTGCACACCAGGCTAAAATAACAGGCACAAGGAAATCAAAAGAGAAAAGCACTCACTTTCCAGGTAGAAAAGGGACTCCTAAGCTACATTGCTGAATGAATGCGGGCATTTCAGTGACCCTCTGTTAATAGTATATTTGGTCTCACACTGCATAGTGTCATCCCGCAGAGCCTTCCCGTGACAAAATGAGAACCCACCTAGAGTTTGACAAGCTAAAGGTAGGAATAATTCAAGTTGTCTTTCCCTCTATCTTTACTGCCATTTTAATACTAACATTTTACACAGTGGCATTAGGTCTCTTCTTCCTTTCTGGCACTGCGAACCATTCGCAAGGTGTCCCGTTTTTTTTCATTTGATGCCCTAAAACTGATTACCCTTGCCATGGTCGTATCCCGCCTGGATTATGGCAACGCCCTATATGCAGGTATACCTGCTTATAGTCTTCGGCGTTTGCAGCAGATACAAAACCAGGCGGCGCGCCTGGTGTTCAAACTCCCAAAGTCCCACCATACCACTCCCCTCCTAAAGTCCCTTCATTGGCTCCCTGTCTGTGCTCGTGTCCATTTTAAGCTTGCCACTATCACCTTTCAGGCACGACTGGGCACGGCACCGGCCTTCATCTCATCTGAGATTATCCCCTATGCACCCTCCAGGGAACTGCGTTCGGCTACCCAATCTCTTCTTACAGTTCCTCGGTTCCGGAGAAAGAAATGGGGAGGCTCGAAGTTTGCGACCCTCGCCCCGATTTTTTGGAACTCTTTGCCCCTGGAGCTCAGAGCTTCAACAATTTTAATTTTGGAAAAGGTGATGGACAGAGTCTCTGAATGATGCAGAATACTCCTACCCAGTCAAGAGATCAGGGCTAGATCCATCACCGTTTTTTAGCTCACTGCACCATCCCAGCTCAGAACCTGGCTACATGCAAATTAGTCTGTTCCTGTCCCAGTGCATGATGGGAACAGGGCAGACCAAACTACCAAGCCAATTCTTCACCAGAACGGAAACAAGCTACCGGGGACCGGTTTCTGGCATTTCAGCCGTCATCGGCCCGGCTTGCTTGAATCCTGATGGTGCAATGAGCTAGGGACTCACGTCTGAGTATACCCTCCCACACTTAGTGTGGATAAAATCAATTTTGGAAAAGGTGATGGACAGAGTCTCTGAATGATGCAGAACACTCCTACCCAGTCAAGAGATCAGGGCTAGATCCATCACCGTTTTTTAGCTCACTGCACCATCCCAGCTCAGAACCTGGCTACATGCAAATTAGTCTGTTCCTGTCCCAGTGCATGATGGGAACAGGGCAGACCAAACTACCAAGCCAATTCTTCACCAGAACGGAAACAAGCTACCGGGGACCGGTTTCTGGCATTTCAGCCGTCATCGGCCCGGCTTGCTTGAATCCTGATGGTGCAATGAGCTAGGGACTCACGTCTGAGTATACCCTCCCACACTTAGTGTGGATAAAATCAATTTTGGAAAAGGTGATGGACAGAGTCTCTGAATGATGCAGAATACTCCTACCCAGTCAAGAGATCAGGGCAGACCAAACTACCAAGCCAATTCTTCACCAGAACGGAAGAATTGGCTTGGTAGTTTGGTTTGCCCTGTTCCCATCATGCACTGGGACAGGAACAGACTAATTTGCATGTAGCCAGGTTCTGAGCTGGGATGGTGCAGTGAGCTAAAAAACGGTGATGGATCAAGCCCTCATCTCTTGACTGGGTAAGAGTATTCTGCATCATTCAGAAACTCTGTCCATCACCACCCCCTTTTCCAAAATCGATTTTGTCCACACTATGTGTGGGAGGGTATACTCAGACGTGAGTCCCTTGCTCATTGCACCATCAGGATTCAAGCAAGCCGGACCGACGACGGCTGGAATGCCAGAAACCGGTCCTCGGAAGCTTGTTTCCTTCCCAGTATAAGAATTGGCTTGGTAGTTTGGTTTGCTCTGTTCCCATCATGCACTGGGACAGGAACAGACTAATTTGCATGTAGCCAGGTTCTGAGCTGGGATGGTGCAGTGAGCTAAAAAACGGTGATGGATCAATCCCTGATCTCTTGACTGGGTAAGAGTATTCTGCATCATTCAGAAACTCTGTCCATCACCACCCCCTTTTCCAAAATCGCTCAAAGCTTCAACTTCATACCTACTGTTCCGGAAACAGCTCAAGGCACATCTTTTTGCTACTTTTTTTAATTAATACACTAGTTGTTCATCTTCTAATTTTAGCTCCTGCCTTTCTGCCCAGTTCTCTGTCAGCTTAGCGCCATGAAACCGCTGGTGTACGTGCGCTATATAAATAATTTTAAATAGAAATAGAAATAGTGGAACAGGTTAGGTCTTATATTCATGGGGGCATGCCTCATGTATATATGTAATCCCCACCTGCCTCCTCAGTGGCTAGCTGTGGGCTGCCAGTGTGGATCCAGTCAGCATCACATACTATGTGCCACTGCTTGTCACCTACCAACTAGTACAGGATTACTTAGTCGAAACTCAAATTACGATTGGATATACAGCAATGTTAGCAAGAACTAACGGATATGCTACCCAAGGAAGAGTGGTCCAAGATATTGGAGGATATCACCATTCAGATGGACAAGCACACAAGAGAGATAAACGAACGAAAAATACGCAAGTATCGTAGAGATACTATAGACTACAAGCTAGGGGAGGTGTACTCCTGGGCTGAGGTCTATGCCAGGAGAGGCCAGAATAGACCGCCAAGGGACTATACTAACACCACAACAGAGACCTCATCCTCAGAGGAAGAATCACGTATGGAACAAAGACAGGCCATCACACAAAAACCATCAACCAGTGCAGAATCTTCTACCCTCTCTGCGGTTCCTTTTTTAGAGGAAGGACCAGGAGAAAGAGACGACCCAGGAGGAGCCAGGCCAAAAGAAAAGGAAAAGGAGAAAGAGACGGAAAGGGACATGAGAAGCACAACGTTGAACAAGAGGGTAGACAAACCAAAGAAGAAGACAACTTAGTGATAAACATTTCCTCACACACTCTATCAGAACAAGAAACTATGGTATTGCAAAAAGGCACTTCATTTATCCCCACCAGTCACACCAACGAATTGGAGCTTGAAGTTAGTCTATTTAAATTCATGCGTAATTTGCGTTTGAGACACTTTTTTGAAAATGTTTTGCCTCCACAAGACAGAGATCAAAGTGACCAACTGAGAGGATTACGAGCCAGAAGCACATTCATGGCACCTGTTAGTCACAAATCCTTTGACATTTTTGAGAGTTTGGTTAAAAATGATATCAGTGGCATCAATTACACCAGGAAGAAAAAGCACATGAATTTGACCAACAAGGAATACTCAATACTCAACAATCTCGCCAGGAAAGTGGACATCACGTATCAAACTGCTGATAAGGGGGGCGCTTTAGTCCTCATGGACACTACATTTTACAGGGAACAAGTTCAAGAACATCTTTCAGATACAAATACCTACAGTCCCATTCATTTCAATCCTACAAGCCAATACAGAGAAGTCTTGATGAATATACTGTCAATAGCGGAAGAGAACGGTACCATAGATTTGAAAACTAAGAAATTTTTGACTCCTACCAATCCCTGCACAGCAAGCATGTATATGCTGCCGAAAGTTCACAAAAGTATAACTCAGCCTCCATTCAGACCCATTGTTTCAACACGTGGCAGCATACATGAAAACACTGGAAAGCTCATTGACAGATACCTGCAACCATTAATCCAACAGTCTCGCACTTATGTAAGGGACACTACGGACTTCTTACAGAAAATAAATGAAATCAAATTTGAGGAAGATGAAATCATTTGGCTGTGTTCCATAGACGTCAAATCACTCTACACAAGCATCCCACATGATCTTGGCATGGAAGCAATTGAGAACATTCTATTGCACTCTGACCTTACTCATGACTTTTAGATTTTCATCATGCAGCTTATGCACTTCACTTTATATCAGAGCTATTTTTCCTGGGAAGATCAATTTTATGCACAGCTGTCCGGGACTTCCATGGGCAATTGTGCGGCACCTGTCTATGCCAATGCATTCATGAAATACTTTGAAGAAAACAACATCTTGAACCAGACTCCTTGGATTACGCATGCCAGGATGTTCTTGAGATACATAGACAATATTTTTGTTTTATGGCAAGGAGACCAGGAATCTTTAAAAATGGCATTAACAGATCTAAATTACATCAATGATCGGATTCAATTTACCTCTGAGACCAACCAACAGGCAATCACATTCTTGGATGTCAGAGTAACAAGGGTCAGTGATCATCTATAGACCAATCTATACAGAAAAGCAACTGACAAAAATAACACCCTTCACTATAGTTCCTACCATCAGAGATCATTGAAAAATCATCTTCCGTTCTCGCAACTTCTCCGGGTTAAACGGATTGTATCTGACACTACTGAGTATGAGGAACAAGCATCCAACATGTTAGAACGTTTTGAAAAAAGAGGGTATCCTAAAACCATCTTGGCCAATGCCAAAGAGCGCTGTGACAAGATAAAACGTCAAGATGTGTTGGTGACACAACAAAAGGATAATGTAAAAAGACCTGTGGTCGTATCCAAATACTCTGAGGCATCAAAGGCATACAAAACTTCAATATTGAGACATTGGCCGATCATCAACCGAGAACAGGATTTCAATGGTATCTTTTGTGAACAGCCGTTATTCGCATACAAAAGAGGCAATAACCTTAAGGAAATCATCAAAAACCCTAAACATACTTCTTCTATTATGTACAAAGGGAATCAACCTTGTCTTAATTGCAAGAACTGTAACAACATCATCAAAGGTCCTGTGATCAAGCATCCAATGAAGAGCACCGATATAAAATTGAGACTGAATGCTACATGTGACACTGAGAATGTTGTATATATCATTAAATGTCCGTGTGGATTGGTGTATACTGGAAAGACCTCTCGCAAATTGAAATTGAGAATAAATGAGCACAAGAGCAATATAAGAACTGTAAATATTAAATCCAATTTGGCTCTACACTTTAAAGACAGCAGACATAACATCAGTCAACTCAGGTTCGCTGCTGTGGAAGTGGTCACTAAGCGTGATGACAGAGACAATAATAACTTTTTATTGCAGCGTGAAAACCACTGGATAAAATATCTTCAACCATGAAACCGTCCGGTCTTAATGACCGGATGGAATTCACATGTTATCTGTAGAGAAGCTATGCCTATAAGAACATTTTTTGTTTCATTGATTACATCAGTTTAAGTATCTAACTGAAATGCTTTATTTAATTTATTTTAATTCGCACTATGGACATAATTGTGATTGTAGACTCGATACGTGATTATCATGCACTGTTCACTGAATTTGTTTAAGGGTTCTTCTTCACTATGCTTCGTTACCACTATAAGATGGCCGCCATTTGGAAAGTCCGCTTTCTATACTTTCTGCTTTACTCAATTCACTTCCGTATATACGGAACACATTGTTTGCATTCAGCGGCGAAGGGCGCACGAGTGAGACGCGTGATCTTGCTCCACTCTTTCTGTAAGTTCCATGCACCGCGAAGCTCGCATGACTTAGTTTGATTTTGGGGATTATATGTGGTTACGCTTTACACGTGGTTTGGACACGAACGATCACCATTTAATTCTCTGGCACTCTTTTTGTTATGGCACTGGGCTCGTTTTACTTGTCAGGCAACCTGCAATTCAATCACCCATTTATATATCTTCGGGGAAGCACATTTTCGGGTACTATTTACCTTTGTTATGTTTTTAACTTTAACTGATAAATCGCTTGACTTACTAATGGATGTGATGATATGTATTTGTATATTTGATTTCGTCTCGGTGGATCGCACTTAGATTGGTTTATTGTTTTTCAGGATTCCCCTGATGAAGGACTATCTTGTCCGAAATGCATTGGGAAATGATGTCATAATGCATACACTAAAGTGGATTTCAGACATGAGCTATTGAAATGAAACTCCATGAATTATGATGAGAAACTCATGTGAATAAAACATGAAGGAACTGGTTACAATGTTGGTTTAACTTTATTTTGGCATTCAAAGCATTTGATACAGAAACGGATCTCGTTTCACAGAGGTTGTGCTCAGAGAGTTGGCGCTTATCCTAGGTGCCACCAACCACGTTTCTGATTACCACACCTTCTCGTCAGGGGGTGATATCATTGAGGCACACCACAGACTATTCAACCTATTCACACAGAGGAGTGCGTGACCCACACCTGAAACTCAAATTACCACATAGTGGTGCTGAACCACCTTATAGAAAGTGGAGGCATGGTGGATAGCTATGAAAAGGTTTTTTTCATTTGACTTCAGGTGCAGATTCTAAAAATGGTGTTGGGATTTCAAATCAATCACAATGTCAAATACATACACTCTGTTTTGAAAACCAAGTGATTATATATTTGCATTTTCATAACAGTGCCTTAATCAGAGCAATAGTGAAGCACTTTAAAATAAACACACAAAAAGAACATGATTAAAAACAAATGAAAATTAAGAACCAAATAATTTAAAATGATGGGTACAGAGATAAAATACTGAACAAGATGTTAAATAAATGTTCTCTTAGCAAACAAAGCTATTGTATTGTATATATTATTTGTAAAGCACGACTGTTGCTCCGAAGGAGCATCATGGCGCTGAGCGGGGATTTAGTTGGCATTCCAGGGTAAGCTAGACTATGACGAGGGGATCAAATAAGTGAGAGTCACAGGGAGACTGGAGCTGCAAATACCCAGGATTTCGTTAATTGCCTAAAAAAGGGGTCCTGTATGCCTGGATCTCAGATGGCATGGGAGTAGGTTCCAGGCTTTAGCCCCAAGCGCAGACACAGATTTACCGCCTCCTGAAAAGGGGAGGTTTTAGTAGATTGGCTGATGAGGATCTAAGCTAGCGAGCAGTGACATAAGGCGTTAACCTAGTTGTTAAATGTTTAAGTCCTAATGCTCTGAAAGCTCTAAATATGATTACCAAGACCTTAAATAGCACTCCTTTGTGGATGGATAGCCAGTGTAGTGACTAAAGAGCTCCTGAGGCTGAGGAACTGTGAGGTAGTTTCAGCACCAGACGTGCTGCAGCATGTTCCACTATCTGCAATTTCTTCAGTACCGTCTAGTTGGTATCTGCATACAGACTGTTGCAGTAGTCCAATCTGGATGTGATAAGGGCTATAGCCACTGTCTTTCTAGCAGCGCAAGGGATCAGGCCAAATAACTTTTTTAGATTTCAACCAGGCAAGGGCCAGATGAGAAATACCAGAAGATTTCATATGGTGCAATAGAATGTCATGGAAGATGGTGTCAACTGCGGCTGATAGATCCAATAGAATCACCACTGCACTACAGCAAATTTAAGGGTCTCTGTGATTTTTAATAATGCTGATTCTGTGGAATGCTTAGGGCAAAAACCCTACTAGAGCGGATGCAGAATGCTAGCCTCTTCTAAAAAGGTGGTTAGTTCATTATTGACTAGTTTTTCAGTGATTTTTTGGAGACTAGGTAGTAAGGAAATGGGCCAAAGGTTATAAAGAGTAGTAGAATCGGATATTTGTTTTTGGGGAGGGGGTTTGACTGCAGCAATTTTCCAGTCAGCAGGTACTTCGGCAGATAAAAGTGAGAAGGGAATATATGTAAGAGGATAGGCTATCCTGAGTAAGCAGTACAGGACAAAGACTGCTTACTGCTGAGAATTTGATTCCAGACAGTAATTCTCTCAAAATGTTATCAGTAAGGATCTAACTGGCCTACCATCGATTTCTGGTTCAGTGCACACTCAAGGCACAAGAGCATTCAGGAGAGAATATATTGAAATACTATTTTCATTTCCCTAGTAGATGTGTCAAACGAATTCACCTTGATAATGTGTTCAAATAATGTCGTCATATCAAATAATTGCCCAGTTTTCTAAGAGTTTGGATTATCTTTAGTAGTGGTACAACATTAAAAAATAAATTCTCCATTCCACATTTTACACAGAATGAGTATGTCGGCTTTTTGAGCAATAGCAGTTTAGTCATTTAAAAAGTGTCCTAAATTTCGAAACATATATTACTTCCCCCACACCCAGGGACATCATTTTCTACACCACCCTTACAGTGTTTGTTCCACTTGAGATACAGCAACCCTACCAATCATGTGCAGTCCTTGACAACTTCTAGAAATAATTTCACGAAAGGCCTTCAGACACTTTGCTGTGGACGTATAGTAATGGTCAGAATTGGTGTCGCGTACATTAGTGTCTATGTAGTGAAGAATCCTAGTTTTAGAAGGGCACATTTTTCACACCCACAAAATAAATCATGAAAACGAATTAAAAAAAATCCATATTGACCCCTCTTGTACCTTTAAATTATAGGATATTTATCATATTAAATAGAACTAATGAAAACTCCCACCACCTAAACGAGGCCAGAGCTTTGAACTATTACGTAACACGGTTTCTTCCTTGTGTGCCATACTTATGCTGTGCATAGAGGAACTAGATCCGCCAGGCAGTGGAAAATATAATATTTAACACAACATTTATGTTTCAAAATTATTGTATCCGTTTGAAAATGTGTCAGCTTGCTATTTCTGCCTCAAAGTGACAGTGAACGCAATGACATAACGTGAGCTCCCCATCTCTGCGAGCTTCACCCTATAGTTTATGTTAAACACGCAGCTGCACACTTTTCTAGTCTCCTTTGTAGTGCCTACATCTCCAGTTCTTCTGACATTTCTGATGTCTTAAGCAATTTCTTCTCGCAAAACACATAAACAAAGTATTAATTACCGCATGGCCATCTGCTATCTGTGCATGTTAATGCAGTAAAATTGCAAATTTTCCTGTGATAAAATATTGAACTGCAATGTTGTACATAATTTGAAATGCACGATACTGGAAAAAACTATACAGTTAAATAGGGCTCTGTTGGATTGGGTCGTGTAAAAAATGGAAATGTTAACTCATGATGGTGTACAACAGTGAATACGGTAACTGCCCAGATTAGCACTGCATATCAATTTTTCAGTTTTTATGGGACATTGTTCGCCATTTTTGCTGTTTTTTTCTGTTTATATCAGTACTGCAGGTGTTTGTAAGACCCATTTCATTTAACTTGTCTGTTGTGTATCTCACTCTACGAAAACTCACCATTGAATTAGGAACCCCTTTAAATCACAATCTGGTCACTTACAAAATTTATGTTGAATATGAAAGAACATGCATTAAGCAGATTATCTCTCTGAAATGTGATGGTATATTTAAATTACACCCCTGGGCCCTTATGTTTTTACTGGGCTACTGCGTCTATTATGTGTTGGTTCTTCAAAAGTTCAGGTAGTTGTATTCAAACATACAGATATGGTGCCCTTTATTATCACCTTAACAGTAGAATAAACCAAATAGTAAATTCAAGTACACTGCAGATAAAATTAGCAATACTAAATAAAATGACAGATTAATCAAAAGTAAAAATGGAGTTACCTAATGTTACTGAAATCACAGGGGTTATGCAAGTGCATGCACTTTGACCCTGATATATCACAGGAAGTGACGTCTCATGTATTTAGGTTTTTGCAGATTGTTACTAAATTTTGACTGGCAACAAATACAACTAACTAGCTACTTCACCAACTAACTATACTCTTACACTTACAATGAAGCCAGGGTGGGACGAGGAGAACTTAGGGGAGTGGCTGCAGGCCACCCTGGCTAGGCTGCGGAACTGTACCTACTTCGGAGCTAGCAGCAGGGGCTGATGGTCCGAGCACTGACCATGGACCCGGACGATGAGGTCCAAACTCAGCCAGGGGAGCAACGGTAGGAGAGCAGACTGAGCAGCTGGTGATTACCAAGAAGAGGAGGACCAGAGGGCACACAAAACAAGTGCAAGCCATCCATCTCTTATCACACATGCCTACCACTGATCTGTGTATCTATATATATCTGGAATGTATGATGTTACAATGCATACATTTACAACGCATGCCTTTACAGCACAGTTTTTACATCGCAACATCCTTTACAACACACTCCATTACATTGCATGACACTACATCGCATTTTTAGAAACTACCTTTACAACGCATTCCAATATATCGCATTATACCTTTACAACGCATACCATTACAACGCATACCGTTACATTGCATTTAAGGTAAGTATTGGATAGTATAGGGGTGAAAATTACTATTCTAACTCCAGAGGGTGCAACAGTAGGGTAAGTGTTGGATAGTGTAGGGGTTCCTATGCGTTGTAATGGTATGCGTTGTAATGCCTGCGTTGTAGTGACATGCAATGTAGTGTCATGCATTGTAATTGTATGCGTTGTAATACTTGCATTGTAGTGACATGCACTGGAAAGGATGTGGTGATGTATTGACTGCGTTTTAAGTGTAGTGCGATGTAATGGTTGCGTTGTAAAGGATGTTTCCCATATATGTGTACGAATGAGCTTTAGCCGCGAGCATGACTGTGATGCACCAGTACACACTCTAATAACGGGTTTAAGTCACTGATCATGCACTGGAAGGAGGAACTTGCCAACATTAGATCAGGGACAGTGCATTCTGTGGTGTCTCTAGAAATGAATTTGACTGGGGCACATATGCCCCACCAGTTTTATCTGTGGTCAAAGTTTGAATCCGGCCTTTTTTGTATGTATGTATACATATAAATGTATTTATCTATATAAAAAAAACACACACATACATAAAGTTGCGAAAAAAAATGTTTTGGTTAGTGAAGATAGATGGACCATTTCTGAGGCAGCACTAAAGTGTCCACCTCTGTATTTCAATAGAACAGAGCTTTAGCATGCAGATTCAATCTCATTAGTGCCAAGAAGCTGCATGGTCTTTGGATCACTACTCTTTACACCACTTGCTCAAAAACACAATAATCTATGTGTATAGATTTGAATGTGGTGGGGGCTAATGTCCTGCCAGGGATCCCAATTCCATAGGAACTGAAAAGGCACCATTTAACTCAATTCCTATGGCTTACGAGATGGTGGGTTCGGAGTGAGAGGAGACAGGGCTCCTCTTGGAAATTCAAAGAAAGTTTTGTTGGGGAGGGGACTGCTGATTACTTGAGTACAGAAAGCATGGGAGATTGAAACTGTGAATGGCAGGGCTGCAGTTTCTATTGCTCACGTGAGGACATTTATAGGTAGGACCTTTCCTTTTGTGTGTCTGATTACTGCCACAGGAAGGCTGAATGAAAGCCAGATGTAGGATTTCACACTTCAATATGTCTATGTTGTGAGTGCTTCAGACTGGCAACTGCCCAGTGCTACCTACCTTGAGAAGTATTCCTTTTATACACATTCACTAAAACAGACTGTTATCCTCCAGCCTGCCCTGATCACCAGATGGAAAGGGGAAGAGCATCTTAAGCACAAACATTTAAAGTGAAACGTATTCCTGTTTTGTGGTTTCCTTCTATCGGTTTCATGGGAGAATCAAACCATACTTATTTAACTGTATTTCCCCGTTGGGTGATGGTGGTCTGTGTGAACGTTGGGGTTCCCATGGCAAACAGCGGTATTGTTACACAAGCAAATAATGTTCCTACTTTCTACAGTTTTTGCATGCTGTCTCAGAAAGCCTCCAAAATATTCATAAAAACCTTGCATAAAAATCCAATATTGACTTAAAACTTCCAATTGTCGATTCTCCTATTTCCTTTAAATGACAATCCCTTCCTTTCCATTCCCTGCATGCCTCATCCCTCTGAGTACAGCTTACTCTAAGTTACATGCATGTTTGCCTTAATCCCTATTAGTGTACCTCTGCAAATTGTTTACACAATATTTCAAAGTCATAGCCCAGCAACGTAAGAATACCTAACCTCCTGAAGTTCATCTAATAATATGTAGAAAATCAAAATGGGGAGAATGGACAACTTGTAACTGCGTTTCCAGGGTTACTTTAATATATATTCAAAAACCCTCATACACGCATAAGATTCGAAAGCGGTATATCTTGGTTCTCTGCTTCTAATGTACCTCGTTTTTCATTTGATTTTCATTTTTATGTTATTCTCCCCTGTTCTTAATTGTGCCTGGCCCTTACTTACACTCTAACTTGTGGGAAATACACCGCTGTTGGGCGGGTCCGCTTCCCGGCGTAACTCCTCGCAGTAGCGCCATCTTGTAAGTAGATGGTGCCTCTTTTCGGCGCTAGCAGGTAGGCTTCACGCTCTAGTCGTCAGAAGGACGCTAGGCGTGTACAAAAGTGAGTCATGCAGACGCGCTGCGGTTACGCGCAGCGGGGACGCCTGATTGACGCCGGAGTTACGCCAGAGTTCGGCCCGTCTGCGCCCGTCAGCGTCCCGGAGGCGGATGGGGCGACGGGCTGGGCTCCGGCTCAGGGCACTTGTACCCCTGATTCCACCATGCTCCGATATACTTCTGAGGAGCTTCGCTCACTTCTTGATCGAGCGGAGGGCTGCCGCACTGTCTTTCCCGGTCGCCACAGAGGTAAGTCATGTTGCCCCGGATGTGGATGGTGTCCCATCCGCGCTTTACCATCGTCTCCCAACAAGAAGAGCGATAGTGTTGGATATCTCTGCATGCTGTTAAATACCAGATCTGCATGCAGACACGCACAAGACATTTTCGAGCTCCTTGATCTGGAAAAGCCACTTTGTCTCATGCTGACGGAGACATGGTTTGGAGATTTTTCAAATCCTGATGTCGCCATGGCAATTCCGCCTGATTATAATATCTTCAGGAAGGACAGAGCCAAGGGAAGGGGCGGTGGTGTGGCACTGGTGGTTAAGAAGGGTGTGCCTTGTGCTATTCTGCCAGTGGATGAGATTCGCGGCTCCGAGACCCTCGCTTTTTCCATCACCCTGGCTCCTCACCAATCCGTTAAAGGATTATTAGTATACAGACCACCTGGCCCATCTGGAACCTTCTTTGAGGACTTCGATTCTGTTTTGACGGGACTGGCCCTGAAAGCAGAACATTGTATAGTAGCCGGGGATTTCAACTTCTGTATGGATGATCCGTCGGACCCGGACGCTATCAAATTATTGGAGGCTACGGCCCCGCTGGGCCTGATCCCCCACCTTCAGGGACCTACGCACGACAAGGGACATACTCTCGACCAGGTCTTCTCTACATCTCCTCTTGAGGTGAAGGAAATTATCCCGGTGCTATGGTCAGACCATCGGCTTGCCAAATTCCTGGTTAGAGGTACAGCTAAATCATCTACGTCTGTATCCCAGCAGCGAGGTCGAGTCCCTAGGGCATACCATCGCGTGACCCCTGCGATGCTGGCCCAGGCCGCTCTGAATCACCCTTTTCCCCTTTCAGGCGACCTGGAGAAGGATCTGGAGTCCTTGCAAGCATGGCTTCTAGAGAGGCTGAACGATCTTGCCCCGGTGTTGGCCCCCCGCTTAACTCCGAAACGGGTTTCGGCTCCCTGGTTCACCGCAGCACTGTCGGCTAAGCAGCAGCAGTGCAAAGTGGCCGAAAGAGCCTGGCGTTCACAATACGACACTGTGGCTAGGCTTACCTACAAGACGGCGGTTAAGGCCTATCACCGGGACATTCGCCTTGGAAAAAAAGCCTACCTTGCAGGAAGGATAGAAGCCGCCTCCAACTCCTGTAAGGAGATTTTCACTATAGTGAGAGAATTCATGGCGCCGCGGTCCAATACATCGGAAGAGATGCCCTCTGATTCCTGGGCGTCTGATCTTGCTAACTTCTTCACCAACAAGATCAAACTCATACAAGACTCTTTTCCACCGGTGGCGCCCGTGGGGTTGTCCAACCCAGAGGATGACTTGCATCCTCTGACTCCGCCTGGCCCGACGTTGGCTGTGTTTCCACCTATCTCAGCCCCCGCTTCCTTAGCGTTGATGGGCAATCTTAAATCTGGGTCGCCTTTAGACCCTTGCCCGGCTAAATTCCTGGCAAAAATCGCGGAAGTGATAAACCCACTGGCAAACCCTCTCCTGAACCTCTCGCTGAGCCAGGGAGTGGTTCCGCAGGCCTGGAAGCAGGCAATGGTCATCCCTTTGCTTAAGAAGCCCGGTCTCGACCCTAGAGCCCCAGTCAACTATAGGCCTATTTCTTTGTTGCCGGCTCTCACAAAAATTTTGGAGAAGCATGTTCAGCTGGTGCTCTCCAATTTTTTGGAAACACACGAGATTCTGCATGCCACCCAATCTGGCTTCCGCCCAAACCTCGGCACAGAGACCGCGCTCCTAGAGGTTTCAGAGACCATTAAAGGGGTTCTGGACACTGGGGGCAAAGCCATGCTGGTGATGTTGGACCTGTCGGCGGCTTTTGACACCGTCCCCCATGACGGCCTTCTCGCAAGACTCTATGAGATTGGACTACGGGGGACGGTGCTCAGCTGGTTTTCTTCCTTTCTAGCCGGCCGCCGGCAAACGGTCTGGGCCTCCCCAGATTCCGCCGTGATGCCGCCTCTGGGAGTCGGGGTCCCACAGGGCTCTATATTGAGCCCGACCCTCTTTAACATCTTCATGACCCCTTTGGCGGCGCTGGCGGAGTCGTTCGGGGCCCAGATCGTATCCTACGCCGACGACACCCAGCTCCTCTTCTCTTGTAAGAGAGTAGGCGACTTTGATGGGGAGAGTATCCGGGATTGCCTTGGGGCTGTTTTTAAATGGTTCCAACTGAACAGCCTCAAGTGCAATTCCGATAAGTCCGAGGTACTCTTCTTCGGGTGTGCGACGGAGCCAGACTGGCAAGCTTGGTGGCCCATTGACATGTTTCCTCCTTCTTGTTCATCCCACATTGCTAAGAACTTGGGGGTCAAGATGGACAAGGGTCTCACACTGAAATCCCAGATCCTCGGTGTGACGGGCATCTGCTTCGGCCTCCTTAAGATGCTGCGGAGGTTTTTACCTCTTTTGTCTGAGGACCATAGGAAGCTGACTGTGCAGGTTCTGATAGGCTCTAGGTTAGATTATTCCAACCTTCTGTACCTGGGCCTGCCAGAGTACCTGCTACAGCGGCTCCAAGTCGCGCAGAATGCTGCCGCGAGGGCCATTTTTGGTCTGAAAAGACGAGCCAGTGCTGCGGGCTTGCTGCAGACGTTACACTGGCTTCCCATCCGCAAACGGATTGCCTTTAAGGCATTAACTTTGGCCTATAAAGCTCTCCATGCGGTGGGCGCTAAGTACCTCCAGAAGAGACTTGCCTTTTATCATCCGGCTCGCTCTCTGAGGTCAGAATCTCTGTTTCTGGCGGTTGTACCGCGAGTGAAGAGAGCTCGCATTGGAGGCCGCTCCTTTGGGCTGCTGGCGCCACAGCTGTGGAATTCTTTGCCGCTCTCACTTCGTGGAGCCACCAGCCTACTTGCATTTAGGAAAGGCCTCAAAACTTGGCTATTTACCCAGTAGGTTTCCCGCTGTTCCTTCTGTTTTCTTTCACTGCATCGATCCCCCTGTTTTTTAATGTACTGTGTTATTGTGTGGTAGGTCTTTTAATGTATTGTGTTATTGTGTGGTAGGTCTCCTCCTCGAAAGCGCCGAGACACTCTTTTTGAGTAGCCGTGCGCTATACAAAAATAAACTTAACATAACATAACATAACAGGGGTTTTGAATATATATTAAAGTAACTCTGGAAACGCAGTTACAAGTTGTCCATTCTCCCCCATTTTGATTTTCTAAATATTGAGCCAGGAAGCTGAATGGACGATGAAACTTCCTCCTCCCTCTTTTGGTTTCTAATACATCTAATAATATGGCCAACAAATGCATGAAATTTCAATAAACCCCTCTCCTGCTAAACATCACATCAAATTTCCTGGTAATGTAATCAACCACACAGAAACTGCAGTAAAAGGACAGAATGGCTCTGGTAGAGAAGACTAATCCCAATAACCAACAATATCTACAAAAACAGTATAAACCTGTTACCTGGAGCAGCGTGCTGTCCAGCTTAAAGCTCATCAATGCCTCATCAGGCGTAGTGTTATATAATGCAATCACAAGTTAATATATAACCCACACTAAAACTAATATCATAACACTCAGTATTTAGAGAGTTGATTGTAGTTCATAGAGGGTGCCTAATAATTTCCTTTACTGCTTGACACTCTTCACGCTCACATAAAAAAAACCAGCTAAGGGTCATATCCATCCTCCAGTAATGTACTAGTCCACAGTAATAAACTACACATTACCTTCTGAACAAGCACGAAATAACTGAAGAGATCTGCCACATACCGCTGATCAATGAAGGACTGTAATTTAGTCCAACACTACACGTCCCGACTAGCTATATACTGCAGCCAATTTGTGGCAACTCACCTGATCCCTCCACCACTTCTCCCTTTGACCTGTGCTTGCTCAGGACCATAAATGTAACCAAAATATATCAGAATGGACACCCAAGCGAGGAACCAGCTAAGCGGACTATGAACATAAGAAATACCAAAAAGGGACCCACAGAGCTGCTCAAAGCAGTCAGCTTTAAAAAAAACAAATTGCGCCTTTTCTCTCACACTTCTTCAACCATCACACTGCTAAGTACTGTGTCCCATAACACAGTGATTGCACCTTGGTGGCCTCACACGCAAAATGGAAACACTTCCCACAAAGGATCAAAACAAAGACCATCCTTCTAATCACACATCTAACAAAGTGTGGCATGCTACTCATGCAGGCAGGCCCTTCGACGTTCCACACAGTGTAGTAAGAGCTATATAAATGTTGCAAAACAATACAATTTACAGAACAATAATCAGATCAGCTGAAGTCATGGGGTTGCAACACAGTTATTAATAGGTGTAGCAAACAAACTGCAACACATGACCCCCAAAAGCCATGCTTCGAAACTTCTTAATCTTTAGGCCCAGTTACCAAACACTGAGTCTAGCACCCACTCATTCAATGGGTTTCCTAGTATCAATACAATTGGTATAAATGAAATACCAACCAAACTACCTAAATCTCATGCCCTTTGGTAAACAATTGTATACTCTGGTGTCTTTTGCTCATGATTTAATTCTAAAGCAAAAGAGCCTGACAAAACGGTGCATTAGGGTGGGCGATGTGTAAACAGACAACCCTGACCAGCTTGAATGATTTACTGTACATTGACTCTGATAGATTTTTCGCCTACCCCCAAATGTTTCCTCTTTGGAGAGGCAACCACCACCACTGACAGTTTAGTAACATAGGACATTAACCCAGTTCTGTCACATTAATACAGACTCGCGAGAAAAGCATAAAGAAAAAAAAGGCAATGCCCACCAATGCTGGTTTGTATGGTCTATTTTTTTGCTGGTACCTTAGAGCTCTTAGCACGTAATATGACATGAATATGTTGGGTCTGTCGTTAACAAATGGGGTTCGCAGGTCAACTTCTGCAATAAAAGCACGGACTAGGGATTCTAATGAATGCCATTTTTAGCTTCAAGAACAAAGATGCCCCTCATTGCAAACGTGCCGTTGATGTTACAGGTCACACTGAACATTACAAAGGCAATGAATGGGATACGATGCCTTGACTGTCATAGGAAAACAATTTAAAACTCTCTCTACATCATTATTATTTTTTCGGTTAGCATCTCAAGCAGAAACGCACCACCTCCTCATATCCTTCCTCAACTCATTACTAAGTGTGTCTCGTGAATTTACGTACCAAGACATGAACCTTTTGGCCCAAAAAGCCCTCCCCAACCCACCACAAAAGGGGTCCGACCGTTTTTTTTTTCAGTTTATGGCAGGGATTCAGTCGACCTCATTTCCACAGACCTCATTTCCACAGGCATCGTTTTGCAGTCTGAGTGGCTGTGTGGATGTCAGGCTTCATTTAATTTAATTGATGTGAGCTATTGGGAAGTTTGGCTTTTTTTAATTGTTAGTTTATTGTAAGTTTCACAATAAGCATCAAGCTTTCTCGCTTTCAGTACACAGTGCCAATCAGCTTGGCTTTTTGATGTCTCTGGGGGCAGCAAGCTGCGGGGTGTGGCGAGTGGCATGCAGCTGATCTGGAAATGCGACCTCCTTCATAGGACTCCAGAAACACGCTGTTCGCCCTCTGCACGCCCCACAGGACTTGCTACAAAGCAACGTATTTGCCACTATACAAACATCATAAATTAATAAGCAAATAATCTGGGCTCGCTAGGTTGTGCTTAGGTGAGACATTTTTTTGCCTTAAGGCCGTGCAGAGGAAAAATAAAATGATAATACACGCGACGACCATTCCAGTTTCCGTTCCTAGGTGCGAGGAGAAGCAGGGCTGGCCACGGCAGGGAGCAGGGGAGGAGTGGTTTGACCATTGACAGTGCGCATGAATGTTTGACCGGCCGTCTTGGGCCGGCCAAACATTCACATGCACTTTGCATGTTCCCCACCAGGCTGTTTTACACAGCCTGGTGGGAAAAAATGCACAGGTTTCCCTGTCCCCGTCTGAGTTCTGAACCACGGCGCTCAGACCAATCACAACACTGCAAAGCATTGCAGCTTTGTCATTGCCTTAGGTAGCCTGTGAGCCTGGGTGCTTCCCTTGCGTCGAGGAGAGGCTGCAGAGAGACGGCGGCTAGTGGCGCGAGCAGCAGGTACGTTTTTTAATTTTTTTATTTCCCACCTCCCCCTTCCCCACCATGGCGGCTTTGCTACGGGGGCTGAAGTGTTTACCATCTATCTTGAATAAAGCACCATCATCTTCAACCTTATACTGCCTCCAACTTTATTTCACTTTTCTCTGTCTAAAGTGGCACGGTGGGTGAAAAACAATGCACTTAGGCCCGAGAGGTCACCAGTACAAAGGAATAACATTCCTTCAATAGCTGTGTTCTGTTATTTGTAGACCGCATAAGTGCAGCAAGTATGCCTAGATGTGTGTTCCATGCTCGCTGCGCTATACGGCTCAAGCGATCCATCACCATGTGGTTTGTTCCATTTTAATGGTTAGTAGATTGCAACAAGAAAGTCTAAAAGTCAAAATACTTCTGTAAAGTTTTACACCGGCTCACCTGCACTTACTTTCCGCCTGGTGTAATATGTTATCAATTATCCAGCAATTTCTGCACAATTCTTTTTATTTATTGGGATATGTTTAATAAAAAGACTTCACGCATTTAGTGTATTGTAATGTTCAAAAGAAAATTTAATTCTTTCACTTTGTAATTTACTCTCATTTCACTATTCCACAGTTGCCTTATATTCTACAAAGCTTATTCTTCAAGAACAATTCCCAATACATTTTGCACTTCCACAGCGCTTCATCAGCGGAAACATCTAAAACCAATTGAACCTTTCATGAGTTAATCATCTAAGGCTTCATATTTAGCCTTCATCTGACATCACGTTATGAGAATCACAAAGTTACAGTATTTTCCATCCACAACAGTCACCATTTCTTTTGTTGGAATCTCTTGATTACTCCATTTAGTGCATTCACTCCATACTCTTGGACCCACATCTAGTTTCGAGGTGGATAGTTATGAAAGACTCAGTTCACAGGTACAGGTACTCTTTTTTTCTTTATTAGTGGCCATCAGGGTGACTTCATGATACCTTTCATCTTTGATACATCCACTTTCCAGTGTGCACCAGCTTAAAGAATAAGCATGCTGATGCTGAGGTAGGACCATGTTGTTAGTGCTACATTGTTCAATACTTCTTCTCGTTTTATGTTAATTTATAACAAATTTCAGAGCTAAAAGCATGCAAAGTGCTGCAATCTACACCCATGCTTTACAACCCATACAACATCCATAATCTTCCTAACCAAACAAGATACAAAAACGAATACTATGCAGCCTGATATTTGGTTTAAGAATGTCGGGCACTCTGCTTGTGCACCCAGCCAGGGGCGTCTACTCCGCTATGGTGGAGGAGCGTCGCCCCATTGCTGCTACCCAGCTTAGGCAGTGGCGTAATGAACCTTGAGGGGCCCCCCCTGCAAAGTACATGGAAAGGCCCCCTTCCGTACTTACTCATGAGCTCTCAGGCCAGGGTACTGCACTGAAGGGGCCCCCTGGAGCTCTGGGGTCCCCTACTCCCCTGCACTGTGGGGGCCTTTGTTACGCCACTGAGCAGAGGCAACAGTGAAAAAGAAAATTATAATAAAACAATTTTAGCATCATTTTCTTTTCCACAGTTGCTTCTGTGGTTAGCTGAGCAGTGGGGTGCCTTGCCTATGGTAGGTTGGTTAATTGAAAATGTATACATGTATACAATAAGGAGGGACGTGGGGGGGCCTTTTTCCACTCACCCAGGAGTGGGAGGTCCAGCATAAACAAATGCCTGGACGAACGTTTATCAAAAAGGGTTTTTTTCAGTTCCTCTTGAGTCAGGGAGTGCAGAGTCCGAAAAGACAGGAATCCCAAGTGTCCCGATTGGGGTCAGTACAGGGAATCCATCTGTTGGATAGTAATGCCCTCACACACCCTAGCAGGTGTCATGCTTCATCATCTAGGCTGCTCCTTGCTGGGACGGCGGTGCAATTCCCAACGGGCTCCCTATGGTAGGGGCTCTTTATCGGAGATCTTCTTATCCAACAGCCATGTGGTGAAGTGCGGGTATGGGGCCAGGGAAGTGTAGAAGTGGTGAGGTGGGTTAAAATAGGATTCGGAGTACCGGGACAGAACAGACTTTATTCTGGGGGTCTCCTATCCTAAGTAAAAACAAACGCATGGCACTAGCCCGAGTGTAATGTCTTGTGTAGTGTTGTCCTCGTCTAGGAGGTGTTGGTCAACATGTTTCTCGCTCTTGGATGTGTATCCACGCAAATCTTCAGGACCTTTTTGATAAATGGTTAATTGAAAAGACTGGTCCTCAAATTCTTGTGGAGATCAAGAAGAGAGCAGGTGGCTCTGATATGGAGTGGAAGGGTTTTCGATGCTTCAAAAGCAATGTAAGAGAAAAAACAACCTCTTGATCTGGTTCTGTGTATATATCGGAAGTGTGCAAGTAGACGTTTTGTGGAGTGACTGTATCTGGGTTGCTGGTGGAAGGAGACACAACTGCTCAAGTAGGTAAGGCCTAAGTTGTGTAGTGACTTTTGAGTTTGGAATGGGTGTTTGCCTATCAGAAGCCAGTGGAGCTCCCTGGGATGTGGTGTGATGCGAGTTCTGCATGTGATCTTCAGGAATGAGACTGGCTGCCGCGTTCTGGAGGGTTTTCTAGTCTTCTGGAATGTTGCTTAGTAATCAGGGCATAGATAGTGTTCCTGTACTCCAACTTGCTGGTGACTAGGCCTGAGTGAAGTTTTTTTTAGTGTTGCTTGGAATATGTTTTCCTCAGCATCTTGAAGGTATGAAAGCAGAATGCAGTGAAGGCACTGACTTGGGCAGTCATGTTTATTTTGCTGACAATATTGATTCTAAGGTTCCTGGTTTTGGTGCTCTATGTGGGTCTGAGTTCTGTCAACCACAAGCTGGAGTCGCATGCTGAGGTGTTCTAATTGAAGCTCAATATTTCTCCCATGGTGTTGAGCTTGAGACAGTTGGCTTTCATCCAGTAATGCAGGCAGTAATATTGTTTCTTGTGTTGGGATCTTGTGGAAGAGGGAGAGAATAAGTTGTGTGCCGTCATGTACAAGAAGATGCTGATGATGTGTTAGTATGGTTCTGTAACAGAGTCAGATTGTGATTGTCTTGTAAGTTCTCATACAACTTGGTTTCTTCATGTATTTGCATTAAATGTGAAAGTATGACAGTTGGATACCCTTCTCTGGACCTTTCTTTGGTTCTGACCGGTCTATTGGAACCCCCCTCCGAAATTTCTAGTGTGGGTGAGTGGGTGAGTGGGTGACATCAACGTAAGACACAATGGAGGTTCATAATTAATAAATATCATGACTGCTTTATACCAGAGTAGTTTGGTCTCTCTCTGGGTACCTAGTTCCTTTACTACTGAAATCTCCCTTAGTAAGGGCAGGGTACTAGCGCAGGAGTGCCAAAAGTGAACATTACAGGTGGGAAACTGTGCACCTCATCATATAGTTATGAGCTCCAGAAAGGAAGCCATAGGAAGAGCCTCTTACATTAATATCAAAAGAAACAAATGATGAACGGAATGCTGAACAATGCAAACATTCACCCCCATTGACAAGGGTCTCGGTTTAATCCAATGTTCTTTGGCTTACCACAACACCCAAGTTGGAACCCAGCCATATGCAAATCAGTCTTGACCCTGTTCCTCATGGGAACAGTCCAGCCTGAACTGCCAAGCCAGGCCCTCTCTGGACCGGAAACAAGCATCCTGGAATCAGTTTCAGGGCATCACCCGTCATCAGCCAGGCTAGTTTGAATCCAGTTGTGCAGTGAGCACATGACCCACATCTGGGAATACCCTTCCCACTTAGGGCAACAAAAGGAACACATGTTGGATGGAATGCTTAACAATGCAAACATTCACTTGGCTTGGCAGTTCGGGCTGGACTGTTCCCATAAAGAGCAGGGTCAAGACTGGTTTGCATGTGACTGGGTCCAAACTGGGGTAGCGCAATGAGCACATAAACTATGGATTAAATCCATATCTGTGATTGGGGGTGAATGTTTGATTTGTTTAGCATTCTCTCCATCATTTATTCCTTTTACTTTTATCAAACTAAGTGGGAAGTGTATGCTCATACATGGGTCCCGTGCTCAGTGCACCACTGGATTCAAGCTAGCCTGGTTGATGAGGGGCGATGCCTCAAAACTGGTCCGAGGATGCTTGTTTCCAGTCCAGAGAGGACCTGGCTTGGCAGTTCGGGCTGGAGTACTCCCATGAGGAGAAGGATGAAGACTGATTTGTATATGGCTGGTTCCAAACTGGGTTGGTGTGGTGAGCAAAAGAACAATGGATTAAACCCATATCCTTGTGACTGGAGGTGAATGTTTGCATTGTTCGGCATTCCGTGTATCATTTGTTCCTTTTGCTCTTACAGTAATATAGCAAAAAAATGGTCTGTCAAATGTATCTGTACATTCTGTCACTGTGAATTGCAACATCATTTCACTTATACAAACTGCTGCAGCTGCTAAAAAAAATGAAAAGTGATTGTTAAGATTTAGACAATTGCTTATTAGAATGTCATGCACATCCTAGTCTCGCTCACAGAATACTTCTGCCCACAACACTTCTTCCCTGACAGTAGAAACTTACACACTCGCCCACAAGTGTTCTTCCATTCTTGTTATTGGCAAGCTTTCCTGAACATATTGTGTCTGTTGCAGATTTATGTATTTTGCCAGGGAGATATCCGAATCAACTAGAGTCTGAACAGTGTTGCGTCATTTGTTAGGCACAGCAGGTGGGTTAGAATTGACATGTTATGCCTACATAACCAATTGGACTAAGACATTGAAGTACATGAGGTATAAGCAGATCCATTTTAATCAGCCCGGTGTTATTATACACAGCCAAACAGAATGCGTTTGTATATTTTGTTTTGCACTTCGGATAAGAATAATATATATGACCTGATGGGCAGCAACCCACAATGGCAGTAACACTTTCCGTGCATCGCTGAGTTTAAATATTTAGATTTCTCCCTCAACCAGTGTTTGAGAAAGATTCAATCTGCTTGCAAATATAGCCGGGGGGGGGGGGGGACACATTTTTGCTAACGCAGGGATGCCCAGAACTCAACAGATATGCATAGCCGTTTTAAGACATTTGCAAAGTTGTGCAATTGCCAAAGACCCCACCTTTTAATGTCACCCCCTCTAGGAAATTGAACTATGTCTTTCTTAGACCTGAGTCTCTTCTATTTCTATAGGCAAACATCTATTTTCCCTATATATCTACAGAGTGTCATCTTAAGGATTTTTGTGGTTCGGTGCAAGGCATATTTTAATAGTTTTTGTGTGACTTCAACATACAATTTAGTATTTGGCCTCATCTGGACTTAAATTAGTAGGGAATGGGTGATAAAATTCAAATTTGTTTCGTTCGTACCAGGGTCCCCCCAAATAAGTCTAATTTGAACAAATGTATGCAAAAACAAATTTAAGTTATCAAATTTTTTTGCCTTTTCGCCTCTACACCAGAGTTCAAAACAGCTATATAGGTTTGGGCCGGCACCAGTGGTTGTGGGCATGCAACATATTTAACATAATAATGTTTTTAATTGTAAACCTTTGGCTGTCCACAGTTCTCAATTGATACACTATATTACACGAAACTTGAACCCCTTTCTTCTTTTCTCTTTTTTGCCAACAGATATTGTTAAGAGGCAGAACCATATGTGGGATTTCAAAACCCTACTTATCTATGAGGTATTCTTTTAACAAAGTTCTATTATATGCGGGCACCGTTGGCAATCACAGAAGATTTTTGAAATGTACCTGAGGATTTTGAATCATTTTGATATGGTTTTCGATAGGAACAAATGCTTTAAACTACAAATTCCTTTATAGTTTGCGTGTGCAGCAGCAGTGCTTAATTTGAGCCAATGTTTGCAGGTGGCGCACACGGCATACAACATACTTTGCTCCACCATAAAAGACAGAGAAACACAAAAGGGAAAAGAATGAATAGAAAGTCAGAAAAACAGTAGCAAAGGGTGAAAGTATCAATTAAAAAGAAAATGGAAGAGTAAATTAAGCATGGGCGAATTTTGCGAATTGGTAATTCGCGAATTTGCGGATTTGCGAATTGGCAATCCGCAAAATTCGCACACATTTTTTTATTTTTGCGTGTTCGCGAGGTGCTTTGTGTGTTCGCGGGTGTTCGCAAGGTGATTTTCAATTTCGTTTTTTTTTTTTTGCCGGCTTAATCACTGCCACCCTCTTGTTTTTTATGCCCATCTGCCCTCTGTACCACTTGTTTCTGTGCCCTTCTGCCCTCTGCCCCACTCATTTTTTGTCCCCTTCTGCCCTCTGTCCCACCTTTGTGCCCTTCTGCCCTCAGCCCCACTTAGAATGGCACCGGCAAGCTGCCAGCGCCATTCTAAAATAGCTAGAAATAGCTTTAACAGGAAGCACTAATAGATAAAGTAAAGCAGGTGCTCCAGTTTAAGGTCAAATTGAGTTACACAATCATTAATCACCCCAAGTTTGGGGTGATTAATGATTGTGTAACTGAATTTGAGCAGCACCTGCTTTACTTTATCTATTAGAGCTTCCTGTTGAAGCTGACTTTTGTAACTATTTTAGAATGGCTCTGGCAGCTTGCTGGTGCCATTCTAAAAGAGTTACAAAAGTCCGCTTGAACTTTTGACCCAATCCGTCCGTTCGCGGATTTTCGTTCGCAGATTTTGCGGGAAATTCGCGAATCTCGCGGATTGCGAATTTACCAAAAATCTGCGAAATCCGCGAGCGGAACGGATTTTCCGCCCATGCTTAGAGTAAATAAAAGAGTCAGGTTGTGTTTGGTGGTGTATTAAAGAGGCATCAAGTGGAATAATGACCGTGCAGTCTTGATATTCAAACTTCCATGGGGCCAGTGCTCACTTCTGAGGAAAGGTTTGGGCCTGGCACATATTCTATTATAGCCAGCCGTAGCGGGCTACACTCCAGTGTTAAAGGCCGCCAGAGTTGAAGGAGAGGGGCTTCAACAAGGTAGCAGGCTTTTAATGCCCAGAATAGCCGAGCTATGGCCACTTGAGGGCAGAATGTTCTAACAAAAAATACAAAGGCCTCAGTGAGCCTGAGAGAATTTAAATTGCTTTGGGCTCCAATAGGTCTTTATTCACAGCAACAGCTGTGACCAACAAACATTGGAATGTTGGAGATACAGGCGTTTACCAGCCTCTAGAAGCCCGGAGCACTCCATTTGTCTTCAGTGGAGCTTCCAACATTCCAATGTTTTAATATAGCTTAAGAGGGCTCTACCGGCCACTAAAGTCCTACTCCAGCGTTCAGCGACGGCCTTAACAAAGGGAGTAGCCATTTAATGGCTGATAGAGCCCACTATGGAGGATTCTAAGGCTATTTGAACATTCCACCACTAGCGGGAGGCTCACGAAGCCCGAGGGGGTTGAAACCCCTTCGTGCTCAATGAGGCCTTGCTGTAAACAAGTATTTGAATGTTGATGCTCCGGGCTTCTACCAGCCATTAGAAGCCTGGAGCACTCCATTGTCTTCAATGGAGCGCTCGCCATGCCAAATTAAGCACTGTACAGTAATGCTCAATGGCATGGGTTCCCTCAAATATTTTCCCAGGGGCCACAAAATTTGGTCTGTGATGTGCCCAAAGCCCACACTGATGTCAGCAGGGTGGCGGTAGGGTAGAGTTTGATGGCAAAGTTGGTGCAAGGGAAGCAAGGCAAATACATTTATTGTCTGAATCGCATAACGTGAAACCAAAAACCTGGGATTAATCCCAGCTTCTCCACGTAACAAAATTGTGTGATCCTACACAATTATTTTATTTCACTTTACCTCCTTTCTCTTCATTATCATATATGACCTCGAAATACAGGACTTAAAGATGCGTGTCCTACAAAACCTTCTCCTGTGTTTGAATAATAAACTATTTGTTATTCATGAAACCTCGGCCCCCTAAGAGTGCACATAACAATTGACTTGCCTCTTAGTACACTTTTGGGATTGTTACCGGGGGGAGGGTGGGTGGAGAATGAATGTTTCTAAATTCATATTTGAAAAGTATCCCTTTAAAAAATACTTCTGAATATACTGTAAAACTGGACTGTACTAAAATGAAAGGGCTCTGCATGTGATTGAAATACACTATTTGAATTATTAACAGACTTTACCATAATTATATACTTTTGCTGCAAGATGTCTTTATAAATGAAGTTGTTCCTAAAGATAAGTGTTGCAGGACTCCCTAGTTACTTCCTTTCTTTAACTACAATTAACCTTTAAATACATGCATTCTGGTTTATTTCATATCTTTCTGATGCTAGTACTGAGTCCAGTAAATAGCAGCCCAGTGCTGCTCTTCACCAGGGGGCCAGGGCATGCATGCAAAGGTCAGGAGGGATACATGCCACTGGTCAGTGCTATGCTGTTGCTACATTAAGTAGACAAGAAACTAATTTTATTGCTGGGACTTTTAATTTCATGCACAAGTACTCATCTGGAATCAGCCTAAGTGAAAACACCACATCTGTCTACATTAGAAGACAGACATAAGTTTAGCAGCTCAGTCACAAGCAAATTTTACCCAACTGATTTCCAAATGTGCAAAAATAGATCTAATAACATGACATGCTTTCTTAACTACGCTACACCTATCTTCATGAGTTTTGACAAATCTTTCGTACAACTTACGTTAGAAGACAAAGGTTTGTTAATGGTTCAAAGTAAGTTTAACAGGGGCAGCTCCTCTACTAGGGCGGAGGAGCATCACCCCACTGGTTTCTCGCAGTGCGCAAAGCAGAAACATAAAATTGTAACAACTTCCAGTTATTACCATTTTATGTTTGGTTGTGGGCAGGCGGGGCTGCTCTAGGTGCAGGGCAAGGGAGGAGTTTGCAAAGACTGTTTGGTTGGCCCCCTGGGGCCGCCCAAACCAGTCATGTGCACTCTGCCCTTCTCCATAAGCCACATAAGCCCTTGGCTGGGTGGTGTCATGACTAATAACAACCCTTCCTGCAGCGTTGTGATTGCCTAAAGGGAGGGAGTCTGACTACCTGCTTCTGTGTCCTGTTCCTGCTGGAGGCAGTGTTAAAATGTAAAATCTGATTCTCTGGTTTTTTATTAAGCTATGTTTCATCCATTTTTCACCCCTGCCCTACTTCCAGCCTGGCTCTATCCTTGACACTGCATCTGTATAAACATGAGTAAAAATCTAAATTTGGGGATTGTAAGCTGTGTATACATGCAGAGTCAGAGCAAAAGAACAGCTGGCGTTTGCTCGAGGTTTTTCAGACAACGGTGAAGCCTCAAGTAAAGTTTACTCAGATAGCATATCTAGTTGTACAGCCTTAGGTTGGGACAATTGCAAATGACGGCAAGGCTTTTGATTCTTACTGTTACCTCATTTGTGTGTTCTTCCCAAAGCTCTGTTTCCCTCTGGGCGTCCCTTGTTTGTGAGCTGTTGCTGTAAAAACCCTTGTAACCACCATTAGGTCTGCTTCCTCCTAGAGTATTTCTATGGTGCTCTCCAGATGAGCCCCCATTCATTAATGTTAAATAAATGATCCTTGGTTTGTACTTCAATCCAGTGTCGATTCCTCCTTACTTGTTATGAACCCGTGGACTAAGGGTGACCTTGCACCAGTGGATTTTCAATAATCCGCTTCCACAAATTGGCGCCCACTGTGGGGCCCCATCAAAGGCTTGCAGTCAGACTGGGGAAGGAGATCGTGTCGGTAAGACAAACTTCACTAAGGAGCACACCACCTGAAGGTGATTTTTCAGCTCTCCGACTCCGATCTTCCTGGCGGCTGCTATCCTTGACTGGGGCCATCGGATGGTCATTCTTTTGGATCAGAGAGGATAGACAGGTTGGAGTTGAAGACTACGAATAAGGTAGATTTGTATTGAACCGGTTCTTTTGGTTATTTGGAATTTATTTGGAATTTTGTTTGGAATCTGCTTGGAATTTGTGTTGAACCTTCTTTGAAACTTGCTATTTGGTATTGATAAAATGTTTTTCCTTTGGAAGTTTTGTTGCTGCTGCTGTGGTAAGCAGAGCATTTTGGAAGCAAGTCAACCAGCGCCACCAGAAGGTACGCCGAAATTTGAGATGTTCATTTAATATGGTATTTGTCCCATCATGTATAATGTATTGTGGAACAAATATACAAAAGGGGATCCCCGGTTGCAATGGCCATTAGAGGGAACAATGGACCCTCACAAACTCGAGTATTTAGAGAAACAATTGTTTTTAAAGAAAGTTAGGTCAGCTATATTTGACAGTTTGCATATGTGGAGAAAGAAAGTAAAGGAGCATCGGCTCAAGGCGGAGAAGGTACAAAGGAAACAAGAAAGGAAGACAGAGTATCAGAAGTATGAAGAATTGAAGGATAAGGGCATTCAGGAGAAGAGGGAATGCATAGATCGAGAGCATAGATTGCTAATATCTAAGGAATATATAGTCAGACCGACAGTAACGGCACAAATCCGTCAATAAGATGTGAATTCAGATATTGATGGATTATTAATTGAACGACCCCCACCCCTATATGTACCTTTAACACCTCTTCCCCCTGGACTACTGAATGTCATTCCCCTTGTAGCTCCGGTTCCATCACCTTTACCCGCGGTTGTCCAGCTCCCTATTTTTCAACCAGTACCGGTACATCCTGTACCCCCCCCCCATCCCAGGCCACTGCAGCTGAAATGACTGATGATCCCGTACTTTCTATCTGTCTCGACCCCTCTATTTCTTCGTTCTACTATACATCAGTTTCGTCAGGATGCAATAAGGTTGACAGTACTAAAATTGTTAAGTGATTTAGAAATGGCAGTAGGAGAAATGAGAGATCAGATATAAGATTTTTCAGAGGGCGAGCTTCTTCTTCTGGTAAATAAGCTTTCTCATCAACTTATAGTCCAATGGGAGATGACTACAGGACAGAATAGTCCTGATGATCTTAGACCTATTAATCAACAGTGTCAGATAGGAGCCTTCCCTGTAAGTAGAGTTAACACTGCCATAGCAACAATAATTGGATATCGTAATGAACTTTCTTCCTTTCCTTGAATAAGACCCATGAGAAAAGTCGCGTCACAGTTCATTCCTGGAAGAGTGAATACAGATAATGATGACCCTAATAGTCCCAATGCTAGAGCCCATTTTTTGTACAATTGGATAAATACGCCCTGGAAAAGGACGGATGTACTCACTTTAAAAGCCTGCTTACAAGACATATGGAAAAATCCTAGAGGATTTTATGATGATGTACATGCAGCCATTCATTCCTGTGTCATGACCTTAGCTGATAGTGATATGTTTTTTGGTATGATCTTGCCAACGGATATGTGGCGATTTACTCGGAAACAGGATCATGCTGCTGATTAAGGAGGAGACTGGACTGCCATCATAGCAGCCGACAGGGATAGGAAACCGGATCAAAAACCTAGTCAGCTCATACTGGATCTTCCTGGTAACATACTTACTTATATAAAAACAATGGTTCCGTCAAGGAAAATAGATTAGGTACTTCTCACTGCTTGTAAACAAAAAAAGGGAGAGGCCATCCCTGATTTCTTTACTCGCTTTGAGGAAGAGTTCCACGATTTTAATGGGCAAGATACTTCTACACCTACGGGTGCGCATTTATTTGTAGATCGACTTGTGGGAAATTTACTTCCTGTACACTTAAAGAATTCTGAGAGTACATGGGCTTCGGTAACCCCGAAAGCTATATTAGGTATGGTTCAGTATTATCAGAATCAGGTGACCACTGAGCAAGAACGGAAAGAAGGAAAACTAAAAGAATTGAAAACTAAGGTAATGATGGTCCAGGCCTATGGACCCCAAGGTCAAGGTGGTAGTCAAACCTATGGTCAGAATTTCAGACAAGCACCTCCAGTAGGGCCACCGCGCAGACAAACTCCACTAGTGCCGGATCAATGTGCTTATTGTAAGGAGAAAGGACATTGGCGTTCTAAACATCCTGTTTTAGCTGCTGGTGGGAGAGGAAGGGGACAAGTGAATGGTAGCGGGGGGACCCAGTTCCCCAACAGCAGCTACAACAAGCTCAAGCTCCAGAGAAAAATAGGTCAAAAAATGATTTTGATCAACAAAATATTCAATATTCTATGGAGGATTGGGAATCAGAAGAAACTGTGGGAACACACTTTGCCTAGGACAGTGTAGGACAAGGAGGACCAGTTCAGATACCTGTAGACCAGTCAGGACCCTATATACCAGCCACCATACTTGGGCAGGGTGAGAAATTTTTAATGGATACAGGGGCGACACGAAGTGTGATATCTCAGAAACTGGTCCCTGGGACACCCTTGTCTGGCAAAGTAATTAAATCGATAGGGTTTGATGAAACACCAACTCCTAGGCTTGTGTCCCAAAAATTGTCTGTGCAGGTTGAGACTTTTATTGCTTCAGCCCCCTTTTTACTTCCCCCACCCGCTCATGATAATTTGATGGGACTTGATCTTTTGAAATATTTTCATGCTATTATACATTGTTCCCTGTCTGGAGTACGTGTCATTTTTGGGAAAAAGACATTGCCTAAACAATATAATTTCTCTTTATGTACGTATCTTGATTCTGTTCCTCCATGTGTTTGGGCTACTGCTGACACAGATGTGGGAAGAATGGACATTACACCAGTATACATACAGATTCGGGAGGGTGCTTCCATACTAAGGGTCCCGCAATATAAAATATCGAAAGAAGGTGATGATGCGCTAATATCTATCATTGACGACATGATAAGTACAGGAGTTGTTGAGGAAGTTTCCTATAATGTATGAAATAGCCCTATTCTTCCCATCCTAAAACGGGGCGATGGAATAGGGGACAAGATTTACCAATTTGTGATTGATTTAAGAGAAGTAAACAAAATAGTAATTCCTCAATATCCTGTGGTCTCTGATATTATGACCTTGTTGACATTAATCCCACCTACAGCCACTGTATTTTCTGTTCTAGACCTCAAGAACGCTTTTTTCTCTATTCCTATACTAAAGATAGTAGATATTTGTTTGGATTCTCATTAAGAGGCCGCTCATTTAGATTTTGCTCCATTCAATGTGCCCCTACGATATGTACAGCCAATTTGTAATAATATTAAACCTCCCCTGATTAATATTCATGAATCGAAAAATGATGATGCAAACTGAAATTTACAAACATATGAACATCAATATCGGAAATTAATATATGTGCTCCCATGTGCGAACCCCCACCAGCGAGCCATGGTGGCCACGACTGAAATGTATTTGTACTACTGAATTATAAGAGTTCTGTATTTGGCATAAAGTTAATTACAAATGTCCAGATTTAGATTTTTAAACCGTGTCACATGAGTTTTTATTTTAGTCTTAATTTCGATCGTTCTGATCATAAAAGACACACAAATAGTATTTACAAGGACGCAATAAATAGCCGTAAATAAAAGCATGAATTCTAAAATAGTTCAACATAATACATGATAGTGGTTAGTAAAAAAAAACCACAATCAATTAATTATTAAAGTTGCATCCTCATGATATCCAGTACAAGCTGCAATATACAAGGTATATAACGGAGCGTCATGTAATAGATTAAAACTAATCAATGGCGGCTACTACTTTTGAAAAATTGGTCTGAATTCTCCATATCCAGCCAAAAACTTGTGCTAAGGCTCTTGGGTATTGGTCTTCAATATTCTTAAAGCAGTTGCATTCGACCTAGTGCCCAGATTAGAGCAAATTGGTTTTAGCCATTTGCTCCGTGGAGAGTTATAGGCCGGACATACAAATAAAATGTGCGGCAATGTTTCATCCAGGCCCTGACAAAATACACATTTACTATCTGAGGTCTTTTCCCATTTTACAGTAAATGATTTGATTGGTGGTGTGCCTACTCGAAACTGAAAAAGTTTTCAAACACAGGCTCTGGCTTGTGTTCCCAAAAAGTGCTGGTCAGTAAGTGGTCTCTAGTGGATCACATGTTGTTTTCTTTAATCATGGTCCAATAGGCCTCTTTATAGACTTTTTTGGAGTGAAACGTATTACCAGACGGATCTTCCCACATATGGCTCATGCCCATATTCACCAGGGAGCACTTCATCTTTTGCAGCCAGATAACCTTGTGTAAAGTATCACCGTCTCTGACATCTTTGAGCGCATTAGCATAGTGTGACAACTCCGGGGTTGACCATAATCTTCGCCAAAAGGCTAGTGGTCTAAATCTTGCAACCTCAGCCAGTATACTACATCCCAGATCATAAAATAGGGGTTTAAGCGGTGTGTTCTGAAAAAGACCAGTAAGGCTCCTCACAAATTTATTCTGAACTAGGGCAAGTGATGAAACATTCCGAAAACCCCAGAGAGTTCTGCTCCATAAAGGGTGGAAGCCAAAACCTTTGTGTTATAAATCTTTAGGACTGGGCCTACCGGCTTAGTCTGAGAGAGCCTATGCTCATTTAATAATGCTCTTGCCAGCTGTGAGTGCTTAAGTGTCAATAGGTCTATCTGGGGCTTCCAATCTAGCTTTCTGCCCTATGTAATCCCCAGGTAGATAAAAAAAATACATCTGTTTGTTCCAGTGGCACCCTATTAATAAAAACCCTGCCCTTAATCGATTTGTGTTTATGTAGATCCATGAATATGTTTTTTCCACATTCACCACCAGTTCATGATCTCTGCGAAAGACCTCAAAGCGACAAAGCGCTTGCTGTAACCCCACTTGTGTTTTAGATATTATTAGGGTATCGTCAGAAAACATATGTATTGGGACCTTTGAGCCAGCTAGGGCAGGAGCATAGGTAGGATCTGTTAAAAAATAATTAACAACCCCATATATGAACAAAGAAAATAAAGTGGGGGCCAAAACACACCCTTGATGTGCCCCTTTAGAAATTGGAAACCTGGGAGTTGTATTGCCCTGTGCCCCCCATTGAACTTGAGCAAAATTGGACTCTTGTTATTTGACTACAAGCGATAAGAGCTCCAAGGGCATACTTAGATCTTTCAAAACTGTCCAAAGCTTGTTACATGGAACCGTGTCAAATGCTGATTTTAGATCGGCAAAGGCGGCATAAATAGTGCCACCTGCTAAAATTACGACACGCCATTAGAATAAAATAAAGTGAAAGACCTGATCGATGGTACTTACATGTGCCCTGAATCCTGCCTGTAAGTGGGATAATATGTTATTTTCTTTGATCCATAACTGAATTATGTTCAACAGTAACCTGGCCATGATTTTTTGAGTGGAGTCAATTAGTCCAATTGGCCTATAATTACTGGGACTGGATCGATCCCCCTTTTTATAAATAGGTAGAATTTCAGCTCCTCGCCAGGAGTCGGGTATATTTGCTCCACTGGCTCTCATTCACAGGCAACTGAATATACTGTAGCCAATTATCTTTGTCATAGATAAACAAGTCCACCGGGATGGAATCAGGGCTGGGGGCCCTACCCATTGGTGCTGCATTCAAGGAGGTTTCCACCTCACCTTTTGTAAAGAACAGAGTCAAATCTGGCTTTGGTAGTTGAGGCAGGTCATCACCATTGTCATTGTCCCCAACAGCAAATTGTCCCTCGAAGAAAGAAACCCACTTGTCCAGGGCAACATGATTTTGGGGTGCATGGCCTATTCCTCCTCGACCCCACTTTACTAGCTGCCAACATTTTTGCAAATGTTTCTCTTTGCTGGCCTCCAGGAGTTCAAGCCATCTCGACTCATCCCAAGTCTTTTTTGCTACAATTTTTGTGATTTTATACATCTTTTGTTTATTTTTAATACTACCCAGAACTTTAGATCTAATTGCTTGGGTCAGTGTCTTATAAGCATCTCTACATGGCTTATTCTACCAGTGATCATGCTTTGAAGAGGGCCTGCTGCTAGTTTTGTGGGGTTTGATGAAAAAACTTTAATCTTACCAAACATGTCCTCATGGACTTGGGTAATACTAGTATTTAGAATAACCTTGAATAGTACATTTTTGGAGATCGGCTCTTTACTACGTTCTTCATCTGGGCAAGTGAACTTTCGTTCTCTACAACCCTTGACCATTTGACCCTCCTCATATCATTACATATAATAAAATCAGCAGTCGCCGTCTCAGTGATTTGAGGTTGTTCGGTTGCATGGCCTAAAACTGACATCTTTAGCAAAAAAGGGTTGTGATCACTTTCATTTCTAGGACATACCTCCATATCAATAAGAGACTACCAATTCTCAAGATTAATAAGGATGTATTCAATGCGACTGCATCTCAATCGACTACAATATGTGTGAGTATCCTGGTAATCTGAGGCTGGTCTCCCATTCGCAGCCCTGACACCTCTCCAGACTCAATGCTTTAAGCTGAAGAGCTGAAGAGCGGCCTCTGTCCATTTCTTTATTGGTGGCAACTCCAATGGAGGAATACCCCATTGTTCATCTTCCTCAACACTGAGTTTGCTATCCTCAAAATCAAGGGGCTCAAACATGGTATTGAGATCACTGAGTAAAACCAAATTGTTTGAGCCTCTATTTTTATCTGGGAAGCTAACAAGTGAGGAGATTGTCATAGATGTTCTACCTCCCACATGGCCTCTCGCATACACGGTAATCACCATTAGGTGTGGGGGATGTTTAGAGCTTAAGAGAATTGCCATAATATCGGGGTCGTCAATTGGGATCTCAATTTTAAAACGAGAGCATTGTCTACCCAGATGGTAAGCCCACTTGAGGGTCTACCTTTACATCCACCAGATGCTGGTTTTGAAAAATTAAGATAGCTATGATGGTAAACTGGATTGAGTGCCAATGTTTCCTGGAAAACAAGTATATCCTGGGCCTCCATAAATGCTATCCAATTCAATGATGATATCTTGGAAGGCAGATCCGCTATATTCCATGAAGCAAGTGCCAGATGTGTGAGATCCTTGTTTATGGAAGTACAACAGGGATCAATCTGGGTGCATTTTCCCACATCCTGAAATAACTGTGCAGGCTTATGATTTTCTAAGGGGTAAATTGGATAAGCCTGTGGGAACAGTTTGAGCCCTAAAGACCCATCAGCTATTGCAATCCCTCTGGTTCTACAATTGACGGGCTGGGTGGAACAACTCCCATCTACCACCCTAGGATGTACTGGTTTCAATATTCCAAGTGGTGGCGAGAAGTTCTTTAGACATCAATCTATATTATATAAGGTGGAGTCCTCATTACAGGTTGTGGCTAGATTATTAATTGTTTGGTTTATAAATCTAGCAGGGGCATTGAATTTCATCCTAATGTTAGTTGAGATCAAATGTGATGTCCTCAGGTCAAAAGCCACTAAATTCTCTACCATACCAGTGGTTACTAGTGTAAGACAAACAATCAGTATTTTGGCCCAAGGTTGTGAACCTTTTAACAGAAGATATATCTTCCCTGATGATAGATCTACATTTGCGCACGTCTTAGCCATTGAATACATTTGTTAATCAGAGATTGTTCATCTTCTCTAATTAGGGTAGAAGAGATTTTAGGAACATTCAGCAAATAAAGTTTTTGTTTTGCAAAACTAGTCAAGGATCTCGCAGAACTAGCAAATCTATTGGATGAAAAAACTCCAAAGATTGACTAGGTTGAGGAATAATACATTGTTCCCTTCTAGGTTCCATATTTTGCGAACATAAGCCTCGTTGTGTAGCTGGAGTGTTGATAACGGAGGACTGTAGGTCTACCTGGTCAGAATATATTTGCTTCCTACAGAGAGTATGTTGTCCTGTGATATGCTGTCATTACCCATTTTATCTATACCAGTCTTGGTTGGAACATTAGAATAAGGGTGGTGGGCCATGGTATGTGTATCAATGGGTAGGTGTAGAAGAAGGATATGAGACTTCAGGGAGGTTGAAAGCATATCAATCATACCCTTCAGTATATTGACTTCATCTGTAAGGTTTCTTATTCTTGCCTTTAACTCCACTATCTCACCAATAGACTGATCAGTACACAAGTTCTTACAAAGGCAGGCAGAGGTGACAACTTTAAAAATGTCTCCTATCTCTTCATTACCCTGAGGAACACAAGATTCTTCGTTCAGATCCGCTAGAGGCAGAAATCTATTAATGCATTCAATTACATGTTCTGGTTTGCTTTTATCAACTAAATTAGAACATTATATCATAGAGTCAACAGTCGCTATCTTCAAAGTACCTGTTTGGGATGGTTCTAGGTCCCCCTTTGATAAGGACCTATTAAACATATCTGGAATAAATGGAGGTCCATTGGGGGGAGTAGGAGGGGAGGGGAGGGGAGGGGTGACACACAGCTATGGGGCAACAATCGGGGCCCACAGGAGCAGCTAGTAACTCCAAGCAATCGCTCACTAAACTATCAATGCGACTTATGGCGCAGTTATTATTTTTATGTATTGAATATTTGGACAACCTTTTAGCTTTCTTACCCTTCCCCAATGGGTCCCCTCCCGGGCAATCTGCAGCTTTCCTTTTCCCCATCATGCTTAATACAGTATGCGTACAAGCGACAGCGATATTAGCAGCAATGAGACAAGAGTAAAGAAGAACAGTCTGAACAATATGGCGTTAAAGGTTACCAATAACCAGCAGACTTAAAACTCCTCTAGATTTGGTAGCTACCAGTCAATGCAAAGTGTCTCCAGATAATGGATTACAGTCTGAATGTTAGGGCCAAAACAAGCGAAATACAAAGTACCTTTTGGGTTGCAGGGCTCTGCTAAAATACAAATGTGAGGGGGGTAGCCCTGTCCTGACTCCTCCTGGTGCTGACGGGCCCGCCCTTGGCCCAGGCTTTGCCCGGGCGTGGCCTGTGTACACCTGAGCGTGTCCCGCAAATGCTTTTAACGGTGCCTCCAGGCGCGTGGGAGTGGCGTTGGTGGTAGAGACTGCACAGGATCCTGGTACGGATAGTCCTTGTCCCCCAGCAGTGGCAGCAACCATTTACGGGCTTCCTGCCATGCTGGAGTACGTTAATGCTTTTAACGGCACCTCCAGGCGCGTGGGCGTGGCGTTGGCGTTAGAGACCACACAGGATCCTGGGACGGAAAGTCCTTGTCCCCCAGCAGTGGCAACAACATGAGTGTTCAGTAATCACCATTTAGTGCAGTAGATTTTCTATGTAGTATTCTAGTTAGACAACTGTATTTTCAAAAACATGGTTAAAAAAGTTTGCCATTTGTGAGTTCATCAGCAAAATGAGGAGTTCAAAAACAGATATATGCTGTTAAAAGGGTCTAAAAGCTGAAGAATGTCATATGAAGGACACAAAACGTAGTAAAGCTAACTACAGATTTTATTCAGCACGTCTGTTCACTTCAGAGGTCAGCATCACAGAACTAACTGCCAACTTTCCTCCAAGAATGCCTTCCACACCAAGTTCTAAGCAAACCCACAGGGCAGGAAAGTGAGGGAGGATGAGAGCAGGAAGAACAAAAAGAGGAAAATTACAAAGAGACTCCTCTAAAGAAGCCCCATTACCAGGCCAAAGAAAAAAAACAGTAAGATCCTTGCTATAAAATAGTTAGCCTGAGGTCGCAAGGTCTCGAAGGTGATATGAACTGACTGAATGGCTTTAGACAGAACAAGAATTTTGTTTGATCTGTGATGAAACCGAGATTCGAACTTCACAGGGCATTTGGCACTTCAGTGTATCTTCCCCATCTCTCACATTGCCCTGCAGGGATGGCTATGCCTTACCTAGTATGCACATTGCTCACGGGTGAATCAATCAATCAATCAATCCAGGTTTTGTAGTGTAGAGCGTGCTACTCACCAGTGAAGGTCTCAAGACGCTGGGGGGGGGGGTGCAGCTTAGTTGGGGATCATCCTGGTGCAGTGTTGGTCTTCGTCAGAGGTGAAGGTTGGAGTTCGTTCCAGGTCTTGGTTGCAAGTTAGGTGAAGGATCGTCCACCTGCTCTGGTCCTGTAAAAACGAGGGACGTTGGCTAGGGCAAGGTCGCTGATGGGAGGTTCTCTTGGGGGTGTGGAAGGAGATTCAGTCGTTGAGGTATTGGGGTCCGGTGGTGTGGAGGGCTTTGTAGGCGTGTGTGAGCAGCTGGAAGGTTATTCTTCTTTTAACTGGGAGTCAGTGGAGCTCGGGGAGCTGTTGGGAGATGTGGTTGTGCCATGGGATATCGAGGATAGGTCCGGCTGCAGTGTTCTGGACTGTCTGGAGTTAGCCGATGAACTTTTTGTTGAATCTGGCGTAGAGGACATTGCCGTAGTAAAGTCTGCTGGTGATAAGTGCATGGGTGACGGTTTCCTGGAGTCAGGGGTATCCACTTGAATGTCTTGCAAATTATGCAGAGGGTGTTGCGTTGATCTGGAGATTCATGGTGCGCGAAGAGTTGAGTATGATGCTGAGGTTGCGCGCATGGTCTGTTGGGGTGGGTGGGTTTCTGAGGGCGGGGGCCACCATGGTTTGTCCCATGTGAAGGGGGTGGAGCTGAGGATGAGGACTTCTGTTTTCTTCGAGTTGAGCTTCAGGCAGCTGTTGCTCATCCAAGTAATACCAACTGTCATCCCTTCTTGGAAGTTGCGCCTGGTGATGTTGGATTCCTTGGTTAGGGAGAGGATAAGCTGGGTGTCATCTGCGTAGGAGACGTTGAGCCCAGGGTTTCTGACAATGGTTGCGAGGGTGGCCATGTAGACGATGAAGAGTGTGGGGCTGAGGGAGGATCCTTGGGGTACTCCACATCTGATCTCTATTGTTTCTGAGAGGAATGGCAGGAGTGTTATTGTATGTGTTCTGCCTGAGAGGGAGGATCGTATCCAGTCAAAGGCTTTTCCTTGGATGCCGGCATTGTGGAGTCTGGGGGCTAGTGTGTGGTGGGAGACAATGTAGAAGGCTACTGATGAGGGCTTCTGTGTGTTCTTGGTCGAGGAAGGTGTGAATGTCATCGGTGGTGGTGGCGGCGAAGAGGGCGGTCTCAGTGCTGTGGTTACTACGGAATGCAGATTGGGAGGTGTCTAGGATGTTTGTTTCTATTAAGAGTGTTAGCTGGGTGTTGACAGCCTTTTTGATGACTTTGGCCGCAAAAGGAAGCAGTGAGATGGGCCTGAAGTTCTTGAGGTCCGTCGGGTCTACGGAGGGCTTCTTCAGGAGGGGGTTGACTTTGGCGCGCTTCCAGTTGTCGGGGAATGTGGCTGTGTCGAGGAAGCAGTTGATAGTTTGGCGTAGCTCTGGTGCAATGGCAGTGGCGGCCTTGTGGAAGATGTGCAGTGGGCAGGGGTCGGAAGGTGCTCCAGAGTGGATGTCCTTCATTGTCTTTAAGGTGTCTTCTGTGGTGAGAGGGGTCCAGGTGAGAAGGGTCTGTTGGGTGGCATGATTGGAGGCAGGAGTTGAGGCAGAACTGTGGTCTTGGGCACTTTGAGGTGAAAATAGGAGCTGAGTTTTTTGCAGAGATCTTGGGAGACAGGGACATCTGTTGTTTCGCTGTTGGGTTTGGCGAATTCCTGTATGATGGCAAAAAGTTCCTTGGAGTTGTGGGCATTGAAGAGGATTCTGTCTTGGACAAAGTTTTTCCTTGTTGATTTAATGAGTTGGTGGAGTGCTGATATGGCTGTTTTGTAGGAGGAGTGAGCTTCTGGGGTTTTGCTGTTTCTCCATGTGTTCTCCAGTCATTGGCAGGAGCACTTGGATTCGTAGAGATCAGTGGTGAACCAGTTGGCTTTCTTGATGTTTCGTCTCATCGTGCTCTGGAGTGCGCAAGAGTGTGGTGTAGTTGGCGATCCATTGGTGGAGGTTGCTTGCCACTGTGTTGGCGTCTGTCATAGTATGGGGGGGAGTGCAGGTGAGGGCAAAGGGGATGTGTTCGTGAGACTTTGTTCAAGCTTCTGCGTTGGAGGTGGCGGTGTGCGGTGGGTTTCGTAATGGAGAAATGGTTGCAGTGGTGCTCTGTCAAGAGCAGTTTGATGGTGTGGCTGAAAAAAATGTTCTTTCCTCCGACAAAGATGGGGTCGAGTGTGTGTCCTGCTGTGCGAGTGGAGGTGGAGGCACATTGCTTCATTCCTATGTTGGTGAGGTTCGCCAGGACGGCGGCGGTGTTCAGATCACTGTGGTTGTCCCAGTGGAAGTTCAGCTCTCTGAGTAGTACGTAGTCTGAGGAGGTGAGGGCGTCTGGTGCAATGTGGTTGGTGAAAGGGGTGCAGGGTCCAGGAGGTCTGTAGGTGAGTGTTCGGCAGAGTGTCGTTCTTCGGTTGGGCTAGATCTGGAAATGGATGTGTTTCATGGGGGGGTGAGGCATCATCCAAGACGGTGGTTTTCAGTTCATGGTGAAACCTTCTCCTGGGCGGTTGGGGCGGTCTTTTCTCAGGATCTTGTATCTTTTGGGAATGGCGGTTGCGATGTCAGGTGCGAAGCTGGCGTTGGTCTAGGTCTCTGTTAGGAATACAACGTCCGGAATGTGAGTGTTGAGGAGGTCTTAGATTTCTACTGCATGTGCAGGGAGCGTACGTGGAGTAGGATGCATCTTCGTGGTTTGTTTACGGTGGCGTCCGGTGGGTTGCGGGTAGCTGCTGTGAGCCGAAGGTAGGGGAAGATGCAGCAGCAGTGTCAGCAGGAGATCAGGCCTTGGGTGTTGCTCGGCATCGAGAGGTTGGGGGACCAGGGGCAGAATGGCATGGCATATTCAGTACTATATTAATTCTGACCTTTTACAACTCAAAGAACTTTAAAGATCCATGATGAAGAGGTGATATCTGGTCCTTGCAAAAGCGTAGGGCAGGCAGTCCAGGTGATCTCATCTGCTGGATAGCTTCCATGTTTTTGGCAGGGATGAGGAATGAGAAGGTTTTGATAGAAATATTCCTCATTAAAAACTACTAGCGAACAACATTTCTTCAAATACATCTGTCATTAATATTAATATGCACACATTTGCCTTTTTTATAAACTCAAGCTGTTACATTCTGAATCTCAACCTAGTACATTATGAATGGGCTTCTACATAGATAAATGCATATCACTTCAGATATGCGAGTAGCATTTTGCATAATTTCGTAAATCGGTAATGACCAGCTACACCTCATGTGGTTGGTTTTCCACACATTTTAAATATGGAAATCATGTGAGGAACAACCTAGCCACAGTGCAAAACAACTGATATTACAAAGGTTGCATTTTCTTGTAGAACGTTATCTGAAAGTATTACTGCCATCACTGCGATAAATGTTTGGCTTCTTCTCGTAGGACCCGTAAAGGAAGTGTAAAGAGGAAAAAAGCTCATTACAATTTTATTTGAATTATTTATGAGAGAATGCTTTAGAGAAAACACTTCTGGTAGTTTTTCTGTAAATAGGCTACTAGTGAATATATGTGTGGTACAGATTAACAGAAAGGTGGATGTTATGGAGAGAATGTGTAAGAACATATCATTAGGAATTTATTTTTACATATTACCTTGCAGCTCTTTACAGTTCGAGGCAGAGGTGTAATTTAATTTGTTCAGGATCACACAAATGTTTGGTCAGGTTTTAAAGCTTGTTTTAGAACCCAAGTGTCAATGTTTGAAAGTTGAAAAGGGAAGCAGGGTTTGCATATAAAGAAGTGTTGGAAACGGGGCAATATATATGTATATATATATGTTTAATAAAAATAAGAAAAGAAAAAGATTTCTGCAATCACCATCAATTGCACAAGCTAGTTGGGGAAAATTAGTGCTCTGGTACATTTTTTTGCACCAAAGACTTCTCTTCAAAGAATATATTATATTTTACCTTAGAAACAACCAAGCCTGCCCCACAACACACTCAGGAACAGACAGGCTCCTTACCTGTATTAGAGGCCCCTCACACAGCAGGGAATAACACATATGATTGAGATACATGATTGAACGGTTGGTCTCTGGACCCCGCAGTGAATGTCGCTACCCATGACCATAAGATAGGGAGGGTGAGGGGGGTAAGTTTATAGTTATTCTTATTAAGTTTAAGGGGACAAAGTGATAATGACATAGAAGGTATATGGTTTTTCTTTTCACTCGAGCTGAAGTAGCTATAGTGACAACAGCCTAAAATGCAAGATTATGTATCACATTGATTGAAATCAAGATCGTTGTAGCAAATGTAATATGCCTGTTTTAGAAAAAGCAATGTTGTCATGTAAATGTCAATAACAACATAAAAACTTCCATATGGAATTATTTTCTTCATGTTTTCATTACTATGGACAGTGCCAGCGAAAAGCTATGGAAGCCTTTATGAACATTTGTTGCTAGCTTGAACCAATTGTAAGACACTTGCTCCTCAAAAGAGAGCGACTGATTTAGATTTTTGTTGGTGTAATTTCTGTCGGCCAGTGTGGTAGATTTAGGACATGTGCCATCTGGGGAGTTGACAGGCTGCTGCATTTTGAGCTCACCACAATGATGACAGAGACCTTTCCATCATCTTTGGCAGATATTCTAACAATGTCCTCATAGGATTATACAAAAGGCAACTTCCAATAGAAACACTGGAAATCTTTTCTTCAATTACGGTTAAAATGTCAGTGCCCACACAGCTTGACTAAACAGCATGTTTTGTTTGTGTTCTACCGTCTCCGTGGCACAATACTTAACATTTGGTTGAATTATGCCAAACTTTTCATGGTGGTTTATCATATGAAATAGTCATCATCCTTAGAGGCTTTGGCTTTGCATTTTGTCTGAGCAACTGGATGAGAAGGATGCTGAAGGGATGCCGGTCCTTTACAAAGCACTACATTTAGAGACTAGACCGTAGAGAAACACACAGTAATTTACCTTTTGTGGCCGATTCTGCAACATACTGGTCTGTTGACTCTAACCTTAAGGGTAAAGTTATGTATTGTCTTGAGGCTGCCATTTAAGAGCTTATGGTCTCTATGGGTCAGTGTCTCAGTAGTTGATGCGGAGAGTCCTACAAGCGGTCATATTCATTTGCTAAGATTTTGCCTTCCACTAATGACTACCAATAGCCAGAATGACATCCATTATACCAATTGGAAACATTCCTAGATAGAAGAAACCTTATAAAATAGGTGTGTATCCAGTGATGTCTATTTTTTATATTTTGAATTATCAAGTGAAAAGCTTTTATTATTTTTATAAAAGCTTTTTTTGGATTTTTGGTTTGTTAATCTATGAGCTATACTGTTATTTTCATTGTTGGTTTACACTTTCATATTTCTGAAAGAATACATTATGAGCTAGGCCAAGCTACTAAGGGGGAGACAAGGTACAATTTAGTGGACAGCGGATTTACCTCTGTGGTGTCCTCTTGGTGTTTATTAGGGGGAGCTTTAAAAAAAACTATGTGTTAATGTCTTTGAAATCTTAACCCTGAGCCCTGCAGGCTGATTTCTACCATGCTGAAATGAACTCGAGTATGACAACTTGCTCTGTAATTTAAAAAGCACTACAAAATGTGTGGGGAATAATGCGGATTTGAAATGTAAACAACAACAGACTGGGTTTGACCAAATACAGTTGCAGGACAGATGGTTACTTGGAATTTATAGAGGAGCAATGTCTATATGACATATCAGTAAAAGAGAGGTGACCGTCATTTTGAGTTGTACCTAGCAATGTTTTTTTGGGGGAAAAATACACAGTCCACCTATTATATGAAAGTAACCTACTCTCAGCACAGAATTCTCTAGCACATAAGCACGTCTGTTCTGAGCCACAGTTTCTAACAATTTAAAGTTACCTCCTTAAAAAATGTGAAAGCAGATTATACTATTTCTAAAAAAAAATGTGAAAGCAGATTATACTATTTCTAAAAATATGTGGGGGGGAAATTACCATTACATCAAAAGAAGACAACCGTGTTTAGGCGATCATTAAGGCACAATTTAAATAATCTAACATCTGGTCCACTAAAAAGTATCAGAACTTAGAATGAACAGCTCTGTAGGACACTCTCAGCACAGCAGAGCACGGTACATGTAACAGTAACACTTAGCTCCTCAACTCTGATGCTAACACCACTGGAAGCCTATTAAGTTATGCCTAATGACTCTCTCCTCTAGTTAGTGTTAAGAACACAGATGATTAATTGCTGCTGGGAATTATTTGCACACGGCTTGAATTGGCGCTGGCTATGGAAGCCCAAGAGACAAGCAGAGGTTGATTTCTCCTTTTCCAATACAGTATGTCTTAGTTGATACTTCGGTTGCCCCCAAGCACACTTTCAGGCAGAAAGTTTGTGAGGGAACACAAAAAGGAATCGGTCAACAGATCTCGGTTTCATGGCTGGCCTTACCAAATATTGGTATGGTGCATAATGACCATCTTTAACCACATGCGTGCGGCGGTTTTTTTCGCGCTGTGCGGCTTTTTTCAAAAAGCCGCGTTACATGACGAGCTGAGCTCGTCATGAGCATGCGAGCGGCACAACTCATGACGAGCTCAGCTCGTCATAAGCACGGAAGGGGTTAAATGGTCATCAGCCGTAAGCTAATAGAAACATCCTCATTAGGAACATTGCATTAAAGGCATAAAGTGACTGAAGCCAGAACTGGCAATGCATCAGAAATGCATGTTCGTAACACAATGGTTATAGTGATTAACTTTGGGGTTCCCGAAGTACTTATTCGGCCATGTACAAAGCCCTACATCTGGTGCCATGATGACGTCACAACGCTGGTGAATTGTTATTTTATTTCAAATATTAATAAGTCACATTTCATGACAAATATATAGAATTAAAGATGGGCAACAGTAAAATAATATGGGTGTTTTTTACTGCGAATTTCTAAGTGACATCAAAAAGACAACACGAACAAAGCTCTTGCAGTTCATCACTGGCCTCCGCCATCCTTTTTGCATATGCTCCTCACCTCTTCCAAAGTTGTTCTTTCTGCTTTCCATCATCTCCATCAGAGGAGAAAGTCAGTGCAACTCTGTCGGACTCTCAGGGCATCATGTCAGAGCAGCCTGGAATTTTTTTATGAGGTGTCAACTGTGGGAAAGTTATGTTTCCCAATGATTCTATGTCATTGCAGTGAATAACTTCCAAACCTGGTATATACGCTGGAGAGCCACACATACAATTCCAATTGTGGTATAAAAATACAGAAATAGTAAAAATGTCTCCCGTTATTGTGCTTTAATATACTGTGCTCTTTAATTATGGGTATTTCACAACAGTTTATACAGCATAAAACGATGAAACATTAAACCCGCTTTATTCATAGTTTTAAAGAAGATGCAAAAATACTACTTTGCATTGAGTGGGTGCACAATTAAAAATCTTGCGACAAATCCATGCTGGATAATAAAACAATGGTGTGTAAGCAAGCATTATGTAACCACATCAACAGTGAAACTTCCTTTGGACAAACTCCCATGACACAAAATGTGAAATTGCATTTGACTCTTGTACTATACTATTATAACAAAGAGGGGGAACAGAAAGTGGACAATATTTATCGGGGTCCAATGTACGTGTCCTGCAACTTGGAAATCGACAAAGAGTGTACAGAGTTCTCCACGTGGGGTAGAGTAACTAAAGGGACACCTCTCTCTCTCTGAGCGTACGTGCCAGGGAATGTGATAATCCCCTGATGGAATTAAGGATGCCTCACACAATTCAAAGGTTGGACGACTGTTGCCATCCCACCCGATGATCGTATCGTGTCATCATTGGCCTCCTGCTCCTGCGGCAGGCTGGCGATGCAATGCCTGTCGGGTAGCACGGGGTGCTACACTTTAGCGGAGTTCTTTTATTCCTTAGCCAATGGGTGCATGTGTGTGAGGGGCCAAAAACAAAGGTGCAGTAGTGAGCGTGAGTGAAGTTAAAAGAGGTCAGTGGAGTCCATTAAGACAACTTTAATAATATGGCTCACTGCCTTATTAAAATTGGTAAAATGAGGGGTACTGAGGCGCAACGGCTAGGGTGATCTGGCCTCATTCAACCCTCAATAATGGTGTGGTCGACATGTTTCATGCCTCTCGGGCAATTCATCAGGACCTAAGTGCTCATCAACTTGCTACGAGTTCCCCCTAGTTTAGAAGGAATCGAGTATACGACCTGTAAGGTGTCGTTGGAGCAAATCCTACGTTGATTCCCGCCCCGTAGTCCCTGATCGGTAGATCCCACAGACTGTCCTAGTGGGGCCAGAGCTATGTGGAAGTCACCTGGTTTGCTTCTGGCTCTAGGCACGTAGTCACCTACCCGACCCACAGCGGCAAAACTTCGCGGGACATACTGCTACCTCATGCCAAGTTTAGTAAGAGAGGATAGTACCTTCATAGTTATACCACTACAAATGCTTCTGTAATGGGGTTGTTTTTAATATGTACATACAACACCAGCAGAGTACTCTGACCATCCGTATTATCGGGCATTACCGGCCCTATAAAACAGTGTTCCATAGACTTTCAAAACTCTGGGAGCCGAACAACCCCATTAATAGGGTATAATCAAATGCTTCCCCAAACAGATCACAGGATGCTTGTTTCCGGTCCAGGAAAGACCTGGCTTGGCACAGGGGCGGACTTAGGCATGTGCAAGCTGTGCACCTGCACAGGGCCACCAAACCCCAGGGGCCACCACATCAATATATATCCTTAATATAATAATCCTCTGAGGATGGATACATATTTGCGTGGTGGCCCCTGGCAGGGATTTGGCGGCCTCCGGCTATGTTCCACTTCCAAACACCTTCCTGAGCTGGGGGGGAGGGGCTCCGCCCTGCCCGGACCCCTCTTCGAGGGCCCCCCTACCTACGCTCCCTGCCCACACCCCCATGAGCCTAGAGCCGCCCCTGCTTGGTAGTTCGGGCTGGACTGTTCCCATGAGAAACAGGGTCAAGACTGATTTGCATATGGCTGGGTCCGAACTGCGGGGGCGAAGTAAGCTAAAGAACGATGATGGATTCAACCCAGATCTGTGACTGGGGGTGAGTGTTTGAAAAGTTTCAACGCTCTGTCCATCATCTCTTTGTGTTTGCTACAATCAAATGTTTAACCCATGCCTAAAAACGGTTGCCACAGTATTTAACACCTAATGCCACCATTTTTCACGAGATTAGAGGCATCAATTACATTCTAGGACTGACTGCCCTTTCCAGAGGGCTTAGGTGCATTGGCACCAGCATCCCAGAGGTCTAAGGCGCCCCCTTGACTTGTGATCATTATCGCATTTTACTGCGCAACCGTCATTGAGTGAGAGTGTTTCTTTGCTTGCACTCTGGCCTGTGGCACCCTAGCCAAGGCACTGCTCATTGCTCCATTGTGAGGGTATGCTGATGGGTAGGAAAATATTGTTCTGCCCACGTGTGCGTGTGTGTGGGAAGCAGAGCCTTGCGGTGGAATGGTTTCATGTATTGTGGTTGTGTCTTGCCACTTAGCTCTTGATCCTAATACTGCGGTTGTATTGGAACCATGGACTTCTGCTTTAAAAAGACTGTTGAACCCTCAACCAACCTGTGGTGGTGTATTCAGTCCCCAGCCCTGCCCTACACAGTGGATTCAAATTCTGCATCCGATCCCTTTAACAATCATCAGCAGCATTATCCATTTACGATCTGGGGGGTTTACAAAAAACGGAATCCGGTTGTCCTTAGTACAGCGAGTGATACAAATGCGGTTAGCATAATTTCACATACGTTCATCATTACGTCCGTGTTATTTTGAAAGTTAACAGCCTGCTAGCGTCCGTTGTGGGTGTGCGCAGATCTCTCTCGCGCATCCCTTCCGGCACGTGCCTACGCAGGTGGTCACAGGAGCCCTTGACACAGCCACAGGGACTCTTCTTAAGCTCTAATCACAGCGCAACTGCGCAACAAGCTGCGTGTTTTCTTTGAACCTCGCGGACACGCAACTCCGCGGAAGCAATGCTGTGCCAAAATAATGTATAATGTATTTTAGTCTCAGTCCTGATAAATATCCGGCGTGTTCGAATTGAGAGACTAGGCTGGGCAGTATTGTGGATGTGTGAAATCCACTTTTATGTATTTTTTTCTTTAAAAAAATCTATCGCTGGCATAACCGCTCACAACCAACATATAAACGTTCCAAGGGCATTTGAACCCATTTAACTTCAAGGCTGCCTCGCGAGGGAGGACGCTGATTACATAAAATGGTCCCAAACATGTCCCAAACAGAGGACAGCATTGCATAATGATACCAATTAATTCTTCGGCCTTATAACACCGCGAAGCACAATAGTAACTTCATTGCAGCTTCCGCAAAATGGATAGAACATTAATTGATTCTTTCCCTTCAGTGGGTTTTGTACTTTATTGCATTCGATCCAGATTATCTATGGTAGCTCACCTAGCATTATTATGAGGCGTTCTGCTTCATTAAGCAAACAAGACGTCTTTGTAATGCAGCCACAGTTGTAAAGAAAGGAACAACTTAAGACACACGATTCTCCGAGAGAATATTACCATGCAGTAATTACGTGACATAAATATGAACGCGCTGGTCATAAATTGGTTGCTTGCTCGTGGAACACCAGCAGCTCCTCTCGGAGCGCATCTCTTCGATCCCATAATGTAATGGGAAGACAATGAGAGCAACCTTTATGCTATTGTGCATCTCAACGCATAGGTAGCATACTGTTTTACTGATGTCCTTTCATCTATAGGTTTGGCACATACCTCTAATGTTCTGGATGTATGTTACAGTACAGTAGCAGTAACACATCAGACCTAAAACGCGTGCCCAGGTATATTTTTGTCTGCCGGCCCCAAGTCATGAGGATAACTTTCATCCTCTCCCTGCTTTTTTAGTCAACATCACTTTATATGTTGGGGTTTGTGGTTTTACACTTGCCAGTGAATGTATGGGCCTACATGCCCACCTTAAAGTGGTAATAGTTAAAAAGGCTAGCAGCCAGTAGTTAGCTATGCAAATGTGCTAGGTGCTAGTAAATCGACAAACTAATCAAAGCCTGTTGATAGGGCGCTCAATCACAAATCGACACATTTAATTTTATTTCTGTGTAGTAAGGCAAATAGAAACACACAATACTTTAGCTGAGATGAGCCAAAGTATGCCAGTGTTAAAAAACACCTAGTGACCAACCTTCCTTGGCTATTGTCAGCTGGCAGGATATCTTGAAGTAGAAAAGGGTACAATGCAGTCGTAAATTCATGCCTCCCACATCTCCCTGCAAGGGGAGGAGGAGGAGGAGGAGGGGGGGAACAGGAGTAGGTATTTGGGTGTAAGACCGGGGGATTAGGCAAAGTTGGAGAAGTGGGATGGGTTATGCTGCAAGTTAGTTCATTACTCTGCATGTATTCTCAGTTACTTCTACCCTTGGCTCACAATAACTAACACACAAGCACCGCACACATACGCATGCACACACACAACCTTTCTATATACTATCTATTTACACTGTCCACCCCCAATGCCCCATTACAAACCCCACTCCATGTCACTTCGCAACCAAAATGTATTCTGACACTCTAAAATGTCATGAACCCCACTTCTCAAATAGTACCGATCACTGTTCACTCCCAAAGTCAACTGGGATATAGGACAATGACCGGTGTCAACTCCATCATCCACACACATAAATACATCCATGTGCATGAAACCCTAAGGCGTCCGGAGCCCCACTCCCCGAACAGTAGCATTCATCCTTCACTACCATAGTAAAAAATAGGAATCTGCAGTTATGCGCTAGACAATGTTCCACAAGACTCTAAAACGGCAGAGCCTTCCACAGAGCTCATACTGTTTATTTATTTGATTTATTTATCGAGTTTTGTATAGTGCAAACTTGACCCGAGGGCCTCGGAGCGCTTTACAGAGTTAGCACAGCAGTAATTACATGAGGTGCATATAGAGATCATAAAAAAATACAAAATACATAGAGACAACATATAAAAGAAAAATAGAATAGACAGTAGGGTGTGTTGACAATATAGCTCGGAGGTAGTTATGGTAGCAAATTACATGAGGTGCATATGGAGCAAATAAAAAATACATAGTGACTATGTATAAAAGAAGATTACAGCAGACAGTAAAATATGTGGACGATATAGATTGGAGGTAAATTTGGTGGAGTGTTTAAGAAGTGGGGCGTGTGGCGGTACAGTTTTTTCCAAGGTAGGCTCATTGGGGGGTGTTTGGTAGGAGAGTCAGGCAAGGTAGTTGAGTTAAGAGGGAGGGTTCAGGTATTTGATGAGCAGAAGTAGTTAAAGTTTTTTTTCTGAAGTGAAGGAATGATTGACTGTCAGGTCTCTGAGCTTTCCCAGAGAAGGAACATTTGCTTTGTTTTTCTTTCTTAAATTTGGGCGGAATCAGGAGTAGAGTGTAAGAGCTTCGAAGACGTATTTTTGGTCAGCTTTTGATAGTTTGTTAGTGAGGTAGATTGGTTTTTCAGTGTAGAGAGCTTTGTGGGTTATGCAGGCAGTTTTAAATATGCATTTTGCCTCGATTAGTAGCCAGTTGAGTCTCTTGAGTGTGGGAGTGGTGTGGTCAAAGCGACTCCCTCCAGAGAGTCATCTGCTCGCTGTGCTCAGTGTAGCTTTCAAAGTAATGAGGTGTGATTTAGGGGAGCACATGAGGATTAAGGATTGCACTACTGTCTTCAGGGCTTCGAGGGGGATGAAAAGTAAGTTTTTTTAAGGGACTTCAGCATGCAGAATGGACTTTTAACTGAGACCTGTTCAATTTTCTGTTAAGTGTAATCCCTAGAGATTTAACAGAGTTGGAGATGGATAGTTTGGAGTTTAATGCAGTGAGGTTGTCAAGCCAGATATGGACAGGATAAGACTTTTCCGGAGATGTATAGTTTGGAATTTAATGCAGCGAGATGGTCAGCCAGATATGGACAGGCTAAGACTTTTCTTTTGGTTGGATGAAGAGGACTTCAGTTTTGTTGGGGTTGCTGGTCAGCCAATATTGTACTACGGATAGAGTATTGTTTAAGTGCTGGATGTCATTAGCTGCGGAAATTGTAATGTAGAGTTGGGTGTCATCAGAATAAAGATGGTACGTAGTTCTGGCTTCTTTCAGGATCATTGTAAGGGGTTCCATATAAAGGTTGAATAAGGCAGGCGATAGGATTGACCCATGGGGAACACCTTGTGAGACTGGCATTGCTGTGGAGGTGGTGTTATTTAGTTTTATTAGCTGAGAGTGTTGGTCAGGACAGAAGCAAACCACTGAAGGACTGTACCATTGATATCTGCACAATGTGAGAGTGAGTTTAGGAGAAAGTCATTGTTGAAGGTATAAAAGACGGCTGAGAAGTCCAGGAAGACTAGGAGGTAGGCCTGTCCAACATTGAGAGATCTGTGTAAGTCGTCCGCGATGTTCAGTATTGCAGTCTCTGTATGCAGCCTTTCCTGAACCCAGATTGGAAGGTGTCATGCAGGATATATTTTTTAATGTGATTGTTGAGTTGTGCATGAACACATTTTTCAATAGTTTTGGCAAGGAGAGGGAGGCTGGATATAGGTCTGTAATTGTTAAGTCATTCTGGTTGGTATCTGGCTTTTTGATGAGGAGGGTGACTTGGCAGAGTTTAAGGAAGGACGTGTGGACCCACTGGTTAAGAAGGAGTTAATACTTTCAGTCCATGCAGGAGAGAGGATGTGTTTAAGATTTTTGACAAGCATGGAAAGAAGGGGGTCAGAAAGGTGCGAAGTTGGCTTTATACAAGCAAATATTTTGAGGACTTCTTCTTCAGGGATAATGTTTAATTCCATCCAGGCTAGCTCATTTTGAAGTTGCAAGAGGTTGAGGATGGTGTCTGGATTGCTGAGGGACTGAGTTTGAGAGGGGCATTGGTAGTTTTCGGTGTGACACTAGATGGACCCTGTTTGTTAGAGGGGGTAGTTCTTTGGTATAAGGTGGGGAGGGGGACAGGTCCAGTGAGAGTATGATGTTTGTTTTTTTCAGAGAAGAACGCGGCAAACTCTTTATATCGCTTAGTAGAGCCAGTAATTAAGTGAGATGGGAAGGAGGACGTTTGCTGTTTGTTGATGCTGAAGAGGTCTTTAGGTCTGTTCCTAGAGTGGTCAAGGTGGACTCGAAAGAAAGGTGATTTTTCTCTGAAGATGTGTTTTTTTATTTTAGGTGTTCAGCTCGGAGGACCAAGTTGTGGGATAATGAGAGTTGTTGTCTCCAGCTAGTCTAAGTTGTCGCCTCTCTTTGTTAAGGTCTATGTTAAACCAGGATCTGGAAGGGATACTAATTGATTTCTTGAGTTTCCATGGGGCGATTGAGTCAAGAAGTTCTGCCATTTTTGTGTTGTTGTGGGAGGTGAGATCCTCAGCGAAGGTGAAGTCAGGTGGAAGAAGAATTTGGGAACTGACTAATGCTTCTACCTCTGCTTGGGTATTAGACATGTGTGCCTCGGCCAGTGATTGGGATGGATGGTTTGGGAATGGACCTTACGTTGATTAACATTGAGGTCAAAAAGTATTAGGTGGTGGTCAGTCCAGCCTGAGTATTGTGAGTTAGCCAATTGCAACGTTGGGTGAGATCATTTGCATCAATGATGGAGGATGGGGCTTGTACTATTGGATCTTGGGCATTATTTCAGGTGCAGGATTAGGTCTCCTAGAATAATGTCCGCCCTGCCCTTAAGGGAGTTTTGTGTTATTAGGTCTATTAAGACTTCAAAGAATTGAGATTTTTCAGCTGTTTGGTGATAGATGACATGAAGTTTGAAGGGGTTAGGGCCTTTGGAGAGATGATCTGGGATATGGATATAGTCAGTTTGGAACCATAAGGGACATTGGTTGTATTAGTTAAACAAAGGTATTGTAAGAAAGTCACTCTCCATTTGGCATGTCTCAGTGTAGAAGATGAAGTCCATCTTAAGGCCTCCATATGTTGGACTGTAGAATATGTCAGTTATTAGTGTTTCTAGGTGTTATTTCAGGATTCTGTGTTTGAAGTTTTTTGCGGAAAGTTCAGAGAGGTTTTGTAGTAGTTTTGCGCAATATGAATTGAAGCCATAACATTCCATGGCAGTAACGTGGCTGGATGTCGTGGTTGTGGATAGTGTGTGGCAGCCGCCGTAGTCAAGCGTGGTGTGGGAGTTTGGAGGCTGCCACAAGCAAGGGGAGGACAGGGGAGTGCTCGGCATGGAAGAGAACTCACTGCAGCTCACTATTGAGGTGGAGGCCCAAAGAGACTTACTCCTACTGCAATCAAGTTAACAAAGACAAGCCCTAGACTTTTCAACCTCACACAGATGTGGATGTAGGTTACATGATCCACCCTTTCTCTGAACACAACTATTGGAAACACTAAACAACCAACACAAAGCCACATGTGTTACATATGGCAATTTCTCTGTTCAAAAAGCTTCATGAAGGATCCTCTGTGGGCAAACCCAAACTGAAGACAAAACATACGATAAAAGAATAAACTTATTACATAGTTGAGACCCCTCTTAACCACCTATTAAACTGGGGACCCACAGCCAGCGCTGGGGTATCCAATGACAAGAACCTTTCTTTTTGAGGCAACGTTTGATTCCTGCCTTCCTAGTGTATGGTCGGTCTCTTGGATCAGGGATTTGAATATGACGTTTTAATTACATATTAAGACATTTTAAGCTGTTTGTTTATTACTCAAGTACACTGAAGATTCCGTAAAATAGATTATGTTTGACCATGAGTACATTGAGATATACACTCAGACTGACACCCCCAACATACAACAAACAATTTAGAAAGAATCAGCCAATTCCTCAGTCTTTGTGCTCCGGCTGAAGTGCGCCATACCCAACAGTTTGATGAGCCAGGCTCAGGTATCATTGTTACACCTAACAAACCTGAACAACTCCTTAGCACCTCAACTTCATGTCCTTAGACTAAATGAAGAGTTTAAGATCTTGAACACTTTGCTAATTACTGAATCAAAAAGAACAGGTCTGTTTCCCCTCCAACTTGATTCCCTGCCAAGCTAAACGTACTTTCCAGGAGTTGAAAATCCAAGGCTCCAAAATCCTACGACCAGTGGTGCTTATGCTGTGATGCTTGCATGCAGCTGGGGTCTAAAGTACCAGTGAGCAAATTATGATCTCAGAGTTCTGAAGTCCAGAAAGTCTAAGAACATTAAAGGCACCACAGATTACAGTGGGCACTCTTTGTATAAGAAATATTGCTTACCTGAATCCCTTTGTCTGGCAGGCTACAGGACATGTGACAGAGCTTTGCAACTCCTACAAGATGGATATTGTACCTGGGTATGGTCACATGTTGGACTATTAGCATCATCATAAAGACCACTAGCCTGCCTGCTCTAGAAAACTGCATACCATGTCAACAGCATAAATGCCTCTGGCTGCCTGGCTCTGCTCGCATTCTCATCCCCGACCTAATGCCTCTAGTTTCACACCTCAATGCCGCTTCGCCTGCTCTCCACCTGAATTATAAGTAATTGTTCATCGATTACTGAAAACTCCTAGAAACATTCTCACTTCAAAGGCAAATGGACACCAACAGTATGAAATAGTGGGGAAATGCATCTGCATCAAGATTTTAGTCTTCTGGCAGGGCAGGCGGTGAGGTGAACCGCATGTTGGTAAACTGCACTTCCCAAAACACTCCACTTGCTTGTGTTGGAGCTCACCAAAAATGCAACTCAATTTTGGTTAGTTTACTATGATAGCCAACTACTCTGTGGCACACCCACTGTTACTGCTTCTGTACTCAGTTAGTGTATACTTTGTTCTTCTATTGTATTACTTTGACAAGAAAATGTTGCCTGCTATAGGAATGCTGCATGACTTGGAAACTTCAGCATCTTCGACTACACACGAAAGTCTAATGAAAATGATGTACATATGTTAAATTCTCTAGATTTGGACTTGGGTTATTTTTTGATTTTTCTAGTACAATTTCAAAAGTCCCAGTAGTAAACAGGGTATATTGCCACCTGATGTGTTCCCCTGTATGGTTCACAAATTCCCAGGAGTGAATGCAGTGTATTATGCACACCCTTTCACCTTCTGACCTTTTTCCAACTTTACTGGAAACTCATCCAGGGGATTTTTCTCAACCTTATACTCTTCTTCAAAATTCCTATAACTACAACTTGGCAATGCTTTATTTCAAGTGAATATCCCTTCCTGCAGCGCAGAGAGTAACTATCCCCCTTCTCACATCCATATATTCTATTCTATTTGCAATCCCAGATGTCCATTTTAACCCATGAACTACACAACAACCCAGTCCAAACTTGTGTATGCTGGTTTACCCTGCCACATATGGTTGGGTTCGTAGTCCATACCTGTTCACTTAGCAGCAATTGTGGTGTGTGTATCCTTAATTCAGAAGCATCTTAACCAACCTAAAGTTCATCCCAGCTTTGGACTAACAGCTATGGTTTCCAGGGAATCGACAGCCATGTACAACTCAACAGTCACTAAATTCAGAAGGAAAGGCTATTTTTGAAAATTGCAGACTTGCCTATTTCTAAATGTTGAAGTAGACTCTACCGTGGATAATGTGTCCTTCTCTTTACATTTTCATTAATGGGTAAATGGGTAAACGTTTAAGGAATTTTCACCTCTATCGATTCATTAACCATACATTTAAGACATCATATCCTCCGATTTAAACCCATCTGCAGGCAACCAGCATAAGGAAGTATCAGTCGTTCAGTTTCCCCTTAGCAGTTTCAATTGAATGTTTTTCTGGTAATATTACAATGGTTTCTTTTTAAGAGACACTACTGTAGTCCACCCCTGTATTCACACAAAGGTTACTTAGTAGTGTTCCAAGCAATTGTTTTAACTAAAATGCTTCAGTTCTCCACTGCAGAAAATTGACTAACCTTCTAACGGAACTCACTTACAACTTTTAATGTTGGTGTGTGTTGCGTAACAGAAACATGCTAAACAAGCATTGGCAAATCCAATAGGCCTGGCATTAAAGACCTTTTTCATGCACAAATCTTATTTGCATGTGTTATGTGCACAAATGTTGTTTACCACATGAAAGGCAAACATTTGATCTTTGCCAATAATGGGAATAAAGTAGCAGCAACATTATTGCTTCGTGTAGAGAACACTTACTGGTGTCAAAGAGTAAAATATGACAGACAGTGTGATAATGGGTGCTCTTTTGGGGTGTGAAATAGCCCTTCACGCTTTACAATGGAAAGGCTCCCTAGAATTCAAAATCATGTACCGACCAGCCAATAGTATGAGGTGACATACAAATACTCCCTCTGGGTGTGTGCACATTTTATGCATATTGTAATTAATTATTACCAACAGGTTTTGTAGAAAGATGAGCCGCCAGGTCAATCTTAAAAAGCAAGGGAACAGGTGTGATGTTTCACTGTTTGGATTAAGAAGCAAGGAGCAGTGAAAACGAGGAATAATCAACAGGACAGAAAATTAGCACTGTCTTCCAATTAAGCGCGAATTAATATTATTATAAAAGGAAACATCACCTTTCCAGGCCCACATTTAAGGCCTGGTCCACAATAGCTTGTGACACGAAGGCTAGCAGTCTACTGGCAACCGGAAGAGATCTATTGAGTTGGAAATTCAGTAATAGAATAATAACTGAGAATTACTGTGTGTAAAAAAAGAACATTGATGTAATTAATTCCACTTACATATGCAATAAAGGTGCAGATGCATAATCATTAGGATATGTAACTGAGCGCTTCCCAGTCTATGAGCGCTGAGAGGAACAATTCATCATTTAACTGATGGCTGCAGCAAGAGGGTCTAAGTAATATAACCTTCCTCGAAGAAGTCACATTTTAAATTGATGTAAAAATAGAACTGCGCAGTAACTAAGAGGATTAACAAATGAATATAGCCAGTTAACACTGTGTTTAATGACTATAACTAGTACCCGATACCACTCATTTAGCACCGTAGCACTGCCAAGTCTGCAGCTGTCAGCAGAGACAAAGGGGCAGGAAATGCTCCCTGCAAATGAGGCATGCCTGATGAGCACCAGCAACGGGCCCGCGCCTGGCAAGGGTACTCTGCGCGGTCTCTCAGACTCATTTCCTGCTTCTACGAAGCGGCCATTTTGACTGTTATCAAAATACAGGTTTCACAGAATACCACTATACTGCCAATGATAGTGACTGCTGAAAACATTTTAGTTTTGCATTTTAGGAATTGGCATTCCAGTGAGTCACAGATCTCTGTTTTGGAGGTGTGATTTTTTAACTTTTCACCATCCTGGGCAAGACTTGGGTTCATATCCTCCTTTTAAAGGAGGCGACATATGATGGAATGTTGGTATAGTGCGGGCCCTCGCAAAGCTAAGATCACACACGGACAGTCTTCAGGATTAAAATGTCCAATTAATACCATTATAATGATTACATGTGATCATTGTGTAATAGGAAGCTCCAGTAATACTATGAAACTTATCTCACAACCAGAATTGTAACAGAACATACATTTCACTCTTGTTAATGAGCACATTGTATCACAACACAGTGCTCAAAGCTGGCACATGGAGAGGCCTCAAATGTACAATGTGTGACATAATATGGAATTATCAATATCAGTGTGAATGCATACCCACAAAAGAAAAGATATCTCTCTAGCCGAGCTTTACAATATGATAATTGAGTATTAAGTGTAGAACCAGTTTCTAAAGCAAGCAGATGGGCAATAGATGTATTTCTACAGTAAGATGGCTGTTTCAAGGCTTGCCACTTTTGTCAGTCACCTGTTTTTCAATGGAAATCAGCAGCCTAGTCCAGTCCCTTCTGATAATGGGGGGAGGGTGTGGCTGAATGAGCTAGAGTGGTCGATCTCAGATCTGGGTAACCAGGTTCGGGTATCAGCAATGACGCTCAACATCCTGTGATTCTGGGCAAATCACTTAATCTACCCGTGCCTAACAAAAAATGAATGTGCCCTTGTGTAACGTAACTGGTTCTCATGTAAAGCGCTCTGATACCCGATACCTTCAGGTCAAGTTTGCGCTATATAAAACTCTGGAAAAAAAATGTGGGATGAATATCTTCAAAGCCAATGGTGAGTAACTACTCTCTCTATAGGACAGAATGGGAGACATTGTGTACTACAAATGCGCTACACCGCATTCCAAGACAACGCTGTCGTTTCAATGCGAACCATTACATTGCAAGTCGTTTCAACAACTTACTGTAGGGGGCGCGCTGGTGTTGGAATTACAATCCAACACCTTCCCTGCTGTTGCACAAACTGGAGTAGGAATAGTAAATAATACCATTCCTAAGTCCAGCGCGCCCCCTACAGCAAGTCGTTGTAACGACTGCGTTGTAATGGAATTCGTGAAAAGCGCATTCGTAGTAAAGAGATATATTCGGACAGTATAAATAGAAATGCACAAGTTGAATCAAACAACTGTGAGGTTTTGTTAGTTACAGATAATGATGTCATAAGTCAAGTAATGCGTAATTTCATCAAAGTCAGAGGAAACTGTTACTGAACTTAATACATGGCAGTTATATTGAGTGAGGATTATTCAAGAAAAAAACCAACATAAATGTGCAGATGGAAATGTACGTGTCTGCCTGAAAAAACTTTTTTTCTAATCACAAACATTTTCATATATATACTAGGCCAGGCGGAAATGTAAGGTATGCCGGCGTTATTTGCGTATGATCAGGAATTTTCAGTTTGGTGTGCAAAATACCCAAAATTATGCCATTATGCCATTAAATCACTTCGGTAATCACACGACATTCATGGAAAAAATGTACTGCAAATGCGTCATTCACAGAAAAAAAATTACCAGGAATACACATGAAGAGCAGTACATGAGTGGCTATTGTTTTCAGTGCTTTTGTGTTTTTTGGACTATAAGGTAATGCATTCGGGCTTTAAAAAATTGACACAAGTATGATTTTTTCTCTAAAACAGTCTTAAATGACGGATATGCATTTCATATAACTACGTTAAATTTTTCAAAATGTTGCCAAAATTTCACATAATTAAGCAGAAGCAAATTACCAGAATTTTGCTCATCACTAATGTACACCTAGAATGCTACGCCACACATATTTTATTTAGGTATAATTATGGTACCGTCATGTGACACCACCAACCCCGACCTGGCTCTTGTCTCACACATAAAAATAAAAGGATAAGAATGTCTTCTTATGAACATTTTCTTTTTCTTTTTGCACTGCTCAAACAGCAGTTAGGGCGACGCTCCTACACCTGAGTGGAGGGGAAGCTTCTAGAACAGGGGTTATCTAGGTGTGTAACACCCTTACCCTGACTAGAAGGAAGGGTCCCTACTTGGACAGGGTGCATACCACTGCCAACTAGAGAGCCCCATTTCTAACAATAATGGAAACCACTGTCAGGAGAACTCAGGATTTACTATTCCCCATTGATGACCAGAATAGGGACTGGCAGGGCCAACTGGTTATATGATGTTACAGCGCATGCTTTTACCCCGCATGCCGTTGCACCGCAATTTTTTACTGCAACTTGCTGTTGGAGTGCACTGGATGTTGGAATAGTATATTTTACTATTCCAACACCAGTCTGTGCAACAGTAGGGAAGGTGTTGGATCTAAATCCAACACCTTCTACCCCTACATTTTCATTGCAACGGCATGCGGGGTACAATCATGCGTTGTAACGCATGCAATGTTTGTGTGTCGGTTGCTTCCTGGACCAACCCAGCAAGCCTCAACACAGACTGACAAATGGAAAGCTTACATCAGCTCTAACACATGGTTTCCTTTGTTCCCGTAAATACAGCCTCTTAAATAGTACATTTTGCTGGCACACACTACTTAATAAGTCAAAATAACTGCAGTTTTACTTTCGACTCAGACTCCAGTGCTCTGTGTGTCACAGTTTGCCCATTGTACATGACACCTGGTTGCAAACTTTCTCGCGAGACTAAATGTTATGGAACATCGAGTCCTGCATTGCAATTAGTGTTTGACTAATGCTGCAAGAATAATTTTCACTTTCAAAGATAAGCGCTGCTTCAGCCTTTCCTTTTTGTTACTCTGAATCGTTTTGCTTAGTTATCAAGCAATTACAATCCTATATTTAAGATCAATTAAAAGAGAGCAACATATGCAAACTCATGCGGTAAGTGTTCCGGAAGACTGTGTTCTATTCATACCATGTAATCTTTAAATAATGTATCGTATGCAAATGAGGCCACGGGAACCGTGTGGTGTAAAGGTGATAATATTCACTGCTTTTATTGTGTTCTGGTACATGTGCTCTTAAGAAGCCGCTTTAACCATTGAAGATGCCGAAAAATATTCATAGAGAGCGGCATCTGAGAATTAATTCAGCTCTAAAAGTGCAAGCCGCTGCAAAAAGGAGGAACGTTTTTTAATGGCTTCCTGAAAATCAAAAACATTAACTTGAAAATGTACTTCAGCATTCTGAGCAGAATTTGCGCCAGTGATCCTCTGCAAATTGATGCCTCAAAAGTCATAGTGTCTCACAGCTGGTTTTTGAAATGTTAAGTGAGGAGCGGTCCATTAGGATAATATAATACGTAAACACTTGGCACCATCTCTACTGCTTCCTAAATACGAAAAAGTGCAGACATACAATCGTCAGATGCGCATACTAAAATATGGGGAAAAAAATGTATTCGTTTCACTCACCTGTATTCAATTCAATGGGCATATAAGCATAAGGAGAATCCTACTCCAAAACAAAACTAAAAATGCTTGAATTGTGATGCAGATTTTCACTGGCTTAATTACCGCAAATCGTAGTCACAGACTGATCTTCCAAATGCAGTTGCCTGTCATTTCTGTCTTCCTAGACATGACAAAGTATCTGCTGCAAACTAGGTATATGTTGTAGGTTTCAGTCAAGCCCGAATGCTTGGGGCTTAGAACGTTTACCTCTGGCAATATATGGTGTTCTTCTCAAGACAGTAGGGACCGAGCTGGCCTTCAGGAGACACCAGAGGGATCCTGTCATCCTAAACTTAACCTACTTGGTGCAACGCGTATCCAATGTGATTATTACAACATTTTAAGTGACATTTGGAGGCTGTAGTGTTTCAGCCTCGTAATGGGCTAACCCAAGTGGGTACTGTTTATAGGGGTCTTTTTAACCACACCCCCTCCAGCGTATAAGCAGTGGGCCGACCTTGCGTCCGCGCGGGCGGCACGCTGGTGTGTTAATAAAAGCCCAGGGACCTGGGTGTGGCGTCAGGTTGCAGCCGGTCACAGTAACTACAACACGTGTGCCGAGTCTATTATTTTGAGGCCTTGTCCAAACACCACAGAGGCCAATGCTGTGTTCACAGGACCCTGATGCTAATTGTGTCAAACTCTATGAAATGGCTATACCTTGAAGTGTTGCCTTTACTGCAGATCTACTTTAAGTCTCTGGAGGTGGCGGACTATGGGTAAAAGAGAAAAGAAAGAACTTTACTGGTGCTACGGGTGCTCTTCAAGAGTCAGGTGGCTACAGGTTTGAACTCTTAAACTGTCCATCCTCATGCATGCAGGGCGTTGGCATTCCATTGAAAACCCACTTGTGTCACATGCTGTACGCTCCATATCGACAAATCAAGAGCACCTCTTGCGCGTGGAGGATACTTTGAAATCCAACCGACTGCAATCTCGATGCCTTCTGGTGGATTATATCTGAAGCTAATCCTCCGCTTCCATTTTTACTTTGGTACGAACTATGGCAAGATGACTTCTCTTGCTTCTTCTGACAGCATCTTATACATCTATGTCCTGATGTCCTTGCAGGTAGCAGAGTCAAAATCCATAAGACGCTGCACCCACATCACATGACAAGGGTTTGTCTCTTAGCCTTTTGCTGTCAGCTTGTCATGAACAAGCCCTACTAGGAGTTTCTCTGGGTAAAGTGCAATAAAATTTTGATTTTTCACAGCCTGCTGGGCAGAAAATCTGGATTTTATTAAAGACACGGAGGCTAAGATTACAGGCCCGTTGACCAAGATGTTTGAAATGGCCGAAGGAGCTTATGTTTCTGATTCTCCCATCGACCCGAAGGAACTGCGACAGTGGGCGCAAAGGTCTTTTACTTCTTGGGATACTAAGGCAGAGTCTTTTTGCGAGAAACATATTTCTTGGGGGAGTCTCTTCTGGACGGGAAAGTCCACAAACTCTATTTTGTATCCCCTGACGGTGTCTAGCACCCAAGGGTCCTGACTCACTAAGGTCCAATTCCCAGAGAAAAGGGTTAGTCTCCCGCCCACCTTTATAGGGGTATCTGAAGGGTCTTTGGGAGATCTTACCGGTAGAGAAGGGTCTCGTCTTCCTTTCACCTCTGAATCCTCTTCCTCTGGATCGTTGTCTCTGGGGAAAGAAGGATGACTGGAACCGTAACCGGACTGAAAAGACCTTCCTCCTCGTCCTCCAAAGGGTCTTGTTGAGCCATTTCCACGGCCGGGGAATCGACCCCGCATCCTCCCGGCCCGGGAAAAAACTCCTCTGCTGTTGAAAACCCTCTTTATATCCATCTGAGATTTTTGGATGGAGTTAAAAACTCCCACATATTTGGCCATATTTCTAATGAATTCTTCTCCGAAGAGTAGACCTTGGGAGGAAGCACCGCCTTCTTTGTTAGATAGCTCAGCTAGTTTGGGGTCAATCTTGAAAAGCACACTCTTACGCCTTTCGTTAGAAAGAGCAGTGTTTGCGTTGCCCAGGAGGCATATAGCTCTTTGCCCCCACTGTCGCAGTTCCTTCGGGTCGATGGGAGAATCAAAAACATACGCTCCTTCGGCCATTTCAAACATCTTGGTCAACGGGCCTGTAATACTGGCCTCCGTGTCATGCCATAAAATCAACATCAAAGGTGAGAACAGGTTTTGGTGAGCATTATGCTATAGTCGTCCTTTCATCATGTTCAGCTTTAGTGCATTTTATCATGACGTGCTGCATTGTAATTTCGTTTGCGCTTCAGAAAACTTTGTTCATAAAAGGTATACAGTACACCTGCATCCTTTTTGCCTTGCAGGGCTCTAACTAAGGTGAGGGGGAAAGGTACAATTTTCAAAAGAGATATTGGCAGCAGTTTTGGGTGCCAAGTACTTCAGGACCTATATAAGTGGAATAAAAATCATTTTATGAACTGGTCACAAACCTTTGCCCAGAATTTGGAAGCCAGGTGATAAAGATAAGAGTCTTGCTAGGTTGGCAAGGTTTGCAGCAAGACTGCAGAATTATGTTTGAAACTGAGAGAAATTGTTTGGAAGATTGCCTCTTACACCTACAATATTCTGCTTCTTACACCTGCCAGATTCAAACAAGGGTGTGAAAAACTTTGAGAGGAAGGACGTTGTTGCTAGAGTGTGACTCTGTGGAAGATTTGTGTGATGCTCTTTTTAGAGTGTAGTGAGTTACACCTATAAACAAAGATGAAGATATTAAGGTGGCAGTGGAGTTCCTAAGGAAAGGAGCTACAATGATGAGCTGCGCCCCGGTGAGTATGAGGCTTCAAGATTATGGATGAACTTACAGTTTGTGGTACTCATATGGTAATTCATGATAACAGATTTCTAACTCTTTAGGGTGTTATGGAGAAATTGATTATTTTGACTCATGAAGGCCACCCTGGACAAACAATGACAAACAAGCGTCTCAAAGAGAGGTTTTGGTGACCAGTCCTGGAAGCAGAGCTCACTACACGGGTCAATGAGTGCAGGGTTCGCAAGGAGGGGGAGAAGAGGATAAAAGTGGATGGAAGCACTAAATCGCCTTCATTGTACATTTTGCTGGTTTACAGAGACCAATAGTGATTTGTGTTCCAAGTATTGGAATTGTATTTTGCGAGCCAAAAATGCTAGGGATGATCATGGTATTGAAGTCACAGAAGGTGTACCTCTGTAGATCATTATGGATAAAGGTATGAAACTAATTTCATGTGAGATGGGGGAATTCTTGGACAGGTTAGATGTTAATCATGTCAGGGCCTCTCTCTGCAACTAATTTCATATGAGATGAGGGAATATGTTCATAGGTTAGTTATTAAGCATGTCAGGACCTCTCTCTACGGACCTAGTCCAATAGGCAGGTAGAGAGGCAATAGGATGGCAAAGGGGACATTGGAAATGGCTGGGAGGAGAGGCTTAAGGGTGGATGATACAATAAGAGATTTGGCATAGATGTATCACATCAGTGTGAATGAACAAACAAAAGTGTTATGTTTCTCTGGTATGAAAGGTGGGATGGCCAGTTCAAAGCTGGTGGCGTATGTGTGCACGGACATAAAAACAGTGTGAGTGGTGGACGTGTGTCGTATGGATGGATTGAAAAAGAGGAATGGGTAAAGGTTAAGCTTGGAAGAATCTCAGCTGGTTTTTCCAAGTCTAGGGGACCATTTGGAAAGAGGTAGGTTATTGGCAGTTTGCGAGGAACAGGAGAATAAACAGAGATGTCGTGTGACATATAGATTTGTATAAGAAATGGGGGGACTGTTGTGAGGACCCTGATGATACAGGCTCTTATAGTGGGTGGGTGATAATGAAGGTTTGTGAATTGACAGGCATAGCTGAGAATGAGATCCGTGAAATTGGATCTGGGTATGTACAATTTGGTGGTCATGGCTATGTGAGAGTTGAAGTGAGCGTTTAGTAGGTGCCGGAACCTGATTATGGAGTTTATCCACTTCTTGTTCATGAGACCCATGGGGACAGTGATCTTTACAGGCCAAAGGCACCTCTTGTTTGGCTGAGTTACTTTGTCTCAACAAAGTTTTTGTTTCTACACTGTTCTGCATGCTGTTTTAGTTTACTGTTTTAAAATATTTGTTGTCTTTTCCTGACTCTCCTCATGTGTTGAGGAAATAATATCTGCTGTAGCTTTAAGACAACGATTTTAATTCCACTGAGGCCTATTAGAGAAAGGTCTAATCAGGCCTACAGAAAAAATAGGTGTTAGCTTTTATTTCACTGTGAGGGAATACTAACCTCAAAATATAGTGTGCTCTACTTTTATACACTAGCAGCCTGTCTTGTGGGCTTACCAGGCACACTTTAGAAGTGACTTATGAAAATATAAAATGAGACTTTTTCTACATGACAAAGGCAATTTTCCCTGCAGTGTGTCATGGCAGAGCATTTAAATGGCTTCCTACCTAGGGCACAGTGGTGCTCAGGCAGAAATATATTTTTGTCTGATATGTAGATGGTATAAATACACACTAAAGCCCACATATGACATTTAACTTTTAGTGTCGTAGGCACACTTACAGCAGCAGTGTAATTGTGGCCCATCAATCGATTTTTTCGAATTATTAAAAAAATGCTTTATGGAAATTAAATGTGTAATATATGGAGGAGAAAAAAAGTAATGCAATTGTCATCAGTAGCATACATTTTAACGTAATAAAACCATAAAAAGAGCACACAGGAAAAGTCAATCATAATCTTTTAATTACTGGAGTACATTGTAGCAGTCTCAGCAAAATTAGATTAAATTAAGTTATCAAAAATCACACATATTTAAAACGATTTTCCTTCATGTTTTCCAATGTGTGGATATGATCAGATTTGGTAAGAATGTTTCTGTATTTGAGCTAAATAGCACATTCATGGAATCTATATTTCTATTTTAGGTCTGGAATTTATGCTACCTAACTCAAATAAAAAAGGGTGGCATACATTCCCAGGACTAAGCTGTACTGGCAACATGAAAGCTGACAAACATATCTTTGAGACAGCCCCAAAGTCCAGTTTTTGTTTTTTACGATTTCAATCTTAAGGCCCAATATCTACTACAAGGTATTTGCATCAAGAGATGCAATATCCATGAAAAGATGATATATGACTAAGGTTACTCGAAGGAAAATATGTAATTACAATGTAAAATATGCAATGCATTATTTATAAACGTTATCAATGTGGTAACCTTAAAGAACTGTCAATCACTCGGGATGCTGGTACAGAAGTTAAAAATAGCTATTCCATCTTAAGTGCAAGCTTATTACGGTCACGGAAAATTGGAAAGAAGCAAACAGGAGGCATGCTTAAAGTCACATGTTCATGATCGACCTCCGATCACTTAATATCATTTACAGAGGAACACATCTGTATGTAGAAGTTCTAAATGAAGGCAGCAGGATTACCAGAATAATCATGATATATATATATATATTACCTACTGGTGGTCGCCAGTAGGTAGTTATAGTTAGGACCTTGTTTCTATTCGAAAAGCACTTTTTCTTCTGCTAATATCTTTGGCGCCGTTTGGCCAACCCTCGTAAAATTTTCATGAACTTAGGCCCCCTCGGGTCAGCTCCTGTCTTGAAAGTTTCGGGGTGATTCGTCAAGCGGGGGCTGAGAAAAAAGCGGGGCCCAAAATGCGTTTTACCCATGTTAATTTCCATAGGAAACTTTAGGCAAAGCTACAGCCCGAACTGCTGAATGGAATTACACCAAATTTGCCAAAAAGGTAGGTCTTGGTTCAGAAAGAGCCCTTTTTTTAAATGGTGTAAATCCATTCAGTAGTTCCTGAGAAATTAAAAAAACTAAAACATTTCGATATCTGAGCACCGAGGAGGAGTCGCCACTCCTCCCGAGCACGAGCTTCACTCTGATTGGCTGCCAACACTCCAAACCAGGAAGTGTTGGCAGCCATCTTGTGACTCGGTTACAGAGTAAATGTTAAAAAACAAGAAAAAGGGGCAGGGGTCAAACAGCCTGACTCCCTAGGCCTGCTTAGGGGTCCCACGGGGCCCCAAGGCCCAAAAAGCATTTTTTTTTAAATGGCAGAATATGTGCTGGGTGCGCGAATCCTGCCGATAAAATTTTTAAAAATGAAGCGCGGGCTCCCTCACTTTGTTACTATTGAGCCCCCGGGTGGGCCAGGTCCCAGGGACATGCGCAAATTTAATAGCAGGGACCCACATGGGCCCGCAGCCCAAGGGTCCACCATCTCCCCGGGGCTCTCATTTTACAATAAATAAACGTGTAGGGGGGCTCAAGAACCCCCACTCACCCCAGGGACCGCCACCTCCCCAGGGCTTTATTTATGTTTAGCGGGGGCATGCAGCCCCCACCCGCAGCCCCGGGGACCACCACCTCCCCGGGGATCTATTTTTTAAAATACTGTGTGGTGTGGACTTCAAGTCCCCCCACATACCTTGGGGACCACAGCCTCCCTGGGGCACTAAATATGAAATGCGGGGGTCTGTTACAGTCCCCTGAGCCCCGGGGACCACCACCTTCCTGGGGCTTTGCACTGGTAGGGAGGGGGGCCGTGCCGGCTCCTGTAGTGTCCCAGGGTGCTCACCTTTGGGACACTGCTGTTTGCTATGGCAGCTCCCGCCCTGCCATAGCAAACCCTGCTTTGCTTAATTGAAGCAAGAGCAGGAAAACCTTTAATAGCGGGGGCCCGCGGGCCCCCACAGCCCCAGGGAGCACCACCTCCCCGTCGCTCTCATTTTACAATAAATAAACCTGTGTGGGGGGCTCGAGCCCCCCACATGCCGCGTGGACCGCCACCTCCCCGGGGCTTTATTTATATTTTGCGGGGGCATGCAGCCCCACCGCAGCACTGAGGACCACCACCTCCCCGGGGCTTTGCACTGTAAGGGAGGGGGGCTGTGCGGCCCCCCTCCTGGAGCCCTTGATGGCCCTGAGGACTGCCACCCCCCCAGGGCCGGCTCCTGCAGTGTCCCGGGGTACAGGGAGGCGGCGGCCCTGATATAAGAAGTTAGAAATACTGCTGTGTGGGACTTATGGTGGTAATAAAAGCGGTAGATATCATCAGTGATGTCACTGACCATGTCATGAATGATGTAATATGTGACGTCATCAGCAGTGCATTGTGGGGGAGCGAATTATAATTAGCTGAATTAGCTATACCGGTGGAATTTCTCTAGTTTTGTACGAGTGAAATGTCCAACTAACTATAACGTCCCTGAAACCTGTGTTTTTTTCAGTGAATATATATATATACAAAAATTACATTTTTTTGTGGCACCCAAGAACTGTACCTAATAGTGGAGGCTGGGGGGTTGAGGAAGGGGGAGGCCCAAGACTCCCGTGGCCCCTCCAGCTCCCCTTAAGCCATAGCTAGCCATACTTTTTTTCATGAATCCCTCAGTCCCACCCAGTGGACATAACTTTATAATGTTGGGGCATGGCCCACTGTCTCCCCAGCATTGACTCATCCAGGGTGCATTCATTTTTAATTTTTTTTTAAACGGGGGCCCTGGTCTCACTCAGGGCTTTGCAATATTTAGAGTCCTTGGGGGCCTAAGTGGGAGGTCCATGGCCCCTATGGCCCTGCCGGCTTCCCTGCCAGCACCTATCCTGATTTCTAGCGGGAGCCTGCTGTATTGGGTTCCCGACCTTGGCAGGAGAAGCTTTCCTTCCGCTCTTCCCAGTGGAAGCAAACCTAAGTTACCTGACCGGAAGAGCATGGGCAGGGAATTTGATTTAGGCTGCCAAACATCTTTGTTGATGTGAGGCAGCAAATCCTGTCTAATATTTTGATCTGCCAGACACACAGTAGTACAGCATCTCCATATTATACATAAACTTGAACCTAAGTGTTCAAACACTACTGAATGGATTTACACCAAATCACAAAAAGCACACTTTCTGGTTAAAGATCTAGTTTTCTGCCAAATTTGGTATAGTTTTGTGCAGCCGTTTTGACTGTAGCACTCCTCAATTTTCTTATAGGAATCTGCATTGGTAAAAACTGTTTTGGGACACCCCCATTTTCTTCCAGGAAGGAGCTGATTTGGCTTAACCTTTTTTGTGAAAAGTTTTGTGAAGATTCGGCAAGAGTCGCCTCTGGAAAGTCGTTCCTAACTATAACTACATAGATCTCCCAGTGGCAATACCCACTGTATAGTTATTGTTAAGTCAGAGTTAATATAGGGTGAACATTTTTTGTTTCTCTAATAACTTTGGCAGTAGTCGACGAATCGCCACAAAACCTTCCCAAACAACAGTTCATATACCTCCGCTCCTCCCAGACAGTGACATCTTAAGAATTTTGGCCAGATGACTGACACTGCACAGGCACACTAGTCCCAATTCTAAATTTGTTACATCTAATATTCATGGATAGTGATGCGTGTTTTGAAAATTGTAACACAGCAGCAGCTCACTAATATTATGGCAAAAAATTTCCGGGACCCCCTACCATTTCTCATATATGAGGTCCTGTTTTAATCTAAATCTTTATTTATGGGTGTTGCCTGAAACATAAACACAACATTTCTCTGCAAAATGTCTGGAATAGACTTTTACACACCACTCACATGAAAAATAGATTAAGGAGAAATAGTATTTAAAACAATCTGTTGAAGAATTATTCAAGGTCATCAGGGAAAGCTTCTGCAAAACAGAGCTGGCTCTATCAGGGTCGCCTCCTGAAAGGCTGGGGACTGGGCCGGAGTCCACTTTGCCCATGCCTTAAAATGCCTCTGCTTGCTGGAACGTTTCTGGGTGATCTCATGAGGGGGGAGGGCGGGGGGGTGGGGAGGGAGAAGAAAAAGTGGGTCCCAAAACGTAATTTTCCCATGGTAATTTCCATAGAAAAAGTCTGCTACAGAACTGTATTACATCACTTTTGTTAGAACTTTACTCAAAAAGCATGTGATGTGGTGCAAATATATTCATCCATGTTTTTAAAATTTGCATTTAAAGAGGTGCTTAGTGTGGGATAAAAAAATAGGTATACCTGAACAGGTGGTCCCACAGCACTATAATTCTCGTCAGGAAATCTAAAAGATGAAAAAGTTATGCCAAGGGCTGGCGCAAAGGTCACTATAGCAGGGTTAGTACCTTTTTTCTGTCTGCTTTGAACCTACATGGTGTAGCCTGCTGTGGGCATTTGATGGCAGAGCCCCAGCTATCAATAAAACTGTGACTATAGCTGCAAGCTTGCTTTGCACCATGCTTGGTGTCATGCACAGCTGTGTGGTAGACATGTCTTCCTTGATTGTAAGGTGCCGTGGATGTGCTGTTGTCCAGTTACTATTGTCCGGTACCAGCCTCAGTTGACTCCCCAACTTGACCTCAAACAACTGTTCACTGCCCTGGTGACCTAACACCTTGCTTCCTTCATTTGGGGCAGTGTTCCTTTTCAATGGTCCTTTTTCTCTGCCAGGGACTATTGGTCCTAGATGTGAACTATGATTTTGTTTTATTGTAAACCATGGTGACCCTTGCCTGATATTCGGGAAATAGATCAGAAGCTTCCTGTTCGCCTACTCCCCTTATTCTGAGGGAGTGTCAAGAAGATTTTATTTTACTATTTAAACTCATTATTATTACAACTGTTATCACTATTGGTCTTTTCATTCTTTTTACTCAGGTCCTCTTTTGGTGTTTTAGCTTTCTTTCTATTTTTTGCCATCACTTCAATTAATTTATGCGATAATTTATAAAATATCGTACAGTACTTCGGTTACAGGATACCCTACAGTAAATAAAATAAGTCAATACATTTTTTTTTTACCTACTCTGACTTGCTGGGGCTCAAACATGCACCCAGTTAAATCCCGGCTAAGGCATTGTGTTGCTGGCAGGACTCAGGTAGTGTGCTCTGAGCCATTGAATAGTGTATTTTGCTCTCTATCAAAGATTTGCTACAAAGTTCTACAACCAGGATCTATTAAGCCTTTTTTAGTTCCCTTTTTAGTCACCCGTTGTGAATGTTGTAGAAAACTAATATAATGTTTGTGGCTTCTTGAATTCTGCACCCTTTGTCTGAAAACAATGTAAAGTTGATGATTTATGGGGTGCTGTTGAGAGTTACCAAAAGCAAAAAGAACAAATGTTGGACGCAATGCTGAACAATGCAAACATTCACCTTAAGTCAGGAAGATCTGGGTTTAATCCATTTTTTTTGCTCCCCATGCCACTCCAGTTTGGACTCAGCCATATGCAAATCAGTTTTGACCCTGCTCCTCATACGCTGAAACCGGTCCTAGGATGCTCGGTTGTAGTCCAGGGAGGACCTGGTCCAGTCACATGTGCCATGGTTGTTTTTAATGTTGTTTTAATGTGCAAAAAAAGTCAATGTGCATTTTACTGTATCATACTGCAGTATATGAAGATACAGTTGTGTGAAAAACTAGTTATACCTCTTGTCTCTACCACTACTGCTTCCCTTGATTAGATACTAGGTCCTGGTGATTGCTTGAAGAGAGGTAGGTCCTCAGTATTTACCACTGTAACCCTCACTATAAATAAGAAACGTCTAGGGATACATAACTTTAGCCCTGATGACTACCCAAGACTTCTTTTAGGCTCTTTTAGAAGGGCAGAACCATGCTGGCACAACAACTCAGAGGCAAGTAAGTGTCATAGTAACCACATACACCCTCTGAGTCTACTATATGGTATTTTTATCTAAGCCTAGGGTACCACCGGAATAAAGGAAACTTTGTAGAGGGGTTGTGGCTTGATGCCCAAAGAAGATGGCGGCATCCTGGTTACTCTCGCTGGAGTGACGCAGACCTTCAGCTACTGTCGCGGACCCTTGAATTTCACCGCGAGCAGGCACGCCAGTTTGGGGACATGAAGGTTGGTGTGTCCCCGGATAAGGGCTCAGGGACCTGCTGTAATTGAGGAAATGCGCTTTTTCCGGTCCGTCTCCACCCTCCTCAGAAGCGGAAGCCATTGCATTACGCCACTTCTCTTAATTTAAATGCTGTGTTGAGGCTGCGTGCTTAGGAGAGACCCTCTCCATAGATGACTGTGGTTGTTTTTCTCTCCATTCCTCTTTAAAGCAATGCAACGTGAGAAGTTTTCCTGCCACTCCGACATATTTCCTCTTCAAAGCCTCTAATTGCCTCATCCTCTACCAATAAACGTAGAATATCATCAGTCATTTCACCTCATTCTTAATTCAAATTTTGACTTTTTTTCCAAACCTTAACTCTATGTTAACTACTCATAAGCCTTATTGCTCATCCTCGGTTGCTGTCTAACATTTTCAATTTGCATATGGGAAGGGTGAGGGGACCCAACTATTCTGTCCTGCCCCTAGGGCAAAAATGAATCAAAAACTCTACAGTCTTCACTAAGTTTGCAGTGATGGAGGCTGCTCTAACGTCTACGACAAAGAGTGGTGAAGGCTACCACGAAGCATCATAAAAAATACCCACCTTCTCCTGCAAAGTCACCTCCTCCAGCTTCCTTTGGCTTAATACTGGAATATGTGTTTTACGCCCTTTTGTAGACGAGACAAACACTCACTGAGAAATGGTCTCTAATGGATGAGCGTCTAATTGCAGGGGAACAGACCTTCTCTTCTCATGCTATAACGGATGGTAAAGGAAGCCTCTTTCAATCTCAAGTTTCCTCTCTACAAAAGCAATTTGAAGATTTGGAAAACAGGAACAGACAAAACAATTTGTGTATATATTGCCAGAAAATGTGGAGGGATCGGATTCTCTTGCCTTCTTCAAGAACTGTCTTCCTGAGTTGCTGAACTTACCCGATTACCGATATATTCAGTGTACACACAGATTAGGTTGTCAATCAGTTAATACATCCTCTTCTAAGCATAGGAGAGGTGTAATCCTATATTTATTGGAATAAAGAGACCTCCTAAAAGTTATTTTAGCGTCTAAATCTATAAAGCTTATCTCCTGGTCAGGCCATACTCTGTTTTTCTCCCAGGACTATGCCAAAAGCACGGCTGACAGACGCAGAGAATTTCTAATTTCTGATCTTAGGTCTCTTGGTGCGCGTTACAGCCTCTTCCATCCTTGTCATTTTAAAGTCACTCATAGGAACAAGACAACCACATATAAAGATTAAGTTAAACTAAAGAAATGTATAAACTCTTGCAAGATGGAAAATATGGATACTTCTGGTCCTTCCACCTCTCATTGGGGTTAAATTTAGTTTCTTGCTGTCATCCAGATGCATCTATTTGAGTCTCATGCATCAATTTGTTATTGTTCATTCATGTAAGGTATCGGTGTTTCAGCTTTTTATTATTGTTGGCTCTTGATAATTGATTGCTTTGTTCTCCCTTTTCTAAGGCATCCTGTTACGTGTGCTTGTCATTATCTCAAGACTCAGAAGTTGAAAGTCACTGGCTGTTTACTGAGCTGTTGATTGGGAAGGCTCCACTCTCTTTAATCAATATTTATGCCCCTAAATCATGTGACTTTTTTTGACCCAACATTACAAAAAAACTTCTACAATGTCATCATGATAATTTCATTTTAGCTGGTGATTGCAATCAGGTGGTTGATCTATTTATTGATCGCAATTCCTCGACCTCTTTCACATCCAACAAAGCTTACAAGCTTTTTGTACAAACCACTAAACAGCTACGACTAATAGATGCCTGGAGACTTTGCAATCCCACCCTCAAAGAATATACTTATTTCTCACCAATCCACCAGTCCGAATCACGAATCGGCTATTTTTTTGTTTCTCATAATGTTTCCCAGTACCTGCAATCTGCTGATATTGGCTTCATACTAATATCTGATCATGCCCAGTCTCCATTCAATTAGATATACTTAATAAACCGAATATATCTCAGTGTTGGCACTTTAATAACTCCTTACTCCTGGGCCCTGTATTTACCTCTTCTTTTACCTCTTTTTTTAATGAAAACTTTCTTTTGAATGAATCTGAAAATTTACATTTTCATATTTTTTGGGATGCCTTTAATTATTTGGGATGCCTTTAAAGCAACTGCCCGAGATTTTAATATTAAATATGTGTTTAAAAAGTGTAACGCTGCACGTAAACGCACCACTGATCTTTTTGCAGAAATAAAGATATTGGAACATTCCTATTATTCCACCAAATTCAAGGAATATTTGCCTGTGCTTATAACAATTAAATGTCAGTTTAATAATGAATCTATTGGAAATGCGTCACTGTACTTATTAAAGTCTAGTGCAAAGTGTTATGGGGATCAAAACAAATCAGCAAACCTGCTAGCCAACTATCTTAAATCTAAACATAACAAGCTCAATATTGAATCGATTATAGCTGCTGGACAAGTATCCAAGTATCAAGATTTGGACAGCCTAGAGGAATTCCGGACATTTTATACAACTCTTTATATACCTGAAACCTCATCTACTGACATTGAGATTTTGGAATACCTTTCCACTACTCAGAGGCCCTGTGATACACAGTTGAATCTCGACCCATTAGAATCTGATTTACTTATGATAAATTACGTTTGGCACAACATGCTCTTAAAAAAGTCAAGGCTCTGTGCTGGACGGGTTTACTGTAGAATTCTTTATACATTTCTCTCAGTTGCTTATCCCAAAGTTGTCGGCTCTCATAACCTCATTTTCACATGTTGGTGAATCTTGTGGCTCATTTTAAGATGCCTTAATTTGCCTCATACCCAAAGAAGGTAGGGATCTACACAACTGTAAGAACTACAGGCCCATATCTTTGGTGAACGTGGATAATAATATTTTCTCCAAATCCTTGGCTCTCAGGCTGGAATTGCTCCTTCCCACATTACTAGCCAAAGAACAACCTGGCTATGTGAAGGGACGTCTCATTACTGATAACACCTGCCTATTCTTTAACATATTATCCAATTTTCCCCATTACTCGGACTCTCTCGCCACAATTGCACTCAATGCAGAAAAGGCATTTGACAGAGTATATTGGCCTTTTATTTTCCAAATTCTCAAGTGGTTTGGTTTCGGTCTAAAAATGACTGCCTTATTCTTGCTTCTTTATTCAAATCCTTAAGCGCCAATTTTGCTAATGGCTTCATATCCTCATATTTTACTTTAGGTAAAAGGGTTTGGCAAGGCTGTCCTTTATCTCCTTTTCTTTTTAATTTCAGCATTGTAACCTTTTCTGTCCAAATTGCACCAGAACCTGGAAATTCATGGTTACAAATCTAATAATATACAAATTAAACTAGCAGCATAGGCTGGTGATAATATTTCTCTCACAACCTCAATCCTCCCTCCCTGCCTTTTTACAAGAGGTAATATCATATTTTTTATTTCTGGTTATAAATTAAACAATGACAAATGCAAACTATTGCCTCTCACTAAATACACATTTAAAGATGATTTTGTCTCTTCTAACTTTACAGCGCATAAAATAATTAGGCTTATACTTCACCCCATCAATTAACACCTCCATTTCTATGACTATAGGTACATGGTTATTGGAACTGCCCACTTTACCTAGTAAATGGCCTCCCTTCTATCTCTGCTGGTGGGGGCGTTTGGAAACTATCAAGATGATGTTAACTCCCATCATTCTTTATCCCATTTCTAACATACCACTTTCTATACCCTTCAAATTCTTTAAGAAGATCAACTCCATACTATCTTCCTTTCTCTGGGGCAATAAAAGAGCTTGCATGTCCTTGTCAAAACGTATGTGTTTGACTCTAGAAGGAGGTGTCAATTTTCCTGATTTTTCTAGCCATTACAAAGCATTTTTGTTACGCCAATCCTCTGAATGGCTTTCAAACTTTTCACTGGAATCTCCGCTTTGGGTCAATCTTGAACAATCTTATCTTTTTCCTTTCTCTTTTCAAGAGCATTTGTCCTTTACCCATAAAAATATTTGAGTAAATTGTTGGATTTGCTTCTACCTTGTCTACCTGTAGATTCTGCTACACTTCTTAGTTCCACGATATGGCACAATAAATACATATTGACTAAAGGTAAATCCTTTTACTGGAGGGCCTGGAGACAAAAGGTCTTAATATGGGTGAATCAATAACAATGATGTAATGACATTTTCCCACTCCCATCTTTTATTTGACTTTCCCTCCTCCTTTTGGAATAAATACCAATTATTTCAAAATGCCTTACATCTTGCCCTTACCAAATGTAATTTATCTCCCCCATCCCTACATCCATCAACCAATTTTGAACCCTCCTTACCACGTGACCCCTACTATTTACTCTTACTTACGAAGACCTAATATCACTAGAGTCAAAACCAAGGTAGAACTGGCTTGAGACCAAGATTTGAACATATAATGGACCATCCATATATGGAATAAAATTTGGTCCAATATTAGGAAGACCTCTAGAGCAGCAAACACAACACTGACACTTATATATATATATATATATATATATATATATATATATATAATAGACTTCTCTTACCCCCACAACTTTACATAAAATAAATGCGGTTATATCGCTGATTTGAAACCTTTGCTATTTACTTGTCCCTTCATTCATGATTTTTGGTTGTGTGTTTGGAATCAGATTGACTTAATATTTGATTGTCCAGCTCCTTTTTCCTTTGCCAATATTGTTTTAGGAACTATATCAAATGATTGGGACAATTGTTCTTCAACTACACAAAATCTGGACCTGCTATAGCAGTGCAACTCAACAAATTACTAAAAATTGGAAAGATTTATCCAAATTATCCTTTCAAGCTAGGTGGTATGCAGTCTGCTACAATAATCGACTGGATGTGGCTTATATACACTATCTCTCTTGCTGTGAAACGCTCACTGCTTTGGTCACCTGTTACAAAGTGTATTGACAATAATGCAAAACGTTCTTCTACTCGTACTCCCATGGAACAAGACGTCTGAAACCCCCTTGACATTCCATACTTTCTAATTATGACTACTCATGTTTATTTAGTTGTTATATATTACTATTCTTTACATAAGCTACCAGTTTTAATGTACCTCTATATATTTCCTATATACTTCCTTTTCCCTCTTCCTGGGTATTATTACCACAGACCTTTGCATGTATGTCATTATGCTACATTGTTTACTGCTCATTTTGAATGCTCTTTCAATAAACTTATTTTCTGAAACTTAAAAAGGGACACTTTGTGGTATACCCTAAAGTTTTTTAGACAATAACTGGATCCCAGTATTTTATCCAGAGAAAACTAATATTGTATCAGAACTCCCTCATGCCAGCCCCATTTGAGGCGGTCAGCCCTGGTAGTACCATCTAACCATGGTGGGACTTGGTGGCCTATTATGAAGCATGCCTTATTACATGAGTGAGGCCACCTCGTCCAATTCTTGGAATCGCCTCTTTTTCTCGTAGGGATACTAGAGCGGTAGGTAGGAGAACACAACCAGTGCTAGTGAGACAGTTCCCTATGCACTTCAAGAGAGCATCACTCCATTTTTGTGTTTGGAGTTTTTACCAAGAGGCAGGTGTGGGTTTTTTCTCCCTTTTCTGTCTATAGTGTTTCATTCAATGACTGGCTGAGCACATCCTGTTCAGGTTGTGGCAGTGTTCTGGGAACTAGATTGTCTAGTTTCTCCCCTTTCCTTTAGAGATTGCTGTGTTGAGTTCCCATACTCCAGGTCCAATGTTTATCCGGGTGTGGTGGGCTTTGTTTGGGTCTCAATGCTTTGGCTCAGGTTCTGTATATGGGTTGGTCATTTGGCATACTTCTAAGCCTTATCTGTTTCTTGCTCACTCAGCTTTCCTCTCCTTGTTGTTGTGAGGGTGCTTTTTCTAGTTCTTGGCCTGGTGGTCATTTTTGTTTGCATTTGTTCTGGTCTAGGTTCCTGCCCCAAGAGCGAGTCTTTTCAAGCCATGCCTTTGGCCTTGCTGCTTCAGACCCGACTGACATCCTGAGCATTCGTTGGTCCTCAAACCTTGGTTTCTCTTAGGGATATGCCTATTGTATTTGTTTGGGTCTGTTGACATTCTCCCCTTCTCTGGCTGCCCCAACTTAAGTAAACTTCTCTAGTTTAGTAGAAAGTTGCTGTACATTGTTTGGCTGCAATTTGCCTGGCTGTCATCAGATATCAAAAGGTTAGGACTAAGCATGGGCGAATTTTGTGAATCTCGCGTTCGCGAATTTTGCGGATTTGCGAACTCACAATCTGCAAAATCCGCGAATTCTCGCGAATTTTTTATTTTTTTTTGTGTTCGCGCGGGTTTCTGCCAGGTCGCGAGGGTTTTTGTACAATTTCGCAAACGCGAACTTACCTGTCGGGTCGCAAGTTTTGCGAACTTGTTGTTTCTACGTGTCCAGCCTGTTTGGGACACTCTTCTTCATCACTGCCACCCTCTGTCACCACATGCCACCCTCTGGCTCACCCATGCCACCCTCTGTTTCATCACAGCACCCTCTGGTTGTCCAGTGTACATTATTGTGGCAAAGCAAAGCACACCTTCCCTGCCTCAAGTGACCTGAATTAATTTGGGGCTGATTAATGTGTCACAGAATATTTTTTTAGCTGGCACCTGCTTCCTTAGTGCTTCCTGATTAGTGATCTTTTGCACTTGCTAAGTGCTTTCATTGTTGCAAAATTAGTTACAACACCTGCCCTGCCCCAACTGACAATAATGAATTAGGGGCTGATTAATGTGTCACTGGATTTGAACTTCCAGCCTGGCTCCTGCTTGTCTCCCTTAGCTGTAATTCAGGACCTTTGTGGCATATGTGTAACTATTCTGAGGGTCAGAGCAGGGTCACATAATAGTTGCAAGTAGGCAACTGAACTCTGGAGGGGCCCCTCAGGAAGCACTACAGGAAATGGCTACTAATGATGAGCTTGAACTTTTGAACCTGGTAAGTAGTTTCAGTTTTGCTAAGATCGTATTTCTGCAATTTAGCGCTTATTCGCGGGGCGCGAAGTTGAACTGGGAAGCCGCGAACTCACGCGAACAGTGCAAGCAAGCCATAAAATCCGCTGCTCGCGGATTTTGCGGGAAATTCGCAAATCTCGCGGATTGCGAATTTACCGAAAATCCGCAAAATCCGCGAGCGGAACGGATTTTCCGCCCATACTTAGTTAGGACTGTGACAAGGAGGACTGGACTAAGTGGTAATCTTCATTACTCGGAATCCATATCATTATTATTACATTCCTGCAACAGTATTTTCCTATTCCCCGGTTTACTGCATTCTGGGTTTGGTATATCCAGATCATCCTGGAATAAGGAGGAGTTTAAAGGGTACACAAGAGAAAGGAACTATAGGCAGTAGTAGTAGTAAATGTAGTGTATTTTGTAAAGCGCACAGCTGCCCCAACGGGGCGTCCCGCGCTGTATAACGCTGTGGAACCCTTCCTGGCTCTCCCTGCGAGATGCCCCTCCTGGGCACCCCCAAGGTGAAGCCAGGCATCCCAGTGTTGTTGGGGCCGTTGTGGAGATTAAGCAAGCTATTGCCCAGAGTTGCAGCGTGGGACCCATGATTAGAGTAGGCGCCAAGGCGAGGTTTATTGAGTCCGCAGACATTGAGCCCAAGACCCTGCCGCGTCGGGACTTGAACCCTGGTCCCGGGCCTGATCTCTGCTTCAGAGTCTGCCGCTCTAATTAGTGATTAAGGAAGTGAGCAACCCGGAATACCCTTGAGGGCTTGGGTAAGTAAATATAGAAAGGTAAAGATGCCTTCAAGGGACTTTGTTCAATCTAAGTTTTGTTATTTAAAATTAATATGAGAAGAACCAATTTATCGTCCTTACAATGAGCGAATCAAAACTGATCAAATTGTGTTGTCAACATGAAACATATAAACAAAGACACAGGGTGTATACGAAAAAAGTGTTTTTATCAAATAATTCATTAAGAAAAATCAGCTTCATATACAGACAAATAAGCGAATAAGATTTTAGGACTGTGGGTACACATAAAAATAAATTGCTAAGTGACTCAACAGAACCTAAAAGACACCTTTCCCAAAACACATTGAGTAAAACAAAGCAAGGGATGAAGTGCAAAGTCGACGTTTCGGTTTCTTAGCAGTTATTTGATGAAACCATCCTCAGGACTGTAATCAGTTCAGATCTGTATAGAAATATTGTAGTCTGTATGCGGATTATCGTCATCCGCAAAAAGATCTTGGAAGGACCACAGTATCCTAGGGACCTGACTATCGAATGCGGAGATCGCTCATCCAAGTTGGATGTAGCGTCTGAACTTCACTCACATAGGGTTCACGTATTCATACACAGTAGAATTCATCCAGTGTATGTTAGATGAATTATTATCAAATTTCTGAGACAAATCAGGGGTCGATGCACATAATTTGTGCTTAAGCGAGCCTGTGAGCAGTCAAAGATCCTGCAGTGTCTTAAGATGAAGCGAGGTGAAGTCAATAACGCGTGTCATCAAAGTGAAGCCACGAAGTCACTTTGATGACACGCGTTATTGACTTCACCTCGCTGCATCTTAAGACACTGCAGGATCTTTGACTGCTCACAGGCTCGCTTAAGCACAAATTATGTGCATCGACCCCTGATTTGTCTCAGAAATTTGATAATAATTCATCTAACATACACTGGATGAATTCTACTGTGTATGAATACGTGAACCCTATGTGAGTGAAGTTCAGACGCTACATCCAACTTGGATGAGCGATCTCCGCATTCGATAGTCAGGTCCCTAGGATACTGTGGTCCTTCCAAGATCTTTTTGCGGATGACGATAATCCGCATACAGACTACAATATTTCTATACAGATCTGAACTAATTACAGTCCTGAGGATGGTTTCATCAAATAACTGCTAAGAAACCGAAACGTCGACTTTGCACTTCATCCCTTGCTTTGTTTTACTCAATGTGTTTTGGGAAAGGTGTCTTTTAGGTTCTGTTGAGTCACTTAGCAATTTATTTTTATGTGTACCCACAGTCCTAAAATCTTATTCGCTTATTTGTCTGTATATGAAGCTGATTTTTCTTAATGAATTATTTGATAAAAACACTTTTTTCGTATACACCCTGTGTCTTTGTTTATATGTTTCATGTTGACAACACAATTTGATCAGTTTTGATTCGCTCATTGTAAGGACGATAAATTGGTTCTTCTCATATTAATTTTAAATAACAAAACTTAGATTGAACAAAGTCCCTTGAAGGCATCTTTACCTTTCTATGCTCTAATTAGTGAGCCACACTTCTCCACAGTAAAAAAACAAGTCCTGGTTTTAGACCGGTATAATTTAAAAACGACATAGTGTACACAAGGAATCACTGTCATGCAATTAAGACTATGCAAGGATACCTGGACTCGTAGTTATGAAGATTATCAGTATGTAATAAGGACATTGGCATTTTTAGAATAATGTTCAATTGCGTTAAAAGTGCACTACCACATTGATGTGGTTACATTCCGAAAGTGGTGCAATATTTGGTGCAGATAGATCTTAGTTTGATAGAAAATCAAAGTGGATTCTGGATACACACTCTATAAATTGGAACACTCAGACGAGCAGGTACCATGTCTTCCACTGATATTTTGAGGATGGTGGTTGAGACTCAGGAGAAAGCAGAAAAGAGGAAGCTGAAAGCCTAAAATACAATACCAACATTTACATTTCTGTCTGTCTGTTTTGGGATTGGCTAATTGAATAAAACAACACACCGCATAGTTGTATGTACATCTTTAAAATCCACACCGATTTATTGCTTTACATAAACGCATGCCATTGTGATGTGGGGGGAAATCCTTTACCTCTCAGTTGAGGTACGATGCCAGCTTGAGAGATGGAGAAGAGACTCCGAGCATGGCCATCAACGAGGACATGGTATTCATGTAACAGGTCCTCCACTGGTTGTGTGTGTGCAGAGCACAAGAACGAATCAATCCAGCCTCTCTTCCAGTTGTGGGTAGAAATGACCACCCCAACTCTTCCTGGTTCCTCTGGTGCTGCAAATTGTCAGCAGTCTGGCTCTTCGTTGCCTCTGCAACTGGGAATGGATTCACACTCCTTTCCTCGCATTTACAGACTGAGGAGTACGGAAACTGCATTTTCTCCACTGTATTAATTTAAAAATGGCATTTCTTAGAACAGGACTTCCTAATTAAATTCCCTAATAAACATTTACAATGCACGGTTGCATATTATATTTTCTTAATTTCTGCTATGGTGCAAAAAGTATTCCCCGTGCTCTGTATTGTACAAGAAACAATATGGGTGGGTGTGTCAATTTTTGCACTAGTGCAAAATTTAACATGAGCGGGTTAACATTGCAAACAAATTAAATAAATGTTTTTTTTTCCAATCTTCCAAACTGACGGTCACTATCAGTTGCTGATATCAGCGCGCATGGCTGCACCTTCTTCAAGGTCAAACTAACAACACTTATTATATATCAAAAGCCTGCGCCTTTCTCGCCAGTAATTAGCAGTAATTTGTCTGCTTTACGAGATTCATAGCCACACCTGACATTTTAAAAAGAAAATTCAGTGAAGATGCGCTCATTTAAATGCTTCCTGCCAGCTTTGAACCTACACAGGATTTCTTCAGAAATAGATTAATCTTTGCATTTGACCAGACGGAGCACCCCGATTATTTTTTAACATATAACGGGGCGAAAGACGCTTAAGTAAAAAAATCAACATCACTGCCTCATTGTCTTCAATTATTGACAACATTCCTGTTTCTCTGGTGCAAGGTGAGGTATACAATTATGCAGGTATGACAGGGCATATCAGCAGGTAGTGCACAAACGAAGGCGGTGTTCAATAAAACATTGCCTTGCAAAGCAGGGGCTGCTGTTCCGCTGGAAATCGTTCAGCGAGCACGTTGTCATGTCAACACGAGACAAAATAAATATTCAGTGCGACATTTGCAGCAGTGCCATTTCCATTTTATCGGAGTGACATTTCTGTCAGCTAAACCGACCACCAGAGGGCAGAGTAAATCAAAAGAGAGGAAGCGCAATTCAAGCAAGACATACATCACCCTGCTTGTAAAGGTGGTGCTCCGGGGGCGACCTCCCGCGCGCAGCGAAGGGCAGCTGCGCGTGCAGTGTCTCGTGTGCGGCCAGGCCATTCATTCGATTCAACAGATGCGGGCAGGATTCACAAAGGGCTAAGGTAGAAAATCTGAAAGTTGCTTCACTGGTATTACTCCTATTTTCGGAGCAGATTTCTGAACTTTTTGGACTTTCCAAAGGATCCCAATTGTGTTAAATGAAAACGGTGATAAATGTTTTCACATTCACCACTGTAAACTGTTTCAATACAAAGGACCTGTGTGTATGTGCGTGTGTGTTTGTGTATATATACATATATATATATATAAAAAAAATTAAATTTCTCCATGGTAAAAACTTGTTTCCCTTCCGATATAGTACCAATAAATATGGGGGTATCCCCTCCTTATTTCCAGTTTCCAAATGCACTTCCGTCCCTTAACAGCAGTAGCTTTGCACATGTGCTGTTTTGAAAATACGCTGCCACCTTCAACGTCGTCATCACGTGTTGCATCGTTCGATCTTACAATTTGAATATCAATCAACTATTATTGAAGCAATATCCACAAGTGATACCTGGACTTCTTCTGCTGTGTATATGAACTCTATGCACAAGCATTTTTGCTTTGGATGCTCCTGATTAAATTCTTAACAGAGCTCTGTCGATTTATTTCAAGTAGCACCACAGACCCCTTCGGGAAGTGTCTGTCTCAGAACCTTAATTTTTTCCTAGGGTCATCAACTATAATGCTCAAAGCTCAAGTCCTGATGATGGTCTTATGAAATTATCTCCAAAAGACCGAAACGTCGACTACTGAGTCTAATTCTGCTTGATATTCATTAACCACTATTGATTTTCATTTATTTTTGATTTGAAATCGTTGTGTCATTATTTGTTAGCAGTGTAGACTTATTTTGAGATATATCTTAGGAGCATACAAGACGCTCCCTTCTATATCCCAAATGCATTTTTCTGTACCCTACTTGTATTGTTGATTTAATTTCCCTGTTACAAAGAAAATAACAATCTTTTGACTCAAAAAAACCTGGTTATTGTATTCTTTCACTTCTTCAATGTGTTAGTGTGGTAACATTATTGATGTGTACTTGTGAAACTTCATTCAGCCACTAACTTTTAGTAGCGTGGGTACTTAATTCATTGCAGTCCCGCTTGTGCTGTAACTGAGAATTCTTAACTAACAAACCCCTTGCTGGCCCATTTTTTAAACGTGTTAATGGCCATCGGTCAAGAAGCGATTCCACGTCAATGAAGGACTTTATGTCAAAGAGTTTGATTCTTCTTAATACGGTAATAAAACATTGTCACAACTGTCAGTTAAAAAAAAATATCTGACAAAACTTTGACTATAACATTCCCAACCTAATAAGTAAAACAAACCACTTTAGTTTTTTATTTATTTTTAATGCTGTAGCCGTGTTTAACCAAGTGTTGGACATCAAACCCTGCAATGAATCTAAATTAAATAAACAAAAGAAAATTGCCTTGACAATACATAGTTTACAGTGGATTGCACTGTGCCCACTAGGCCCCCTGTGTTTTATCTTCCATAGAATGCTACTTGATTTAAAAGTTTTCAAAATAGTGCATGTCTTCTGCTTACCAAGAAACCAATTGCCAAACCAAAGCCAAATTACAGCGAAGACGTTATCTAAATATATGAACTATCAATTTTTTAATGGAGTCCCCACTTGGCAAGGATTTGTCACTCTCTTATTCCGCTCTCATTAATAAATAATTGTTTGCAGAATCTGCGTTTTCTTTCCAAATGTACTTCTGTTAGAAAGTACATCAAGGTGGCTGATTCTTTTCTCACTGGAAGATGGTATTTGGAATAGCTGCTCATGACCTTTAGCCACAGGTAGTAATAAAAGCTCAAGATATTCAGATTTAACACATGTTCCACTGTACAACTATCTATTGTTTAAGAATTAGGATTTAAGTTATTTTATATGAGCCATATCAATTTGAAAAATAAATATATTGTAACAATTATTAAAACTATCAGAAATTAAATGCAGGGGTGCAGTGAGCATTTTGACTATAGCCCATTTGGTATACATAGGGAAACGGAAACCAGAGAGTTAATAGTAAGTAGGTGCATTTTGGGCAAAGAGATACAATCAAAGTCCTAATAAGAGTTTATCATAAAAAACATTAAAGGTCCTTTTGAGTAAATACATTTTGGTGGGCATGTTTCCTACCTACAGAGATAGTTATACATCTCAACCCAACTATACAAAAGTTGAAGAGGCTATCAAAACTTGAGGAAAGAAGTGGTAAAAGTCAAGTAAGTGAACAGAAGGGGGCATTTGAAAGAAAACATGCTTAATGGAACATAAGAAGACCATAGATGGGGAGGTCTTGGTTGTAAGCATATTGGCCTACCCAAATTGGGAGACCAGACAGGTTAGCAGAGATGCACTGAAAGTCAGAAAGGACAATATTTTAATGCAGTACACACACTATTCTGCTATGGGGCCTCGTAGCTTAAAGACCATTCAATTGAAATGTAAGCCATTCGCTCACATGGGAGCTGGCAGTAGAACGAAATAATTAACTGCTAATATAAATTAAGTTTTTCTAAATTCTATTTCGCTTCTCTTTCAGATATGCCAGACAACGATAGATGTATATAGTGAGCTGGGTTTAGGAGACAGCAGTGCATAATCCAGTGTCTCATCTACAGGCACTGATCACTGCACAATTTTTTATTTCTTCTGCGTTTCTAGAAGTAAGTGTCTAATGTGCAGCACTGGAAGAAGAAGAAACTTTTTTGCAGTTTATAATTTGCTTAAAACACTGATGAAGCGTCCTTTACTATTCCCAAAATGTATATTTTAGCAGAATTGGAAAACAAATGTGGTTTGGCCTGACTTGACTGTCAACGAAGTTCGAAAAGTTTGTGATTCTAGCTAATAACTAACCCTATAGATTCAGTCAGCGCATCAATATTTATACATAATTAAAACGTCATAAATATCACATCTGTATATTGTCCATAAGTTCTTGGTTTTATGGAAGGACATCCATGATGGTGACACATTACAGTAGTGCAAAATGATGCCCCCCCCCACACACACACAATGTGATGAGGGAGCCCCTGAGATTCCTACATCTCAAGACATTCATTGGCCTTAGTCTGATTGGGGAGCCCCTGATGGGTTGGGAGCCCTAAAGGCGTTAGGGGCCCCCTACACCACAGGGGCTGTAGGGCTTCTGTCATGCCCCTGTAGAAGAGCTGCTTTTCATGCCTATTGAAACAGATAAAAAGGTTAACATTTTACCTAACTTATGGTTATTAATGTGTAGCACGAAAAACAACAGTTTAAAGTATCTAATAAAATAACTGATTTAATGTGGAAATAACTGTGAACAAGCTTAATGTTACAGGGGGTAAATGGGGCTGAATCTAGGACATAATAAGATACGTATGAGATAGAGATGGGTGTGAGCAAGAGAGGGGTACAAGACAATCTCTGAAGCCTGCAGGATAACAAGTAAACCAGATTGTGAGTCCCCATTATAGTGAGGAATGGCAAAAGCATGCTAGTGAGGGATATAAAGGTCCGGTGTGAGGAGGTGTGGGACATAGGTTTCAGTATGGTGAGAATTCGAAAAGATGCCAGCAACAGCTAAAATAAAAAAAAATAGATAACTCGATTTTGAATGTTGGGAACATTCCAAAGTAACACTTTCAATGAAATGGGGCAAAAAAATTATAAGGGCAAACAAAACACATTAAGTATGATTTGGTTGCACTCTGCCTCGTTCTCCTTTGTATCCATGAATATCAAGCTTCCTTGAACCAGGAAGGTTATCATTTCATCTTTTGTGCCTCTCGAAATTACTGTATTTTTGGGGTTGTATTTCTCGTGACTGAAGCGGCCTAGAAATTAAACTACCATGCGGGAGAAAAACATATAAATTAGGCAATTCTAAAAGTTCAAAATGTGACATCTCCATCGTGTTATGCTTATTCTACGAGTTGAATTTGAATGAACCAAAAATACATGCAGGGACTGAAATGTTATGAGTTAGTCATTAGATATTGGGAAAACCTTTGCTCTACAGGTAAAGTCTGCAAGAGCTACATTACAAATGAGCGACACAATGAGTTAATAAGATAGTTAAAAGATAGATGTCTTTGAATTAAAGCCCAAAGGCACACGTATACTTTGTGATCTGTGCTGCAAGTCTAGCATTATTCAATAGATGATGGTATTAAATAGCTCCTTCCCTACAATGCATCAATTAATACCTTCAGGTGACTTCAGAATAACACTATTTGAGGTTATGGTTCATTCGCTTTGATAAATCTAATTAAATAATGAATCAGGCATTGCTTGTTTATGTTGTCTCCTATCTAATGTAAAATTGGTATGCTATTTTAGAGTAAATAAATGATTTATATCACAGTTGACACCCTCAGACATGCAGCAGGCCATGTTAAGAAGGGACCACAACGTGTTATATTATAATGAAGCACTTGTTTAAAAACTGATGGAGAATAAGAATCTGCTAATCAGGTCTAATAAATGGTTAGGCACAAATAAAGTTCAGATGCAGAGGTTTTCAGTACTAGATTGGTAAAATTAAGAGAAACCTAGAAGTGTTCCTAACAAAATCATACTTTAACAGTTGGACCTAACAGATGCTTCATTTTTATTTTTCGCATTTTCATACAGAGTAAACTCAGCTCAAAGGCATTACAGTACTTTACATGAGCACCAGCTACATTACGCAAGGTCAGACTAGTTATTTTTTAGGTACAGGGAGAATAAGTGATTTGTTCATACTCATGCGAAGATGAGCTGACGCTGGGATCTCAAATCTGATTCCTTGGTTCCATGGGAAGAGGAGTTGACTTAACGGCGAGGGCGGTCGATCCCGAATCTGGGGAAGCAGGTTAGAGTCTCGGCAATGACGGTGAACATCCTGTGGTTCTGGGCATATCACTTAATCTCCCTTTGCCTAACAAAAATTAATGTATGTCCTCATGTAATCCAACTGGTGCTATGTAAAGCGCTCTGATACCAGATATCAGGTCAAGTTCACGCTATATACAAATTCCAACAAAAAAGAAAAAAAAAGTTGACACATAGCTGTAACCCATCTTCTCTCCTTTCTTTATCAAGGGAAATTTGGTGTGGAATACATGGAATCATATTGAAAATAATTTGCTCTCTTTAAATAAACTGACAACTAAATGCAGATTCTACTGTGCCCTTGCTTTATTAAATAAAGGCAATTTTGTGAAAAAGTTGACACATAGCTGTAACCCATGTTCTCTCCTTTCTTTATCAAGGGACATTTGGTGTGGAATACATGGAATCATATTGAAAATAATTTGCTCTCTTTAAATAAACTGACAACTAAATGCAGATTCTACTGTGCCCTTGCTTTATTAAATAAAGGCAATTTTGTGAAAACATTGCTTACAATCCTTGAGACTATGGCTTCCCCTCGGAAGTCTAGCTACATAACTAGCCATAATACAACTGTTTATTTTCTGATATGATGTAGAATGTTTGGGATAGCTCATGTTGAAAGTCCTTTAATGGTTATGGTTCTCTTGGGTTCAGCGGATTAAGGCTATGCATTGGCGACACATTGACATAATAAACCTTATGGGACTGCAAACAGATGAATTGGAGACTGTCTGCAACACTGAGCATACATGCTCTTTTTTCTATATATGGGTTTTAATTTTTAGTGAATTACTTATCTAATCTAAGTAGCTTCAGTCTTACTCCCAAGGGTTAGAACAATTTGGCAATTAGCATTACCATATATCATGTAATATGCAACAGATCCCTGTGGAGGGACGGCTGGAAATAAGGCTTGGGAAGCTTTTCTAGTTTAAGAATGGTGGCTTTTAATTATGACCCCGGAAAGATTCAATGGATAAGGGAAGAGGACTGAAGGTTGACAAGGGTACGGAAGTAGTATCCAGATTTTTGGAAGGGGCTTTAGGCATAAAGATCCCTTCCTCCTGTTGACAGAAGGAACAGAAAGGACAGTAACAGAGAGGAAGGATTCAGCTTTTTAGGTGATTGAACTACACTGCATTAAAAGGCGCTATCATTGAGGACTCTCTGGAATTGGGAGCAGCCCTCTTCCATTATCCATTGAATCTTTCCGGGACCACACGTGACTAGCATCCGTGGGTACTGAAATTTGTCTAAAAATATAGACAATTAAACCGTATACCAGGAACATTGGAGCAACTTGTTTTTAAATATATGTCTGAGGGAGAAATCAACCTGTCCTGAAGACAGTGGTTCTAAGGGTTTGGCTCACAAATACGGTGCTTCTGTTCCTAAGAAGGGAGAAAAAGTATTCTTAACAGGTGTGTCTAGACCTAGGTCATGAAGACAGTCAACGAGACTGTCTCATGTTGCCCTCACACTCCCCCAACAGGATGTCATGTTTCATCATAGGGCAGTTCTCCTCGTTGGGCCGGTACCGCATTGCCCTACGGGTCCCCCAAAGGGTTACATTGGTGGAGATCTTTATAAGAGATGCCACATGATGCGTGCAAGTGAAGTGATAAGTGTGGTGGAGTATTGAAACGTGGTTGGGGGTTAATACTGATAGGGGAGGTCAGAAACTATCCTTTGGTAAGCGTCCGCCCTGTCAGAGATAAAAACCTATAACAGGAAAATGGTACCCTAGAGGTTTGAAAGGAACCCTGGTAGTCAGTGGCAACAACTGTGTGGAGGAAGTAACCTGTAGTCGTAATGTGGAGGCCTCACTCGGGTCTCTCACTCTGTGATTTGTCTACAAGTTTCACGCCTATTGAATGGTCCAAAGGATCCGTGGCACTTCGTCAGGAAAGTAAAACTTATCATGAAAACTCCTCCACACCAAAAAGGTGCCCCTGAAGTGCTACCTACTGTGTGTGTGGTTCAAGGTTCAAACTAAAGCTATTTTGCTTTTAACCACATCAGGTGGCGCGGAGAAGTCGTGTTTGAGTGAGCCCCGAGTATTGGAGTGCGGACTGTGCATCTGCACCTACCCTGCCGTCTCCGCATCTCTGGAATTTAAGTGTTTGGCACCCATCGAAATATCTTGATGCACAAGTGAACAGAATCTGGCAGGCACTGGGACGCAGTAGATGTTGGCTACCTGGAAATACTATGTGTCCTCAGCAATGACCAATACAGATTAGCAATTGTGAAGACATATGTGGTTGTCTTATATGTTCTCCATATATGTGATTTTTTGTGTCGTATTGTATATGATTGTTGTTTTTTATAAAGATGTGTTTGTTTTTTAATAGATGTAATTCAAATGGCTTTTAAATTGCTGCTATAGTTTAAAAAGAATCTATAGGATTCGCTTGGGAATGTTTAGGTACATTTCCACAATCTTTTTTATAGTGGATTTGATCTTTATTAAATGTAGCATTAACGATCTTATCAATCGCATATTGGTGTGGTATTCAACTTTAGTGGAGTTGGAGGTCAAAACGAAATGCTGTATGGGGTTGAGAGGCAAGGGCTGTGAGAGCCTGAAGTAGCTGATGCATTATTGATTGAACCCAAAGAGGAGATTCTTTTTGACTAGATAGTCTTGCATGGTGCCCTTTCCCCTTGGATTGAGGGGCCCCTCTCTACTTACCTAGACCCTCGATTTCGTCTATTTTGTGTGGCAGGTATCTCTGTATGGGCCGATTGCAACCATCAGTCCTCTGCCCAAGTTTCATTGTCCTCCACTTCTTCTTCCTCCGTGAAGTCATCCAATGGCATCACTCTCCCTGTTCTGTCCTGCTGCACCTCGTCTGTTTCGCTGCTTCTCACAAGCCAATACAGGTGGTGCTCTTCTTCACCTTCCATGTCCTCATAGTTCTTTTCCTCCAAACAGCCCTTCCTGATTCCCAGCATCTTTTTCTGAGCCGTAGCTCCTCCCCTTTCTCCTTACAAATGGTAGTCCCTTGTTAGTTTTATGTATGTGTTTTGTCGCTGTGTTTACACCTTTCTTTTTTCGTAATGTGGTGTTTAATTTTCCTCCTATGTGCCAGTGGCGTTCCGCGGCGGTCTCTCAGAGATCCAGCCCCGGTTTATCAGGTAAATAGGGTTTTGGGGCCCTTGGCACAAAACACTCCCTTCATAGCAATGTCTTACAGTAAAGAATTGCTGATACATACAGGAGTGTTTCATAGGCAAAACTGCCTTCTTTGAAAGTTAGATCATTATTAATGCATGGCTAGATAATGAAGTAATGGGTGTCACCCCATGTGCAAAGAACAGAATAAAAACAATGATGAAGAAACTGTGTCTGTTAATTGTGAACTTCTGCTTTTTTATGTACAGACATTGCTTTCCTACATTGATGAAGAGATAAGAAAACACTGATAAAATTATAATGTTCTTGAATTTTGAAATTCATTCTGCCATATATAACCACAAAATATTTGAAATGATCAAAGTGATTAATCTGTATATTTTATATGGATACAAACTCGTTTCAGAGTGTACTTCAATACCTCAAATTGTGTTTGAGGCAATGCGGATGACTATTGCCTGATTTTGCAGCACATGTACCCACCACTTGGACAACAAGTGATGCACTTTGGAGCAGGGAAAACTTTGGATTTTTGACATCTGACTTGTTTTTGGGGTGACGGGTTAAGGGCTGAGACTGAAAACTGATGATGATATACAATTAAGAAAGTTAAAACCAAGTGTAGCATGCACCAGATACGATAGGATATTATTCAAGCTCCATTGATTAAAATAACCACTCCACTTTATGATAATATAAAGGGAAAAAACTATTTAACACACCCTCCGTGTATAAAAAATATATTTGGAAGGCTTAAGGTCTCACCCTTTATGCACATTATGAGGGTAACATAAATTAGCATTTTTTTTTTTACCAGAAGCGTGATCAAGGAAATACCATTGATTTGTTTTTATCTTCTTGTGGTTAGGCTCCTCTTCAACATTATCTCCAACTCTAAAATCAAATATTGGAATAGAAATGTGCAGGGCCTGTTACTAACTGATAAGGCTATCTTCACAATGAAGGTGTACCATAAGAAGCCAACACAACTACATTTGAATCAAATGAAAGAAGCACTTATGGTGTCCAATTGGTTCTGGCCGAACGTTTTAGGCGGAATTGCATTAAACACAAAAGGGGGGGTGGGTAGCAGTATTAAAAAACATGAAGGATACATAGTTAGACTTTTGGCCACATACTACTACATCTAGAAAGACGCTAGTCATCATCATCATTTTCCAATATTCTTTCCAGAAGGTGATAAATGGATATTAGCATATATGTCATAGGTCTCTAGCTGTTAAGGTGGAATGACATGAGTCAGCAGCAAGTTAACAGGACAATACTTGGACTGGAGTATGGCAAACAGTACCATAGTCAACCACATTTCTCTGTGAGAATGAGGAACAGTAAATCTGTTCTAAGGACTACAGTGAGATTGCTGAGGCATTGGGTGCAATAGCAGGTCATATTTTAGTTACACTATAATGGCTAGTCTTTCTGGAGCAGCATATTTCACCTCGAAAGGGATGATCTCCATGATCTAGTCATATGAGTGAGCATGTCAGCATGCACCACTATTTTTGTCATGGAACACCAATCACTATTTTCCACCAAACCAATGGTCAAGTTAAAATATATCAATTAACAATACACAAAACTGAGAAATTGTATCTATTAAATATATATATCCAAAACCTTACTTTTTGATTTTTGTTTCTTTACACACTGATCCTTATTTTATGATTGAGGCATGAACTGCTCATTATATTATGTTCAATAGAAGTAGGACAATTCACGAATAAGTCATAAAACTATTTCCGAAAACATACGCCTCTATTGGGAGTAAATGTGTAAATAAATGTCATACGTTATCCTTGGAAGCTGTAATTGACACAGCTTTAACAGTATATATTTACACATACATATATGTAACATAATTTGTATTAACATACGTAAAAAATAAAACACATATCTTATATCTTGTTTTTGCTCCTCCATCTAAGAATTTTGGTGTGCTACTTGCACAGTTCCGCCCTGGGTACTGTTGCAATCCACCCCTTAACAGGAGGCCATTTCCGATCACACCCAGAGCTGCAATGGGTCCACCAAAATTTAAAAAATAGCCCCAAACTAACAAATTTCGGGTTTTACACTTACTTAGGTAGCCATCCCCAAACATGTACACCCATGTGGCATGTGAGTAAATCGATATACAAGTCAAAATTCACTTTTTGCGAAAAGGAACCATTAGTTCGCATTCACAAATATGAAAGTTTTTGCAAGACTAAGATTATTTCCGTACGCGCATACATTTCAGAATCAAGCCTTTGTGATTTTAGGTCTTATCTGAATTTCAACAGATGACAACAAGTGTAAACTAAAGATGAGAGCGATCACCCATTGTTATGATATGAAATAAGTCCTCAGCCAGTTGATTCTTATGTTAAATACAAATGCAGTTAAATACCAAAGGCAAAAGGTAGGACATATCTATTTTTAAAGCCTTGTGGAGCCATGTTGTTGTGTTTATTAAAATACACATCAAATGATCTGGATTATGCATGGATGGATGGCCGGGCCCTGCATTTTCCAGCACATCCTTTGTCATGGGGCCCACCCAGCGACTGAGGAGAAAGCAACATGCGCTTTTCTATTGCATTTTATAATGATGTCTGTATTTGCTGCTGTAGCAGAGCAGTGATGAAGGGTGTCCAAGATTCATAAATAGAGAGTATTTTGGGATCAAATCTGTATTGATTACCTGCCTATATGACCTGATAGAGAAGCCACACGTAATCCCAGATTAATACTGTTCGGAGTGAAAAGTTGATTATTTATATTTGTGGTTGCTTAATGTAGAATTTGGGAAACATAATATTTAGGTTTAATATTTATAATAAAGTCAAATTGTGAGAGTTATGACAGCATTTCTCTCACTTGTAATTTTGTATTCAGTATGCTTATGATAAAAAAATCTGTTTGAAGAAGGTTAACTGACATGTGTTGATGTAAGCGGTGCATACTGTGCAATATAGGAAACAGCTAATCACGTTTGAAAATCTCCGTGTCAAGGTAAAACCCTTGAAATTATTCCCATTGTTTACTGGTCCCCACGCAGAAAGCGCAACTGCGCCGAGAAACATGAGCCTACCGCAGCTGATATTAGGACATTTGATTGACAGGAATATATTGGATCTTCAGGTCTTCTTTGAGTTGAGAAGCAGGCAGCTTATTAATCAAAAACTTCAAAAGTTTGCAAACAATCATAAAATACAAAATGAATGCAATGGTTATTGCTAATGTCCTCAGGTTCTTTAACGTGAGCATCGCTGCCTCGACTTCCAATCATCTTCCAATTGCAAGCGTCCTTGCAAAAAATTGAAAAATGAGGGGTTGCAAAACACCCACAGGGCTGCTTTTTGACAATTTCTTACGACACAGAAAGTTCAGAACTCTTTCTGAGTGTTTATTTTTCTGCTGTTTGCAGTCACATTTTCAATCAACAGATCTTGAGAGTTTATTAATGGTGATCAATTATCCGCTGGTAACAGAGTGGCCATAGCAGTCACTCATAACTGAATGCTACAATAAAAGCTCAGGTCAACTATTCAGACCGCCACAGTCCCTTTTGGGGGCTTTTTTGATGAGACCCTTAGCCCAAAGTATGCTACATGATGTGATTAACATCTCTGGTGGAGACAGGTACTTCTAGAAGGTAAACACAGCCAAAACATTAGACATGGGGGTACCAGAGCACATTTGACCTTTCAGATAGTAAAAGTACTCACACGCACCAGGCTAGAACCCAATATCCAGAAATGATAATCAAAGTATAACACTGGCTCTGGTCCGCAATGTAAAGTCCTCGATCATGTGTCCCCCCCCATACATCTGACAATCCTCCCAAGACGCCATACCATATTTAATAGCAGACTTGGCACTATACATTCATGCTAACAACAAAAAGAACCGGGGGTCTATAACGGAGCTTCAAGTACTCCGAGCTGTTGCAAAACTCCTACATAAGTGAGTTCGGCGCTAATAGAGCTATACAAGTCTCTATATCAAAATGTGTGCCAGGACAAACCTGTCGAAGGACCTACTGAGATTGTTGGTAAGACCCGTACAGAGATGTATTGGATTCCCATCAAATAGGTATGTAGATCAAGTGTTCTCATTTGGTCATCCAAAAATGGGGTGGTATGTCTCTTGATCAATGAGACCCATCCATCGCCCTTACTCAATTGGGTCGCACCATCAATCGCTAAGGTACCCATGAACAAATGATAAAGATGCGGGGCCTCCTTTTTCCTGAGCTGGGTTCCAGGAGAGGTGAGGTACACTCCCTGTACTATTCAGGTGTAAGAGACACCGTTTGGTACAGAGGAACACGATTTTGGACTATTTATGTATATCCTTTACAGTTTGTCGTTACGTTCACTTTATGTATGCAGTAGCTAATGCTTAGAACTCTGGCCCTGAAGAAAGCCATGGGATCTTGTCCCTACCGGCTGAAACATGTTGGCCTTGTAAATGCAGTTATATGTTTAGACTGCTTCCTCTGCATTGTTCTTGTTTGTTTGAGGGAAAGGACAAATTACATTAGAGTTTTTCGCCTATTGATCCTTTTACCCCTTGTTTTTAACTCGCACATCTTTTGATTTTTGCACTGCACTCGATCCCATCTTTATCATTTGTTCATGGGTACCTTAGCGATTGATGGTGCGACCCAATTGAGTAAGGGCGATGGATGGGTCTCATTGATCAAGAGACATACCACCCCATTTTTGGATGACCAAATGAGAACACTTGATCTACATACCTATTTGATGGGAATCCAATACATCTCTGTACGGGTCTTACCAACAATCTCAGTAGGTCCTTCGACAGGTTTGTCCTGGCACACATTTTGATATAGAGACTTGTATAGCTCTATTAGCGCCGAACTCACTTATGTAGGAGTTTTGCAACAGCTCGGAGTACTTGAAGCTCCGTTATAGACCCCCGGTTCTTTTTGTTGTTAGGATTACAGTTAGGGGGATACGAACTGGGCAGGTCTTTAAATTTCCCTCAGACCCTTCTTCAATTGTTTGTGTTTTACTATACATTCATGCTCATTTTCGTGTAAAATTGTGTATTACATGTATTGTGTATTTTGATAGTGTTTTGCTAGTTCATACATTCCGAAAGGTGAGGTGGCTTTCATGTGAGTATGCAATTGAATTTCTATGATTTTCTTTCACCCTTACATCTTGTTACATAAGAGTATTTTCTCAAAATACTGTAGAGAAATAAACATACAAAATGATCCTTCACAGTTCTCTCGGGGAGAGAGGAGGTGTGGATGTGAGAGGACAAGGAAGTTCTCAAAGTAACAGCACCAAGGCTGTTATCAGAGAACAGTCCCGCCACATTGACACAATCTGGCCAAGTCATGGCTTTTGACTGCTGAAAATATAAAAAATTAGGTTCAGGTGTGTGACCACAAATTTCTAAATAATATGTGAGACCATTGGTAGGTCTAGATATGAAGGAAATCTCCACAATGTAACATGATGACTATGTTTAGAATGGTTATATTCTGTTTATATATAATTGGCAATAATAGTTTTATATATGCTCTGCACTAAAAGTGCAAATTTAAACTAAGCCGTTAAAAAATAATAGTGTGTGCTTATTCTATGTCCCTCTTTGAGCAAAGAGTGCCATTATTAGAGAGACTCTCATAGGGTTACAAATTCAGAAGCACTTCTAAGGTTAGGGGACAAGGGAAAGCAAAATCCTTGCCTCAGTCCTCTCCCGGGCAGAAACAGCAGCAGACATCACCCTTGTGTTTCTCCTTTCAAGTCCAGATGTTTTGCGATTCTCTGGGTGTGGACTCCCCATGAAATAGGGTTAACCCAAGATTGGTGGGTGAGGGTCACGGACCTAGCCCTGACACGTATTCAAACTAAACCCCATCCCACTTGTGCCACACTTTTTCTGACTTGGAATAGTTTCATGCCACAAGGCACTCTTTTAGGAGTCTTTTAAAATGACATGACCGCCTGTCTTCTTGCAAGACTTTGTATTTCCACCCAATGCGATAACTCCCCTTTCTTCCTGTGGAAAATCAACACAGGCTGCCCTATATTCAGGTCACCTTTTGGAATGACAGGACACAAGCTGAATACAGGCAGTCCACCATTATAGGCAAGCTGCACACCAAAACACGGTTTAATTTAAACATGGTGCTAATAATTGAATGATGCCATATTTTAAAGACCTTCGTGTGAGTCAGTGAAGTCACACTCGAACCCACAGGTGACTTTATACCACTGATGCACTTTCTACACCATGCCACTGTGATTTTTATTTTGAGTCACACATATATATTGGGATTGCGGGGTATTAAAATGTTTACAGGCACTGTGCATGCACTTGGGGGTATTTAGCCCGATTTCAAGTTGCCAGAGTGAAACTATGCGACTAATGCAGTCCAATAAAAACAAGCAAACCAGGTGAGACCACCCTAAAGGTGAATTTCTCTAAAATAAATAAATAATTTCCCATTAACAAAATCAGATGCAATGCAAATACTTTGAGTTTCAGTTTTATTGGCAGAACGAAAAGCCATGTCATGACTACATTAATATATTTGTAAAATTTGTTGAAACATGGCTTTTGGCAAAAGGCATTTTTGACCCATCACTATGAACTGCAACCTTCGCAGATGATTCACTTAAGAGCTCTTTTACAGTGATTGCAACAGCGGCTCCTCCATAGGGGGGCGCCAGGACATTGACCCACCACCCTACTTTGCCATTAATTGCTTGCTTTACCTCTTCCTCTTTTACATGAAAACAAACGATCTCACAGATCATTGGCATGTAAAAGTTGTCATGTCAGGTAGACAGCAGAAGAGGGCTCCCCTGGGCTATACTGTGTGTGCCACAATACATATCCGACATGCTGCCCTTGCATCACAAAGTGCAACGTCACAGATAATGGAGCTTCAGGACTTGTCAATCATACGCTTTTTTACCAGTGCAGAAGTCGGAATAGAGAAAAGGTGTCTACCTCCAACTCTATCCTGGCTTCTGGTAGGGCAGAAGCTTATGAAACTGGCTCTGGTGTGCTACCGGGTGTAGGAGACAGAAGACTGAGGAACTGCCATGCAGTTTAAAAGCATGATTTTGAATTAGATTACCCCAGGTAAGTTTCATGAGAGAGAGGCCCACACACTGACCTCTGAAACCAGCCGTCGGGCACTACCTGACAGCCCTATACCTCAGTCCGACCCGGAGTAGGGTTACCATGACCTAATCAGGACCCATTAGCCTGATTACACTTGCTGTGTTGTGCAATGTGTGGTATTGGCTTGAATATTTTTGTTTTTAGTCTGGCCCTGAAGATTCAAGGTACGTGGAGACCTCAACACAAGTAGGGACAGCAGAGATGGGGAACTGCAAGACTGTGAACTATGCATCATTTTTTTATACAATGATTCATGCATGATATTTGCCTTTTCTAAGCAAAGCAAATAACATATGCAACTATAACCTAATCTGTGATACTCAATTCACTGAGTTCGTAGGAATGGAAGTCTGCCCTGGCAGGATTAGACTCGAATTCATGACCTCTAGCTCATTGCATTCGTAAGCAATGAGTGATCAACTCACTGAGCCTTAAAGCATGCTTCAAAAGCCACAATTATTTATCGACCACATCACAGTCAAATACGCTTGTTGAATGCTCCACAGTAACTGCATTAGTTGTCCACAGAGGGCTGCATTTAGTTAATGCGCCTTTTAGAACTGCGTTTGTTAAATGCTCCCTGTGACTTCCTTTTAACGAATGCAGCACGGCAAACTGCATTTATTGCAGGCACCAATTATTCTACAGTAATTACTGCAACAGAATCAATCAATTCAATCAATTATCCATTTGTATAGCGTACAGTTGCTTCCAGAGAAGCGTCAAGGTGCTCAAGCGGAAAGTTTGACCGCAGTATGTCTAACGTCAGTAAGAAGAAGGGGATTTAGCCCTTGTCAAAGAGAAAAGTTTTTAGTTCTTCCTTAAAAGTTGAGATGGATACAGCTCTCTGCAGCTTTACTGCGAGAGTATTCCACAGCTTCGCTGTTAAAACAGTAGAAGATCTTCCTCCCTGCCTTGTCCTCACACATTTTGGGACATGGATCTGAAACAGATGGTTTTATCGAGGCACTCTGCATTGTTGATATGGGAGCAATCTTTTTTGCAGATAAACAGGGCTATGCCCAGAGAAAGCTCTAAAAGAGCTTTGAACTTGAATCGATTTATCACCGGATGCCAGTGAATTTGCTTCAGATGAGGGTATATGGTCTGCCGATACGGAACTCTTTGGATCAGCCTTACGAACATGAGCGCTTTCCCTTGGATACCTGCCATTTTGAAACTAAGAGAGTGATACGGGAAACTGTGTCAAATGCTGCTGATATGTCTAAATGGACCACCATTGCTGCACATCCGACATCAAGATTTTCTTTAATGAACTCCGTGACTTCCAGCAAAACAGTCTCAGTGCTCGTCCCTTGTCTGAAATCAGACAGTGTATCATGCAGCAACCTTTTATCTTCCAAGTAAGTAGAAAGCAGTCAGTTAATCAATTTGTCTGCAAAAGGGAAATAGGTCTGAAATTACTCACTATGGTTGGATCAGCAGTGGATTTCTTCAGCAATGGTCTAAGAAAAGCTTGTTTGCATTATGCGATTAAAAGACCTCCTTCTAGATATTCATTCACAATTCTAGTAAATAATGGTTTGAAAATGAGGGCAATGAGCTCTAGAATTCTTAGTGGGTCCGTTGGTGATCCTGATTTGCATTTCTTAAGTTCTACAAATGCAGTTTCCTCAGAAATCTTAGAAAAATTAGATAGTTTACATTTCTGAGCATACCAGGAATATGGCATAGATATATTACATTTTGTCATCAAAGAATCATGATAAATCATCACACAAGTACCTAGAAGGGATAACATTGCTGTTGAACGCCTCCGGGAGAAGAAGGAATGAAACACTTTTGACACTTACCGAGATGTGTTAGATGGCATTAAAATTCATGAGGTAAGTTATTCCCTCTGAGTTTCTCGGGTTGCTTTATGGGGGTTTCTCAAAGCTTCCTTATATTGGGTCATTACATCCTGTCCCTAAGACTTTCGCCAAACATGTTCTAGCTTTTTACGGTGACTCTTTTTTTCCCTCAATTCCATCAAGAACCAGGGCTCACGGTTTGTCCTCTTTATTCTTACAGATTTTCGAGGTGTTTTTCGCATCCAGAGCATCTGAAATCCATTAATTACATTTAAACACATTCGTATCCACACTCCCATTTAGTCGGGGTGTTGTGGATTACCGCTTTTGTGTCTGTGTTTTTGTGCCATGCTCTGGATCTGGATAGAGAGCGCAGGGGGCTAACTTTCTTTGGCTTTAGCATCAGCTTTAAAAAGAAAGGGATTAAAAATTGATCAGTCCAAATAAGACATTTTGCTGGGGAGACCTGTAGGCTATCGATATTGCACAAAATCAAGTCGAAGACGTATCCTGCCTTATGTATGGGTGTTTGTACCCATTTAGGAAGGTTCAAACATGCCAAGGTGTCACCCAAATCACCCATGTGCACGTTAAACTCCTCCAAAACCATGCAATTTGCACACTGTAGAGAAAACTTGGCAATCAAATCAATCAGTTTTTGCAGACTGCTCTTAGATCAGTCCAGGGGTCTGTAACACAGGATACCAGATAAGTAAAACGAGGGGGCAAGTTTAAAGCAAAGTTTCAGACCCTCAATGCCATCTTTTTGCTCCAAAGGAGTGGCTGTACCCTCCCAAAAATCCCTGAAAATAACTGTGACCCCCCTACTTTTTTAATCTCTCAATTAGCACATAGGATACGATGTCCTTTGGGAATAGCTTGTGCTATATTGGGAGCTGATGATTCATCGAACCGTGTTTCAGTCAAGAACATGAAATCCAAAATGCCATGAGAAAATAGATTGATCACCTCAAAGGAGTGTTTGGCAAGAGATCTACAGTTGATCAAGCAGGCTCTGTAAGTCAGACTATTGGCCTGTAAAAGATTTCCAAATACATCTGGTGACTCCTTGCTCTTGAGGTTAGGTTTTGGTCTACCTCCTGGCTTTCTCTGGTATCCATTCAGGGTCAACCCATAGCTCTCACATGCACAGTGTTGATCGACGTTTAGCATTTGTGGTATGGCATAGCCACCTTTGTTTAACTTGAAGAGCTTCTTCCTAGGATAAGCCTATGATCATTTAAGCAGCCTGGCTAGAGCTGGGGGCACAGAAGATACAGACAGGCTAGCTAGCATGTTATACTTGGGCCAAATCATATCACCTCACCACTTTTGAAATCCACTAGCCACCACTGAGTGATTGACCTCATAAACTTAGGGCTATGCTAAAAAACACAAGTTTTCACAGTGAACTTTTAATCTTGAATCTTGAAGCATTACATCACCCATCTACGGGGACAAAGCTGACTGGGCAACGGTTGTGCGTGTTGATGTTAACTCATACTATAGGTCTATCCACTGTCTGTCTTTTATTATTTAAAATAAGTTTGTAATATATACATGTTGTTTGTGGCATGTATTGATGTAGGATTACAAGTTATCTGCTAACAGGGCTTTATTTCTCTGTGTTCCCCAGAGCCCGTTTCTCCTGCTGTAAGCCACGACACAACTGTATATGCACGAGTCATTCCTTTCTTCAAGGGTCCCCTCCACAGGTGGTACAAACACAAGGTTTATAAGCTGGCGAAGCAGCCAGCTTGGATCCCACCCCTCTACAACCCAACTGAGTCCATGACATCAATAAATGAGACATGGGTCACACAGGTTGTATTTATGCAAAACACAATAAAATCTCTATTATATATTTTTAAAAATTCATGATTACAAATTCATTGATTATATCATTAGAATTACACAGCCCTAGTTTAGAAAAAAACAGCACACTGTATTATATGCATTCAGGCCAGGCCCATATATTGCATATTCATTTTCACATTACTCGGGTTGCTCTGTGCCCATTTCCATTCGACCGAAACACGCAGGTGAAACCACAAACACCTTGGGCAACTATCCCAGATATCTGCCCAAGTGGACAATTGTCCTGGTTCTGCCCCCAAACAACCAAATTACAGCGACTTAACCGTAGCAATCCTCGGACCCACCTCCTCAGCCTGGGATGACTCCTGGTGGCCGACCACACTGGGAACAGCACCAACACACAGCGACCATGCACGCAACCTAGGATTCATCCTCGACTCTTCCCTCTCCGTGTCTAAGCAGGTCAACGCCGTCTCATCCTCCTGCTACAACACCCTCCGCACGCTCCGCAGGATCTACAAGTGGATCCCGACCGTAACAAGAAGAACGGTGACACAGGCCCTCGTCAGCAGCAGACTGGACTACGGCAACGCACTACACAGGAATCCCAGCCAAACACCTACGACGGCTACAACGCATCCAAAACGCCTTCGCCCGACTGATCGTCAACGTCCCCCGCCACAGCCACATCACCCCCTACCTGAGAGACCTACACTGGCTCCCCGTCGACAAGAGGATCACCTTCAAGCTCCTCACCCACGCACACAAAGCACTCCACAACGCCGGACCAACCTACCTGAACAGCAGACTCAGCTTCTACACCCCCACCCACCAGCTCCGTTCCGCCAGCCTCGCCGCTGTCCCCCGCATCCAACAAACGACCTCCGGCAGCAGATCCTTCTCCTACCTCGCCACCAAAGCCTGGAACACCCTCCCTACCCACCTACGGCAGACCCAAGACCTACTCGCCTTCAGAAGACTCCTCAATACATGGCTCTTCGAGCAGTAGCGGCACCCCCCTCCACTCAGCGCCTTGAGACCCTCACGGGTGACTAGCGCGCTTTACAAGTAGTTTGCTATCAATCAATCAATCAATCAATCAATCAATCAATCAATGTGAATGGGAGCTAAATCCCTAATGTGACTAGGAACTAAATCCCTTTGCCCAACACAGCTACACAAAGCCTTGAACCTTAGACTCCACCCCTCTGGTAAACTTTCATGAAATGATAATGTATATGCGAACCTCGGTGCTACCCAAAGTTAATTATGGACACAAACTCATTTTGGATTCAATGATGATATGGTCTGATTTATTTACCGTCTGATTTTACCACCACCCAGTCTCCTAGTCTAGTGGTTGGGAGGGTGGGATTTTGTGTAGGTCAGGTGAAAAAGGAGAACACTTCCCACTCTTTCATTAGGAGCCAGATATTCCAATTGTAATGAGCTATTTATTACCACGTTTAAGGGTTACTGTACATGCACTGGAAGTATTTAGGCTGATTCTCACATCCTAGCGTCACAATATGCATGAAAATGCAGTTGAATAAAAGCAAAGGCATCTGGTGGGTTCACACTGAAAGGTGAACTTACAAACAATAACAAATAAATACCCATTGCAAAAAAAAAAAAGAAGACAGTGCAAACACTTGTCAAGTTTCCCTTTTATTGTGAGCCTGAAAAGCAATGTCATGACTATAAGAACATATTTGGAGATATCGTAAAACATGGCTTTTGGCAAGAGGCATATTTAAACAACAAGCACTATAAATCACAGCCCTTCCTGGTGATTGACTGAAGATCTCTTTTACAGTGATTGCCCTCATGTCAAACTCGGTGCTATGCTAAAACAACAGGTGTTCACAGTGAACGACGAATCTGTGATCCTGAAGCATTGCATCTCCCATTTAAGCGTTAAGTATGCTGATGTTAGCTCATACAAGAGGTCGACCCATTAGCATCGAAAACAAGTTTGCAATATGCACTTATTTTGATTGTGCCTTTTATTGATGAAGGTATGTGGTTTTTTTTGCTAACACAGCTTCACTTCTTTGTATTCCACAGAGCATGGTTCTCGCAATGCGAGCCAGTACCTAAATGTATTTGCAGCTCCCATTCCTTGCTATAAATTAGCTATAGCAACCAGGCCGCACTATGCAGCAAATAAGAGAAGCACAAAACTTTGTTGGGAAGAACTTGACGCTGGTTTATTAGCCTGCATTATGGGTTAACTTGCCAGTGATCGAAAAAGGGACAGCCAATGCGGATAACCATAAACTGCTTAGTCAACAGCAATCAGTAGGGTTGTTGTAACATCTATGATGTCGTACATAGAAAACCACGTATGAGGGATGATCTACAGCTGGAGCGCACATGTAGGAGAACAATAGCTCCCACCAAACAGCGCTAGCCTTCAGATGCTTCCAGAGGTATTCTAGCCATGCTCCCCTCTAGGAGAGTTTCATTTGGTAGATTTCTACGCATTGAACTATTGGATATCACTGTAACTCCCCCCACCCCCTGGTACACACACAAAGCTCATTTTTACACCAAGTGCAACAATTATGTGGGCACTAGAAGCCACTGCTGAAGGTAATGAGCACTCCACTCACAGGGAGTGGTAGATGTAGTGGAGTTCCAAGCCTGGTGCTTGATTGCACTGTGAAACCCCGCTCAGGCAATATAGGCCGCATCATACAACATCCACGACCTTTCCACCGGGCAATAGCATTTTTAAATGTAGTAAAGTATTATCAGTGGGCTGGCTGCAAATGTGGCAGTAGTGCAGATGGGGCCCGGTGGGGCCACTACCAGCCTAGAAATATTTTCTCAAAACCGGCCCCTCTAGTTTTTGGTGTGAACCAAAACCGCTTCCAACCTTCAGCAGAAAGACTACAGACAAGCACTTCTGAAGATCTCTAGGGTGGTCCTGAAGTCATTTGTTAGTCCAGTGGTTAGAGAAGTAGTATTACTTTCTGTAATCTATCGCTAGCTTCTTTATACAAATAGTTGCTGAATGCAGCATGAAGACATTTAGGTGTGTGCATATTTGGTAGAATGATAACAGATGTATGAACTATGAGCAAACACCACTGTTCCATCATACTATACAATAACCTAATTTTCAGAGGCTGCATTAAGCCCCAGAGATCTCGCATGAATTAATCACTGTATTTAAAAGGGTGGGCTAATTTATAGCAGAGTCCCCTGTGCTACAAGTGCAGAAGAAGCCATTAAAACAAGGGGATCAGAACATTTAAAAAGTGCAACAAAAAACAAGCTCTACCATTAAGGTACTGTTCAGAAGTGAATGGTGAGTTGATAGAGTGGTTGCAGGCGGGTGAACAATGCCTGTCATGGAAGAAACAGTATCATAATAATAATGAATTATGATAATATTTGTTATATAGTGGCTCATACAACACTTCTTATACTTGTAAGGGCTGTTATAACATTAACTCCCACCGACCCTAAAGCTTTTAAAGCTGAATTTGCCATGCTAAGGTTTCCACTCTTTGCCCACAGGCCACGACAAGCATTTGGGTCACTGGGCCATCAGACCAGCAGCACGAGGGAAGCAGGGCTCTCTGGTGCACACATTTCAGGTCAAAAGTCCACCATTAGAAGAAAGACTCAAGCAACAAAAACACACACAAAAAATTAACATCAAAGCAACATCTTGAAGATTAATCGTTCAAGCATACGTTTAGAAAAGGACTTATATTTCTTATTTTTTACAAGTATCCTCGTTTAGATGCATATGTGTAAAATCTAGAAACACCTCTATCAGTTCGTGAACAAAAATAAATCTATTGTCACAAAATAATAGGGGAAAACAGAGAGACACTCTCCCATTACCAACCTTCCCACAGCAGAACGCTACCTCTGCAAATGTGAAAACCGTAGAAAATGTAATGCAACGAACCGCTCCTGCCTGTGGTATCGAGTCTTGTGAAAAACAACTTTAATTTATCTGTGCTGTCACTACTTTATATTCTAAAATATGCAGCTTTAGTCATGTGGTATTAAAAATCCGGCATCTGTTCGTTCCTTAAACACGAGCCTCGGCAGCTTGCAACTTGCAGTTACAGACCCTGTCTCCAAATCAACTTCGAAAAGTATAATGTCATCTCAAACTATTTTGAGCAGATGGGAAAATGTCAGCTTGCAGAAGTATTGTTTAACATCGGCATGCTGAAAACATATGAAAAATGAATCCGCGCACAAAAAAGGAAACACCGAACCAGGCCTTAATGCACAAGAAATCCCAAGGGGAATTCTGCACTTACACAGAAAACACATACATAACATCCTGCAACAATGTGATGATGCCAAGGCAATAGTGCTGGGTAAAGTACAATATTCAATAAACTCCAAGAGGCTGAACTGTGAAGCCTCAGGGGGGAGGACTAGCCCCAGGCTGGCTGTCATTGCTGCCGTTCTGGGTAAATGAATACTACGTTAACCTTCATGTGACAATTCCACCAAGGAACTACTATGCTGAGCAGTGCATCGAGGCGGCCATTTTGACATTGCTCTTTTTACACTGACTGGCCTAATGTGCTGATGCCAAAAGGAAAGAGAAAGACGGAGAGCGAAAAATGAAAAAAATCTCAATGTGCAGAACAGGAATTAGGTCAGCGGAGAGGGGGGTCTGCGAAACAACTGATTAATGCGCTGACTAAAGACTGATGCGCAACACCACCTTAGCTTTAGGGAGATCTTAGGGGAATCACTCAACTCCGAAATCCCTAATAGTAAAAAATGAAGCCCCGGCTATCAGAGAGCTAATCTCCCATAGCAAGTACTCGAGATTGCAAAACTCAACCAGCCTGAAAGAAATGTCATTAAATTAATCAGGGCCAGATTGATATCATGCAAGTTAATGAAGTACTGCTAGGCGCGCTTTCTTCTAATTTGAGAAGAAAGCAACCGACTTCCCTGTGAGCTGGGGAGGAGACGGCAGAAGGCCTCTTGCACTGATGCGTAACAAGTGTGCACCTGCACTGTAAACACTGGCTGTGGGGATATACGAGGCCTGGTCTGCCATCGTTCAACGCGAGAGTCACAGCCAGGCTCAGGCATGCAATATTCACAGACGCGAAATAATAACAAAGTAATGCGGAAGTGGAAAAAGCAAACAGGATATTCCACACATTTTCAGAAATGCCATCGGATAACTTATTTTTACATCGGAATAGAGAATTCTCATTAAACTGCACTTACTAAAACATGTCACATTTGCCATTAAATCTACAGATATGGAAAGGGCAGAGGAGTGATCACAGAAAAATCAGTTAATACTGTACCCTCCTTTCCCAATAAATTCATACCATCCTATAAATATCAAACAGTAATGCAGTCTCCAATGCATTTAGAACCATTTTTTAATTTGTTACAATGAAAGATAACTCTAGGGTGGCTTAAAGTATTCCTAAAGAGTGATTTGCCAAGAGGCACATAGGTTGTCAGGAAGGAAGCCTAGATTAGAAGACTTCCTCCTTAGTTACACTGCCTACTTCACCACCACCATAGCTTCTATGAATACACACATTACCCCAGATAGTTTGAATTGCACTGGCATCAAATAGAACCGCACATTTCCAAAGTAGGTGCCTTCCTCGTGCAACAGGATCAACAAGAGGCTGGTAGAGGCCTCCCTTAAAACCGGGCCACAATGTTATGACCAGGATAAGAGCTGGACCCCAAAGCACACCGTCCATTTCACCTTCTGCCTCTTAAGCTGCTTTTCAACACAAATATGAACTGCTACAGATATTATTAGCCTTTTTATTTCGTTGTGCATTTTTTCCACAACTGAGAGCTTTAATGAGCGCAGCAGGTGCAGTGGCACCGGATACCAGAGAATTATTGCTGTATAATGCCACAATGCAGCCAGGGCCTAAAACTTTCATGCTTGCACCTAAGTCCGTGGCATCGTTGCTGCGCCACTGCTGACAGTATACAAGTTTCCATGCCCTTTACCCATCTGCCTGTGGGACGAATATCCTTTCACTTTGGGGTTAAGGAAGTCCCATGGATAGCACCCCCTCAGCAGCACACACGCAACTCTGCTCAGTGCCTTACGGTTTTTGTACAAACAAAAGCTTATAAGCGGCCATTTTATGAATCCTTTTCACAAGGGTTCCCGGGTTTGAAAGCCACTCTAACTGTGGCTGGCAGGCTTCCTTCGTGGGGGTCTCCCACAGGTGCGACCCCTCAGCTGCCGGAACTGAATGCCTAATGAGCTGGCATCTTGTATGCGCAGGAGTAATTGAAACTCATTACTGGCGAGCCTGGGAAACAGTTAAGTCCCGATATTCAGCTCTGAACAAGCAATTATGATAGGCAGGGAAATCAGCTATTTTTAGCATCCAGAGGCAATCTATCTTCTGTTTCCTTGCTAATCTGGGAACGAACTGAACCTGCAGCGAGATGCGCTCATTCTCGTACAATAACGGTCTACTGCTTCGTGATTGGACGAGAGACGTAGAGTAATTCCAATGGCGCCCGCATTAGTTGCCTCAAATAATGGGTGATTACCAGAATGCAAACTGGAAGTTTCATCAGAAGCCTTCCTTGTAAAGCTGCGTCCACTGCGCCTGTGCGATTGTGTGCTGCATAATAGCTGCTTGGCTTTGTGCGGTTTCACTATTTTCAGAATGCTGGTCCCAGAACAACAGAATGGCTGTTTCAAAGGCTTAACCGTCCATGCTGCGTTTCAAACATTTCAATCATATATCACCATTCTTTAAATAAATATGACATGAATGATGAATGTTTAAGAAGATTGATTAACTCATTAGAAATATATATATATATATATATATATATATATATATATATATATATATATATATATATATATATATATATATATATATATATATATATATATATATATTAAACAAACATGCATATATATAAATGTATTGGTATGAACCAAAACATAAAAACATAGGACCACTCATTTATGATGAGCCATACAGCCATAATTTCCCTAATGTACTCCCCCATGACCTCGCACATTGTCACAGATGACATCAGAACATCGATGACCTCACCTATATCACCATTGACATATTTAATGAAACCATGAATCCATTTAGAACTCCTGCATGCCACAGCTCTCTCATTGTTGGGCATTTACACCCCTGCCCTACCCATGATGCAGTGTAAAAGCTGTTCAAGCTTCACATGGCACATAAACCAACCGTGACAAGGAAAAAACAAATGTGCGCTTTGCACGCGTCTAGTAAAAGTACATTGAAACTGAGAAAAGTTGCAGCAGCAGCAAGGTAAAAGTGTGCGTCACTAGGTAAAAACAGTAGGATTAATCCAATAGTAAATTTAAGATGTTTAGTAACTGATAACTTTACAATCTTAACAAAGATGTCATGAAAATTAACAATGAAACTTATTTATATTGATTTCATTGTAGAGCGTCATAAACTCGACAGTGGTGCAACTCATGCATGCAATGTGTTAGAGCATTGAAATTCTCACTATAAGAGCCTGTTAAACCTGGCATCATTGGCGTTTGTCTTCCTTCCATTTTGACGGATTGCCTCCTCTGTTTTGATATGTTTTTGCTGGATTTATGCTTTGGGCACTGTGCCACTGCTAATCAGTGCCACAGTGCAAGTGCTCCCTATGTTAAATGTATATACTAATTGGTTATTCCATGATTGGGTTATTTGATTTATCTGTCAGCCTTTAGTACAGTGCACCATGTGCGCCCAGGGCTTGTAAATCAAATGCTGCTGGTGGGCTTGCAGCACTGGTTGTGCCACCCACAGAAGCAGCTTGTAAAGTGTGTCTCAGGCCTGCCATTGCAAGGCCTGTGTGCAGTTTAGCACTGCAATGTCAACTTGGCCAAGTGCACCCACATGCCAGTCCCTAAACCTTCCCCTTGCTTCATATTATACACCCCTATGGTAGGCCCAAGGGAAGGGTGCATTGTAAGTATAAGGTAGGACATGCCCTGATGTGTGTAGCATGTTCTAATAGTGAATTACAGCCATTTTCGTTTTTCACTATTGAAGGCTACCTGTTCTCATAGGCCAGAATGGGCAGTTAGATTATTACATTCTTATCATCTTAACTGACTCAGGGAACATGGTAGAAATTCGAATTGAGTATGCCTGAACTCAGAATAATAAAATACATCTTTTAGTAAAGTTGGTTTTAATATTCTATGTTTAAAAATACCAATTTTAGAAAGTAGGTATTTTCTTGCATAACTATCCAGGCTTGCCTCTGCTGGGTTGTGTATTCCTTGTCTGGGTTTGTGAGTGACAGGGCTGGGGGATTCCAGGAGACAGGCTGGGGCAGCCCGGTGGTGAATAGAGAGATCTGCATCTAGATGGGAGGGAGGAGTTGCACCTGGGACCTGAAAGGGCTGGGCCTTCCCTCTACAATGCTGGCCCCACCTCCTGTGGCTTGTCTGATGGCTCTGCCTTGCACTGTGAAAGGAGAGGAGGAATCATGTCAACAGAGTGCTCCAGAGCTGTTTCTTCCCTCCCCTGTGCTGGCTCCACCTCCTGTGGGGCGGCTGATGTCTCTGCCCTGCACAGTAAAAGGAAGAAGACAGTCATGTAAAAGTGCTCAGGAACTGGTTTGGACTAGGCAGAGGCCTCTCTGCCTTCAGAGAACAAATGATTTGGGGGTATAAATATTGGGACCCTGATCCCAAGAAATTAGATCACTTCTAGACAAGAAACCTTTCTGCCAAGGAGAAGAACCAAGGAAGCTGCAGGAGTTGCACTGCCCCTCTTCCAGTGTGCTGTTTGCTGGGTTGGCCTACAGTGGTTGTTTCATTACCAAGGGAAAGGAGAAGGAACTTTGTAAGGACTTTCATCTACAGAATATTCTCCAAGGGCTTGAACTGTGCTTGCCTCCTGCTGAAGTCTCAGGGACAAAAAACTTCACCTCCAGCTCCCCACTGAATTTCCTTGATGGGAATTCTGACTACAGACACTTGCTTGCCGCTCGGAGCTGGAAGTGTAACGCATCAAGAAGAAGCGTGTCGCCGCCGCAGCTGAAATCGTCGCATCCCCGGAGAAGCGAGCCTTCACAGCATCTCCCTGGAAGCGTGTGTTCATCGAAGCTGCCTGATGTCGCATTACCGGAGAAGCGTGACGCCATGGTGAGAGTCGCCATCGCACCACCGGAGAAGCGTGTCGCAGGGCCTGTCACGGTTCCAAAGTACAAAGTCGTCGCAAGGCTGCCAGGGCGTCATTGCATCGCCGCATCAAGGGCGCCATCTTCTCACGTCGCAACCGGATCATCGCATCGCATCAAGGTGCCATCTTGCGCACCGCAACGGGCCCTCAGGCTGAGAATCTATGCATTACTTTTGCACCGGTAAGGATCACAACGCATCCCCTACTCTGCGCAAGCACTGAGGCACGACGCATCCTCTCCCCCGGATCACGGAACCAATGCATCTCCCCTTTTGCGAGACTTTTGTTTACTTTCCGTTACGCATCCAGGTACTTTGTTGAGAACTTTGTCGCATTTACCATCAACTTGAACTAAGCAACTTTAATCATCTTTTAAATAATCTTAAGTGTAGTATTGTGGATTTTTGTCGTTTGTGGTCTTGTGTTAAATCTATATAAAGCATACTTATTTTTATGAAACCTGTGTTGTGTCCATCTGTAGTGTTTTCACTGTATTATTGTGTATATTCATAAATGCTTAACACACTGCCTCTGAGATAAGCCTATCTGTTCGTGCCAAGCTACCAAGGGGGTGAGCAGGCGTTATTAAGGAGTGTAATCCCCTTATCCTGACTTAGAAGTAAGGGTCCCTATTTGGACAAAGGTCAATAGCATTGCCAACTAGAGACCCCCAGATCTAACAGAGCCTAACATCAGAACAATCATTTATTCATTTCAATGATTTTATTTTTATGATTTTTAGTAATAGTTTACATGTTGTTACTTTTTGAAACTGTGGTAGTAGGACAAAATTAGAGTTAAACATTTCTGTGGAACAATCACTGACAACTTTATGAAATGCTCATATATAAATGTGTTTTTCTTTCATTGTGGTTGACCTCAATTAGGAGTTTATTTGACTAAATAAGAAAATGCATTTGAATTGATTTTCTCCTTGGGCTGCATTAATTCATAGCCCTGTGAAATGGACTTTGGTACGTTTCCTCAAATATTGCTTTTTATGTTTTGTTCATGCAGCGTTCTTTAAGAGACAAGAGACTTTCTTGCAGCATTTCTTTGTGTATGAATGGTGGGAACCTGACATTTGGACTATATCCATGGAGAGCAAAAAAGCAAATAAGCTGTTTGTCAACTAACCTGTGAGGACGGAATCAACAGTCATTTCTCATGATGAGCATGGGAAAGAATGCTGGAGTATCAATTTGTACCTGGAAAACGGAAATGATCACTTGATGATCAGACCATCGTATGGTGACTACTGATGTCACCGTAGACAATGTGGGGCTATAAAAAGTGACTTTCCTAGGAGGAGGGAGCCTACTTCGTACTCACTTTCCTCTCTTGCTCAACTGAGCATTTTGCGATTTGTGATTGGGAGGCCTGCCTACCACCTTTTCACTCTCTTTGCCTCCTGCCTGTCTACCGTATTGTCTCTATTATACCCTTTGCCTTTTTGCCCTTGGTGATGAACTTGTCTGCTGGATGAATTGGAGCAGTTTTGTGAGCGGCCAAACTTGAACTTTACTGTTTTATGCTCCATTCCTCTTGTAAAACCATCCTCCTGCCTTTGCTGGTGGTACGAATCTCCAATGATTGGAACCATCCTCTTATGGATGCCTGTATTTAGCAATAGATTTATTTCGAGCTGTAAGACTCTCAACTTAGCGTCTTAAAATGTTACTTATTAGTATTGTGTTTATAGCCACAGCAGAGCTCTTGGTTTGTACAATTCTTGTCAGACTAAACTTCTCTAGGAGGTTGGGTCTTCTAACTGCAATACTCAATTTTTACGGCATAGTTCTAAGAATAATAGATTTGAACCTGATCACCAATTTTTGAGGTGGCTACCAATTAATGTTCTTCATTGGGTGGCCGACAGTGGGACATCCTGATTTCACACCCCTCACTGTAATGAAGAAAGATCCATCGCCTCCGAGGTGAAGTATAGAATCTGAGTAAAATAGTTACTTGTATGGGCCCAGTGCTGGAGAAGAAACCAGTTTATTACTTCCATTGCACCATCCTTAACATACCGAGTATGGGTTTCAGCTCTAAATCTTATGTTCTTGGCACATGGCAGGGCCTCCAGCTCTCAATGCAGTGCTGCAATATCTCACAGAATATGGCTTTAACTAGACCAAGCATGAACTTTGAGGTATGGATTTGGGCAGGCACTGTCCTAACCAACCCTCCGTCCAGAACTTCTGGAAAATGGCTATGCCAGGCAGACTGTGGGTGCTGGCCCTCACCTTTTGTCAGGTCCTACTTTTAGTGATTCTTTCACATTAACCAACTTGGAAAAGGCCTTTCACTATGTATTTTTAGCATTTACATCTCTTTACAAAGGATGCATATAAAAGGGTGTATTTCACTGCCAATCAACGTGCCTGTAAGAGTAATCATTTTAATTTTCCGATTTATCAACAGTGATGTCACATTAGTCCTGTTCTATTTGATGTCCTCAGTGGTTTCATCAATATCATTTGTGATGTCATCTGTGATGAAAGGATTATGTTTAGCTACCTTGCTTGTGCTTTGTTTTTATGTTAAGTTAGCATTCGCGGCATCATTTTATGTTTAGCCGGCATTTTAAATCATGTCGTCAGCTGAGTATTCCCTTTTCAAGAAGCAGGCTGCGGAAAGTTCCATTTACCCAAGGTTAGGCTTTTGCTTTGCTAATGAATACACTGTTCTTATTAGTGCATTCTTTTCCCATAGATAGAGGCTTTCTCCCACTAGCTTAGCGGTAGACACAAACAGAACGACCTTGGCATAAAGATAATGTGTGCCTGGCCTCTGAGTCGAAACTCATCTTTCTGTACTTCTTTGTTTTAGCTGCACCTGCCAGTAAAATTTCATTATGGGTGGCACATTCTTTGTTCAGAAATGTACATAATGTATCTCTATGTTAGCTGAAGTCAGTCCCTCTGCAGCAATACTAGGAGGCTGGTCAGACTGGACTCCGCTCGAGTGCTACAGAATAAAATATACTTGGTTTGTATTCTCTACTGTCTGACTGACTGCTCATTTGTATGGAAGCTGAGAGGTGGTTGCGAGAGACCCGGGTGGCCCTAATGGTGTCACTTCCTTCAGTTGGCGCCCAACAGAGACTCCATTGGGTGACATCATATGGATGGTCACAAGGAGAGTTATGTTTGCACATTTCCCCATACCTAGCACGATTCAATGATTTTGATGCCTTAGATCACTAATGCAGTATCTATTTGAGTGAGGTAAATTTTCCATAAAAAAAATAAAACAAGATATTTTGTCTTCTGATTACATAGCTCACCTTTCTAGTCTTTTTTTAGTTAATCGTTTTAGATAATTGTTTTGTCATGTCCCTGGCATAAGAATGTACTTGGTCCAAAGCCAATAGGACATGATCGTTCGCAGGTACCCTTTGGCTGTGCCCAGCCAGTGAATGGTTGGGCAGTATGCCTCATCAATTGGACTTCACTGAGCCACACTGCCCACAAACAGCACAGTGTGGTCTTTGTGCATGGCATATATCCAGTTTCTGATCCAAGAGCTACTGGTCCTTTAGCCAAAGTATGTGCCCAAACACTCAGCTATCAGTACTTGTTTACATAACTTAGGATCTCTTTTTGGAGAAAATATGTTTTGTGGATCCCCATTATTGAAACTACCATGGGCAAAAAATCAGTTCTTAAGTGTATAAAGTGGTTTGCAAACTTTTATTTGTAAACCACACACCACAATTGTGTGGCTTTAGAGGGGAGGGCAATTTATACTGATCTGGGGAGCATCCTTGTCACCACATTGGGTCAGGGTGCATTTCCCTTGCCTCCACATGACTCAATGTGATCTTTCTCTGTGCTGGATATTCATGACCACAGTTTGTCAGGAGTTTGTGAGGCAATAGTCCTTCCCAAGCAAAGCAGCAGCAGCTATAAGAGGGCTCACAAATTACCTTTCAGGCTCACATGCTGGAGAGTTCCATAGTTGTTCTGACAGTCCAGTCAAGTGGCTGGGGCAGGCAGACAGTAGCATCCCACCTCTACTAGTTAACTTAGTGGAACTTCTGAGATGCTCTCAGCACAATTACATTTCTTCCTCCAGCCTAAAAACATCAGTACCTCCCAACTCACGTCCACTGGCTCGTGGTTTCATGTTTCCAAGAAAAAAGGCTTCCTATGATTCCTTTTTACAACTTCAGCCCATGAAGCCTGCCTTCCACTCTGGGTAGCGATGTAAGCTTGTGACAAAACCAAATATCTACTCTCTGACTCCTGCCTTAAGATGAAGGTATATTTTCTTTAGCAGGGACCAGGTGGGGTCGGGCTAGTAGAGGCCAGAGATAGCCTCATTTTCTGGAGCTCTTTCACTGTCTCCCTCTTCTTCTTACCCAAACCTATCAGAGTGAGGGTGGTTTTGATTTCTGGCTGACATTTTACTGGAAGTTGGCGAAGCAGCAGTGCCCATGCAGTCACTCATACAGCTATTGTAATAATTTCATTCTTCTTGCAGGATTAGAGATGTGGCTCCGTCCTTATGCTAAAAGGATCCAACATAATGCGCCCAGTCACGGCGGATAAGAGCTGTGGATATCCTGTAGTGGAAACCATGAGGTTGGACCCTGTACATCTGTATCTGCACTTCCCAAGTGGGCAGATTCCTCAAGAAAACCAGCACACATACAGTGGTGGCTTGAGAAAAGTCTAGAGAGGCACAAACCAGTCTTGGAACATGACTCGTTTTTTTATGAACTCCATGGATAAAGGCGCTTCTACGGGTTGTGGATGCAGCAGAGCTTGATCTAACATTTTTTGCCTGTTATTATCCCTGAGTCTTTGGTTGAGGTGTTTGGTGCTGGATGAATTGGCAGTTTGGAGGTTTTGTTTTGTTCAGGTCCTCTGGCATTCCAAAGCCTTGAGGGTAGCCAAAAGACAGACTACAATGAGGAAATATGATAAGGAGAAAATAAAATCAGAATGAAAGACGGATTTTAGTCTTAAAGTGCTCACTAAAACTGGAGAAAAGCCACTCCCTCAGCATCTGGTGTCTCTCAAGGAGAATCACTTCTCATCACTGCAACTAAAGAATTTCTAGACTATTTCCAATAATGTGGCAACAAAAATAACCCCCCTGGACAGCAAGCTTGAATGCAAAGAAATTGGCTGGGCTTTTGCAACAGGAAGACACAGGAGGTGGAAAAATGGTAGAAGAAATAAGCCTCATGTGGGATTTATGTAGGGAAGAGGAACACCAACATACCTTAAAACTTGTGCCTTATCATATATTGTACAATTGGAAAGGAAAGTTGATCATCCGAAGGATGCAACTAGAGCCTCAAAACTATGCATCCTTGGGTTTCGACATTTGCTAATGATGAAGATCTGCAGGATATAGTTGGTGACTTCTTGATATCTGAGGTGCTCGATGGTGAGTCTGCTCAGATACTGGAATGGCCAATGAAAGCAGGCTTCCCAAGAAAGGACCATACGAGATGTAAAATGGTGATAGGACACTTTTGGTGAAATTAATGTCTGCACTTCAGCAATCAATGCTGTAAGGGCTGCAGTAAAGAGAAACATGTTTCCTTTCATGGAAAGAGTATGTTTTTTTCTGAAGCTCAGCAGAAGGGCCCAATCTAGAAAATAGGATCTTTAACAAGTTCAATGTGATGTTGTAGTGATGGGTTTAAATTAGTCAATTTAGTAAGTATCCTGATAGATTGCCAGTGGTGCAAGAGATTCTATCCTCCCATATATCTAGTCCTAGACTTGGGCAGGTCAGTCATAGGCCTATCAAGTTTTTTTCTGTTTATTATTGAGCCTTCATGGTCAAAATGCTGTATATTTTTGACGTTGTTATGTATTTGCACGTTGTCTTACAATGTTATGTTTGCAGTATCAACTATGCTATGCTACAGTGATGAAAATGTAGTTATTTCTGTCTTGTATATTTGTGTGCACACCTTCATGTTTCTTAGTATATGATTCAAACAGTACTGTATCTCCCCAAAGATTGATTTTTAGCATGTGTGATTGGTTGAGCACTGGTGCGATGAAGCCTATTTGTAGTTGGCAACAGTTAATTTGCGGTTTAGCATGCTTCAGAGGTCTAAGAATGTATTTGTAGCCTTAATCAGGCACCTGGCTCGAGTTCATGCACACTGAGGGTAACATTAAAATGAATAAGCATTCATGTTTTGTTAAAAAGGAAATGACGAGTATTAGAGGGGATTAAAAGGCATAAGAATGGTAAAAGAAATGAGGCATGGTGACACAACAGGTTCAAAGGAAGTTGGCAGGTTGGAGGCCATGATATTATTCTTGATGCTGATAAAACTAGAACTGTTTCTTTAGAAGACGTTGATACATTATGATTCAGAGTGAAGCTTGTGTTTTTTTTTTTACAAAGTAGAGTATAACATTGCAAGTGGTTGCGGATAGGTCAAACACAGAACTATTTGATAATGTTATATTTTCTGTGCAAGACACTGTTTTTGATGTAGAATTGTGGGCTCAAATTTCCATATATGCATGTCTAAGTTGTACTTTGAGAGCATCTGAGAAGAGAAAAATCTAAACCCATAATTAGTTTTACTTAGATTTGCCACTGACTTTAACAATACGGAAACGCTGTCAATGGTGGCATTGGCCTGCTCTTTAGGGGAGCTCTGGAATAGGAAGTGGCTTAGCTTGAGTGCTGCTGTGAGCTGCATCATCATACAATTCACTACATTTTTTTGTTGATTGTGGTCCATCGCCATTTCAGTGATGGAGCTTCTGCAGGGTATTTGCAATGTGGACGGTGTTAGGATGTAGCATACCCATTTGAGAGTTCAGGGAGATCATGTGCGCATAAGGGTTGTGGAAAAAGATTTGGTCAACAACACGGCCAGCAGGTCAGGAGATAATGAAGAAATGCTGGCAAGTGACTTCTTGGCCTACAGAATTTGAATATGAGCTTGAGAGTACGTTTACAAGCCTAAGACAAGACTGGATTAGTTATATAGTAAAGAACATATGTCTCAGGGTCTCTAAACGCTCTCTGAAGTATCCACAGTGATTGAAGAATGCTGGAACATACACGGTCCCAGATATGAATCAATGACAGCTTATTTCTCCATGTCTTGAAACACGAATCTTAAATCCCTCTTTGACAAAGAGTAGAGTTGAGATAACAATGTTGTGCACAAGTGTCAGAACAGCATAGTCCTATTGCGCTTATTAGTGACGTCCTGGTAAACAATGGTCAATAGTACAGCAT